>NC_061116.1:104714255-105037630 GCF_002878395.1 Capsicum annuum | reverse complement strand
CAATTTAATTTTTGAAGCCAACTTCCTAAGGAGAGGTTATTACTATGACAGTATTAAGAGATAAATATCTACTCAATATTGACTAATTGTTCTTCATTTGGTAGTATGACATTTGGCTTTGGTTGTGGTGGATCTTCACTGTCGCTTATGTATTCTCTCTCAGCCTTCACAATTTCATAATTCCATAAAAGAGTAACATATATATTGTGGAGTAATTAAGCATCAAGTCCATCATTTGGTACTTGTAATCCATCTCTCAAATACTTGGTGTAAGCAACAATAAAAAGACTGCAATTTCTACGTCCAAAAAAATTAGACAATACGCATCTAATTAATGTAAGATTTGTAAAATTTATGAAAATAAATCATGATACTTACATCAAATAGATTACCGTTAGAAGATGGATATCACCCATTTTATCCTGGTATGATGAATCTTTTGATAAAAAAGCCGCTTATATGAAAATAAGTAGGCAATATATTGGCTATTTTTTATATCTCAGACAACAGCCCATAACTTCTCGTTGTCGACATCGACTCATAAACTTGGATGTGCTTATATTTTAGAACAACAACAACCAACACCCAATGGAACTCAACATCATACTTGACTAGGATGTACACTTCTTCAACCGTTGCCAAGATAAGCCAACTGGAATGCTAAAATCTTTGATGATGTTGCTTAACTATTCCTCTTTTTGAGGAACTTCTAGATGTTGTTGATAATACCTTTTATAGGAATTATTGATGTTTACTTTGAACAAACAGTTGGTTGTATATTTTTATTATTGTTCTGTTTACAACTTGGCCTTATTTCGGAGGTAGTAAAATATGACGCCGATGTGCTGCACATATTATCAAACATTATAATTATGTAATAATAAAATTAATAAATAGGCACAATTAAATAATAGTAAGATATATATATATATATATATATATATATATGCAAGTTTGGGGCTGTGACATCAAATTTTAACCAATTATTCATTTCGGGATATTCAACAACAAAGTCGACCATATCAAAACCAAGACCTGACTAGTTTAATTTGTAATCTTCATCATTTTTTCTACATATTTATATGTGTTAATAATATCATGTTATGTTTGTATAAGAAGAATTGTATGAATCAATATTTTTAAAAATAATTTTTACATATTGGCATGAACCTTTAATAGCCCATTGGCAATCCATTCTGAATAAATGTTGATCAATTACATTGGGGCCTTGTTTGAGATATTAAGCCCTTCAAATGGATAATTCGGATATTTGGAAGCACTTGATAGATTATCAACTGTGAGAGTGTGCTATTCAGTAGTAACTTCTACTGTGACATCCACCTGAAAAGCCAAAATTGTCAATGCTTATCAAAAGCTATAAAAAGAAATAAATAGAAAAAGATAAATCATCTGTTGCAACAGATGGCTCATCTGTTAGAAGAAATCAAACCAACAACAAGACCTGTTTGATAATTTTCAATAGATGACCCATCTGTTGGAATAGATAGGTCATCTATTAGGACATATTAAAATAGTAAGAAGACCTGTTTGACAATTTTCAATGTATGAGATATTCATTGCAACAAAAAATGTATCTATTGTAATAGATTAGTCATCTGTTGCAATAGATGTCTATATCTATTTGATAATTTTCAATAGGTGTGTCATATATTGCAATAGATATATAGTCTATTTGTTGGAAATATATGATAACTATTCACTTTTTTCAGCTCATGCTGCTCTACTGTGGCCCTTGTACATTGATCAATAGTGCAAAACAAAAGAGTTACAATTTTTCTTTTTTGGATACTTGATAATAGCTTGGAAATTGCTTACTTTCTCCTCTTAACCTTAGCCTCTAATGGATCTGAAATCCTCTTTGATGGCATCATACCCAGATGTCAATTCCTTTACAATAACAGTTAATGCATTAACAAAATAATCACACTATCATGTTTTTCCTTGAACTCTTGACATTTGCATGCATAACATAAGCAGGAGGGCCAAGATCTCCAAATGATTAACTACCCTTTCCGTGTGACAACTCTGTAGTTGCTAATTTAAAGAAGGGTAAATCGACCACCAACGTTAGTATAACCAGTATGATTATGTTGTTTCAAAAACTGCAAGAGAAGCATTAACTAACTTATCAACACCACTATCCCCAGTAGTAGTACCAAAAATAACTCCATCACTACCGCCATCACCAGTAGCCAAAAACATCACCAAGAATAAGCCCACCCTCCCAAAGTTCTTTTTTTTTATAGCTATTTCTCCAACCAAATCCTTTTTTATTCTATCAATTACCTTAGGACCCAATAAAGTTTTCAAAAAACATTAAGTAAGAAAAATGGCATCTTTAACTCTCGATTGGCAGAACAAGCCACAGATGCACAATCTAAAACAAATAAGTACATATATTAGAATGATGATTAAATCATTTAAATAAATTATTAATTAAAACAAAAACTTAATTAAAATTAGACCTACTACTTCCTCCGGGGGTTTGAAAAGATTAAGAAATTTTGTTTTTTATTATTTTCGGCCCACAATCATCTTAGGATTCTTGGACATGAAACTTTTTCTTGGTAGTTCACTTGTTTTCTGAGATAAGGAATGGATTCAAATGACCAATCCTCTAAAACTATGCCAATAAATCAAAAGAATTATTCAATAAAAATAAATAAAACATAAAAAGAGAAATATTTACCATGAAAGCCCATGGAAAGTCGTATAAGTGGACTGTCTTTGGCATTAACAGAGTTAAGAAATATTTAACAGTTATTTTAAAGCCTTCATAACCCCAAGGATAGCTGTTAAATGCCTCAAGATCCTCGAAGAGCTTTATTAAATCAAGTGGTATGTTGTTGTTAATGTCTCTCACCCAAAGAATATTATGTACAAACCAAACCAAGCATAATGACTGCTTGTGCTTCTTTGAAAATCTTTTACCTTTAAACTCTTCTATCAAATATATGTTTTTGAATCTTGGACAAACAAGAGACAATAAGTCATCACCATTACTTGACTTGCCTTTGTCTTTTAGTGTGCAAGGTACTTTTTTGTGCTAGAATATGTATAGGTTGAGAAGGAGAATAACATTTTATAGAGGAGACTCTAAAATACAATTTTTGGGTGAAGGATCTAAAGCAGGTAAACAAGTTGAGTGTGGATGGAAAATGATGCATTATAGGTGGTTGGCAGACCATATTACTGAAAATAAAAAAAATACTCCATAAGGAGGGGGGGCTATATACAAGCATACTTTGAAATTTATTTCCAAGGCTTGGTCGTCTGTTGTAAAGAACTACATCTCATCCTTGACCAATGATAATACATTGGGTGCGACTAATGTGTGATTGGCTGTAATTTTATAGCTAATATGAAGATAAATATCCCATAAATAATTGCAAGAAAGATTCAAGATACGGTGTTGAAGTTTATTACCATGCTACTTTTCCCGTTTCTAATCATACAATTATTGAGAAATTTCCATGTCTTGACTATAAATATAGTGAATTGATTCATCTAGCTAACAAGGATTCTAAATATGATGCTGATAAAGGATTTGAGAAACCCTACAGCTCAAGCCCAGGGTGTGGAGATACCTAGTATAACTGGGGTTGTCCAAGCTAGTGAGATTCTAGTGTCTGAAGCTGGTACTACTTCATCCACTTCACAACCAACCACAATACCATTGGGTGCCTACATATGCTCTTCTTGGTTACACATTGATACCGACTTCTCAACTTGCATAGATCTTAAGGATTTAGGTATTATATGATTTACAAATTAGGAAGTTGGAGATAGAGGTCAAACTCTACATAGCTGATGAGATTAAAGAGGTAGTATAGGTAGTTTAGACCTGGTTTGACAAGTTTGAGAGCCGAATATTGAATCAATCTAGTATCCTGATATGATGGCCATTAATGTTGCTTGACCAAACTAAAAGAAGTGGTTGAGAATCTTACTGAGCTAACCATTCTGATTCCACCTCCTCCGCCCACTATGATATCTTTAGTAGAGCTGTTGTTAATGTGGAATCCATAGTCCCAAACTTAAATAGCTAAACTTTAGTAATTGAGAGGGAGGATTTAAAAAAAGGATTTTTAACCCTAAAAAAAGAGGTCCAAAGAAGAAGAAGGTAAGAAGAAGAATGATAGAGGTGAAAAAAAAGGAGGAAAGCAAAGAAAGTTTCACACATTAATTTCAAAGAAAGTAGAGATACCACCAATAGTTGAGGTGGTTGAGATAAGGTTGGAGGATACATAGACTACCCTGATAGTTGTGACATTGAGTGCACTGACTACTACCGATGCCCATATATTTGAGAGTGACCCAACTACAACCGAGGCTATGAAAAAAGTTGATGATGAGGGGTCACATCTCAAACCCTGACTAATTAGAGTACAATGAGGATTTAGTGCACCTCAGGTATTTCCCTTGTCCTAGTTTTTCATAAAATGGGGACATTTTATGATTTCTATATTGGGGATGAGGGTGTACCACAATCGAGGGTTTTTGTTATTGTATTTCTTTTCTCTCAACAAGGATATCATAGTTAGAACTAAAATATTTAGGTGTTATGTTTTTTTTTGTTTTGTGTTAATGTATGTCTTGTGTGTAACTTAGAGCAAAATGAGAAAATATGGTGTAGTAAAAAATAATGAAAAGCATGCAAATTATTTTTAAGCTTGATAAAATGATACACCTCCAAAAATTTTGTGTTTATGTGCTATGTTGTGTGCTTACTTGACCTATAATTATGGTTTGGATCTCATCATTTCATTATTATTATTAGTATGATAACTTGACCTTAATTTACATGAACCAAATAGGTAGTGACTGGAATAACAGGGTTAAATTTAGATTGCATAAGGATTTACATAGTCAGTATGTATGTGGTCTAGAACTTGTCTGGTTAGTCTCATCAAATTTTTAGGATAGAAGTCTAGGAAAGAATCATAGGCCATTTTTAAAATAGTCCACTAAAAGTCTAATCAGCCTACCAAATAAATGTAATATCCATTGAACCCAAATTTGATCCTACATAGATCTTTTCTTTTGAAATAACCTATTCACCTTCTCAATTTTTACAATGAACTTGCTTTGTCCCTGGTCCCTCCTTAGACTGTGTACCTCAACTTTTGAAAATTGCTAAGTTGAGGATGGCTAGCATAGGGGTGCATAAAAGACCGATTATAAAAATCATAGAGAAAAAAGAAAAGAAATACGGGTGCAGTTTGATGAAAAAGAAAAGAAGTAAGAAAACAAAAATTGTTGGAATAAAAAATAAAGAGAGTGAAGTTGAAAAAATAAAAAAAACCACACCCGGGGTCTAAAAATGGTGAAAAAATTTAAAGAGGGAAAGAAATAAAAGAAGGTAGACTAAGTGGAAGCCAAAACTAGTGTAGTGTCAAGGAGGTTTAGTCACGATATCAATATCTACTATACCTACCCTAGAGCCTATATTACAAGCCAATAAAAGTCCTATAGTGATCCTAATTCGGTTGTCTAAAAATAAGGCATAGAAAATAAGAGAAAGCTTATGGTACTAAAAGCACACAACCAAACTTCTTTGTGAGAGTGAGACTCGATTCTGTCCTAGTTTTTAATTTACATTGCATGTACTGTGGAAACTCTTTGATGTGAGGGCATATGGGATGTATTTTATTTGATACTTTTTAGTAGTGTCATTTGTCTAACGTGTTGGGTTGTTTATTGTTAATTTAATGCCATATGTTAATACCTTTGTGTTATGGTGTTTAGTTTATAGACACACTATACTTTTTGTGTTTTAAGTGATATTGGAGGGTGTTGAATGATGTTTTGGTTTATGCGTGCTGAAAATTAGTTTTCATAAACTTTAGACAACTGTAGTATTCTCTGTTTTCTCTAGTTTAAGCATCATTATAGTAGAGTTTATTTTATATGCATGAGGTCATAAAAATGTTTCAAGTTGAGGGTGTTGATGTGTTGTTAAATTACGATACGTGAGATGCTTAAATGCTGAATATTTGCAAGTATAAGGGTACTTTTATGTGGATAAGATGGATTTTTGGGTGTTTGCAGGTCAAACAAGTCACTGAGAGTGGAATGCTGATTTTTGACTAAGTTGGGAATCAGATGATCATTAAAATAACTGTGGGTTTTGACCACGATCATACCTGGGTAGCGTAGGACGAATATGAGAAGTGAATCACAGATGTTGCTTAGACAAGAACTTCCGATGATCATACCTTAATCATATGATCGTACCAAGTAATTATGGGAAGGATAACCTAAAACCATTCTTGCAGACATTAAGTTTAAAAAGGCTCAGATGATTGGATCCCATGACGTACCTTGAAGTGACAATTGTAACTTATGGTCATAGGACTGAAGGCCAAAAGTGAAGTTTGCAGGAGTTGAAGTTGTAATTTATCAGACAATTGTTTTGTATGTCGTATGTTGATACCATGGAGCAGTACTGACAATTTTATGTTGGAAAACCTAAATATTCCAAAGTCCCTAATGAAACCACAAGCACCAAAGGACGATTATGGTATCTAACCAAGATCGTACCTTCCTCTCGGTTGACTGAGACTGACCCAGATTTTAGTTCTTTTTTGATAGTTTTATTTTTCAATAAATGCTCTTATATATTTTATTTTGTAATTTCACGTTCTATTATTATTATTTTCAAGACATATTATTGGTTTTTTAAGTGCAAACTCTGAGTTTAGGGTTTTAATTTTAAGTGAGAATTTGGGGTTTTCTCATTATTCCTATAAGTTCATGATTATGTTTTCTTATATGAATTCTTCTTTTGTTTTTGCAATTATGAATAGCTAAACACCACGATAAGTGTTGCAGAAATTGATGAAGTATGGTGCAAAGTATGGAGTAATCTTTAACCAGTGTTCAAGTGTATTGACCATTCCCTTGGTTTTGAATGCTTTTTGATGGTGGACAACATTATAACCCACCTAATCTGTATTCTAGATGAAAGGATGAGTATGGATGGGAAGAAAGGATTAATCAATAGAAACTTGGAGCTATCAACATCTACTTAATAGATTGATCCTATAATAAGGGATAACTATCTAGAATATAGGACAAGGGTTAGTAACATAGGCTCAGGAAAAGAGAAAACTTACCAGAGGATATTGCCCAGACAAGTGGGTAAAAATGTTTTAAGTATACATAACATCAATTCTGCATGCCAAACACCAGGAAAGATTGAAAATTACAATGAACCTATGGAGTTATGGAGTCATTGGGGAAATAATCTTAGTGTTCCTATCATATTGATTACAAATCCAATAAATCAACAACTATTACTATTGAATTACTTAATTACAAACTCCCTTCTCTTACTGGAAATTGATATTGATTCACTTGACATACATATTGATGGATATTTCAACCTATTACCTTGGGGTTCGATCCCAACCTTAGTTGGGTTCTATATTTGACAACGACCATATAATACTTTTCTTAGAGGTTTAATTTAGATGACATAATGGGGTACTCAATGCATCCAACCTCCTCCTAAAATGCCTCAAGGTCTCCCAAAAAATACGCATCATCTTATGTACCAAGTCCATAATAACTTTCAAAGCACTGGAGATCATACCCGGGGTATCTATCTCAAGTATGGAAAACCTAAAATCTTTGGAATAGGACATATACCCCACCCTAATAATGTCATACTAAATCAATGAGGCCCTCAAGGAATCCATAGTATTAAAAGGCTGAGGAGTGGGGCCATTAGGCCTTGGTGGTTGTGGAGATGTGCCTGTAAATGGGGCAGTAGGAGCAAGAGTGGGAGTGGAATTAGGAGGAGTGGAATATAGAATAGTAACCATAGTAGGTATGGATGGAACCACTATCAAAAGAACCCATATGAACTATCAGAGCACCTTCCATATGGGTTTTTTTCATCTATCCTCATCAACCAATTCTATCCTCATAATATCAACTGTGGAGATAAGGGTGTATTCAACATCCTTTTTCTTTTTGAATGAAAATTTTCAATGATGAGATAACTTAGTGTTCATACACATAAAGGAAAGGGTGTTTTGCTTTTGTTGAGCGTAGCTAGCAATGTTTAAGACTTTGAGCGATCCTAAATTTAACTCATTCTTTGTGATTATCGAGCTGAAAAGAATCTCTGGGGGACTCATTAGAATAGACTTATTTTTGGAGTGAGAGATTTTTTTACACATAAAGCTCAACCAATACCATGCTTCAAAGTGAATGTCTGCCTTTTGAATTAGAATAGCAGGGTTAAGCCATTTGGGCATTATATCACTTAGCAATGGGGATAACCAAGCCTGCATATCCTCACCCAAGTATTTATCTTAATTGAAAAAGTAATTCTCATTCACTTTCTTACAACCCAATAATTCATTTATTATTGTCACATCACAAAAAACATTGACTTCTCTTAAATTCACAACATCTTGCGTCAATTAAGGACCCCTCTTTTTCCACTCAGGCAACAATTCCCTATATGAAAAATAGAACTTCCTAACTAAATTTTCAATATATGGTTTATGGTTTTTCAGTGAATACCTACACTTCATGATATCAAAGTGCTAAAAGGACCCAAGAATGATTACCCTCTAGGCCATGTGCTCCTCTATGATAGTTTATTGATATTGAACTTTGAGATGGTTAAAAATATGTTGATCTCCTTGAGGGTTCACAAATGGGATTGCTGCATTAGTAGGGGCTGCTAAACTATTTTATTTGTTGCTAGAGCTACCTAGAGTGTGGAGAGGATCATGAATAGGCATAGTGTGTCCCTTATTCATAGAATTAAGGTTTTATCTCTTTGAGTTTGAGCTACACTCAGAGATCTCATCCTAAGTAACAGGGTCTTTGGACTTTCCCTCACTTGCTCTATTTTGTTTGTACACTTTCTTAGTTGTTTCTATTTCATAGGTGGTCACCTTCTTTGCCAGCCTTGAGATAGGAAGAGAAGATTTGGACTGCTTCTTTGATATGTGCTTCATTTCGAGGAAGCTCTGCACATAATAATAACAATGGGTTTGTCCGATGTTAGCAATACAAGAAAGTAAGAATTCTATTTCTGCATCGCTAAATAATTCAATGCACCTCCAACAAAATCGGTGTTACTAGTGGCCGTTGCTAAAATACACAGAAAGTTAGGGTGCAATTCTGCGAAAAAAAGTGGGAGATCACTGCTATATCAAAGGATTTGGTGATACTCCTTGAGCATCGCTGAATCTCACTTTATTTAGTCGACCTTTTGTTAACTTTTGCTAATAAGGGGAGCACTTTGGCGATGTACCACAAAATTTGGTGCATAGCTAAGGTTCTCAAACCATCGCCAAAATGTCATCTTCTCCAAGTTTCAAATTGCAACTTTTGTCCTTCAATGGCGAATTTTCATATTGTGCAACCATAGGTACACAGACTTTTGAGGTTTCATTACGCACATATTAATACGATGATTTTTCCCTTAAGAACAACATCACCCAATCTATCATTTGGCAAATCAGTCAATTTAAAACCATCCCATATCAATTTTAACTATTTACTCAAGCCAAACACATATACAATTCCAAAAATGCTATCATATTTTCAATTTCAATACTTAATCATTAATCATGAATCTAAACTAATCATTTTTCAAATTCTCAAGAATAAAAATGAAATAATTTATTCTTGTACAAGTGAATTCAATATCATAACATTATGAACACTCAATTTATCAACAATTTTAACTCAATGTAAAAAAAAACATAAAATCTAACCTTTCAAGATCATGAATAATTTGTCAAGGAATTCAAGAACTCTAACCCAAAGTGCTCATGTGATGTTGGGATAACAATTCAGAGAAGAGAAATGTGTACGTGCAACAGTTTATAAAGTGAGCGAGTGAATAGAAAGAGGGAAATGGGGGAAGTAAAAGGGGTTTGAATAAATACTAAGGGTCAAAGGATAATGGAAAGTCAAAGGTCAAGGAACTAAAACATTTAATTCAACCCCCATCTAATTTTGGCATCACTTTTTCATCGCAGACTACATTGGTGATACACCAATATGGAGCTCCATTATCAAATATGACAGTGTAGTAGACCTTTGGTTCTCATTTTGGTGAAGAAAATTGGTGATGTGATATGTTTCATCAAACAAGTCGGTGATACGCTGATTGCCACTTACCATCTCCAAAAGTAACATATTCTTTAAGATTAGGAATTTCTTCTGTGATGGACTTTAGTGATGCATCAATTTGGTTTGCGCATCACTTAAACCTCCTCACTAGAGCTTGGCATACAATTTCCCAACTTCTTTTCTCCGACATGGGTGATGTCATGTTTTGCACATTTTCGCGCCATTATTTTACCTACACAAATCAACAAACATTTAAAACAACAAAACTAAACTTGGGTTGCCTCCCAAGAAATACTTTAGTTATCATCATGGAATGATGTTGTCCTTCAATCATATCACCTCTAAGAAATTCACCTTTAGAAGGAACTTATGATGATGTTAAAATCGTTTCCCATTCATGGTAAATTAGGACCCTGAGTCATCTTCCAATTCAACCCCTTTGTTAGGAAAATATTTCACCACTTTAATGGGACCCGACCAACTTGTTTTGAGTTTGCCCAAAAATAACTTACACCTCGAGTTGAACAACAAGACATTATCTCCTAACCTGAACTCTCATTTTAGAATATTGATATTTCTTCATACTTTTGTTATAGAGAGTAGAACTTTCATAGGACCTCAAATGAAACTCTTCCATCTCACGAAGTTAGGCCACCCGCAACTTGGATGCATCCTTTTAATCCATATTCAATCTTTACAAGGCCCATAATGCCTTGATTTAAAGTTTGAACGAAAGGTGACAAGCTTTTCCAAACACCTACTTATAGGGAAATATGCCAATTAGGGTCTTAAATACAGTCTTATAAGCCCACTAAGCATCATCAAGTTATCGAGCCTAATCCATTCCACTTGCACACACGGTATTTGCCAAAATTTCCTTTATTTCTTGATTAGACACTTTGGCCAACCCATTGGTCTGAGGATGGTATGGACAAACCACCTTATGCTTGAACCCATATTTTAGTAAACAAGGATTGGAATGATTGGTTGTAAAAATAAGAACCTTCATCACTTACAGTAGCAGAAGGAGTACCAAAATAGGTAAAGATGTACCTTTTCAAGTATAGAGTAATTGTACTATAGCTTAATTATTTTACAAGGCAATGGATTCAACCCACTTAGAAACATAATTAGTAGCTACCATGATCTAAAGGTTTCCATGCAAAATCATGAAGGGTCCCATGAAGTTTACCCCCTATACATCAAATAATTTAATATCTATGCTTGATTGTAATAGCATTTCGTGTCACCTCAAAATCCCTCATTGACTTTGGAATTGATCACATGCCCTGACTAACTCATGTGAACACAATAAAGTTACACTTTGGAGAACTTTGGCGACTGTACTCACACCACCATGATGGCCTCCAATTGGTGATGTATATGACATACATAAAAAATGACTCTTATTTCTCCCTCAATAGCACGTCACTAAATCATTCAATTTGAACACTCCTTAAAGAGGTAGATATTACCAATTATTTCTCATCATGGAGAAATTTCTTCTTTTGATAAAGATTAGGTCACTAGGGAGTGCCACACACACTAAGTAGTTTGCAAAATCAGTATACCAAGGCACCACCTTCTCTGAATAGCCATGAAAAGTTCATCAGGAAATTCCTCATTGATCTCTAATTCATTCTTCTTCATGTCATCTAATTCAAGGAGAGACAAGTGGTCCGCCTCTTGATTTTCACACCTATTTTAGTCTTTAACTTCAAAGTCAAACTCTTGCTAGAGTAAGATCCCCCTAATAAATTTGGCTTTGTTTTTTTTCTTGGATATTAAATAACAAAGAGCTGTATGATCCATATGTATAATAACCTTCACACCTAACAAATAGGCACAAAACTTTTCAAAAGCATAGACCACAACAAACACCTCCTTCATCGTTATTATTTAATTTCATTGGGCATCATTCAAAGACGTGCTAGCATAATAGATTGGGTGAAATAGTTTATCTTTCTATTGTTAACACTACACCCAATGCCAACTCACTTGATCACACATCAATTCAAATGGTGATGCGCAATATGGAGACATAGTGATAGGAGCCAACATGAGCTTCTCCTTGAGAAAATTGAACTCTCTTAGACAATCACCATCAAATTTAAACTTTGATTCCTCTTTAAGAAGCTTACACGTAGGATACATGATCTTGGAGAAATCTTTGATAAAGGATCTGTAAAAATTAACATGCCCAAGGAAACTTCTAATACCTTTTACAGAGATACGATGAGGTAACTTAGCAATAACCTCTACCTTTTCTTTGTCAACTTAAATGCCCCAACCTAAAATTTTGTGTCTAAGAACAATACCCTCTTTGAAAATGAACCCTGAATTTCTCCTGATTTGATACAAGGGTTGTTTGGACACATGCCCAAGGACTTTACCCAAGTGCCTGAGGCAAGATTCTAATGAGTCATCAACCACAGAGAAGTCATCCATGAAAACCTATATACTGTCCTTCATCATATTTGCATATATATAGAAAGCATGCACATTTTAAAAGGACCGATTTGCATTGCATATCCCAAAGGGCTTGCGCTTCAACACAAAGATCCCATAAAAGTATGTAAAAGTAGTTTTCTCTTGATCTTTTGGTGTAATGAAAATTTAGTTATATCTACGTTTGACCAAATAATCTAGCATTATGTCCATAAATGACTTAGGGAAATAGTCTGGTTAGATCCAAGAATTTGATTTTTGGTAATCCATACACATTTTACAACCGTGACCAAATGAATGGGTACGAGATCATTATTTTTATTTTGGACCACCATAATACCACCTTTTTTTGGAACATATATGACTAGACTTACCCATATACTACCTGAGATTAGATATACAACACTCGGATCTAGCCACTTGATGATCTCCTTTTAAAAAACTTCTTACGTTTGTTAGTTGAGCCTTTGCTGGTGCTTAAATTTAGGTACATGATCAACCTTCAACTTAATTTTATAGGTGAAAATATCGAGATCAATCTCGATGATGTTCTCTATGGTCCACTCGATGGTGCTTCCTCATAATTGATCTAAAGGCCTCCACTTGTCAAGACAAAATATCTTCCATGACATTAATAGGAAAAGTATTACCTATTTCTGCAAAGGTATAACAAAGATGAAGAGGCAATATGTATTGACCCTTTGGGTCATTTTCCATATTTCCACTTATTTTTTTTGTTAGAGCTTTTCCACAGTTGCCCCAAGTCATTTATGAATTATTGGATCTGATAGTTTGGTTATTGGGTATTTCATTTGTTTTTTAGAGCCAATTCCCTACCTAGAAGTCTTTGCTAGATCCAAATGGCCACCGACTAAAAACATCAGCAAAATGATCTCGGATGAAAATTCTGACTACACCATCAGCTTTGAAATATCAATTTTAGGTTGGGTGGACCTTTGGTTCTGGTCCAAATACACCCAATCTTATTTCTACCTATTAGCCAAAAAGTTAAAAAATTAAGAAATTATGTGTGGGACCCATATTCAATCGAAACAACCTTAGATGGAAAATTTGAGTTTTTCAAAGCATTTGTAACATTGAATTTAGTATGGTTACATAATTCATTTACGTATATCAAATTCTAAATAAATCTCGAGGCATCATTGGAAACATGGAAAATTTTCCAAGTTTAGTGGTGATGAGGCTTGTGCGATCGTATAAATCGCATCATGATCACCCTATTGTGATCCCCATCAAGGAAATGAAATTGACCATGTGCAATTACCATCCATGAGTAGCGACAGCCACAGCTGAGTTCCTGGGATGGGTATTTAAAGGCCTTTTAGGCCACATTTTGGGAACTTTTCACTCATCCTTGAGACTTAGAAGCCCTAAAATAGTATGGGTAACCATAAATTGAGTCTTGGGTGTGACTTGAAAGCTTAGTTAACATATATTTTCATGATTAACATAGGATTTAAGGTAAGAATATGTCATGACTCAAGGCTACCCCATAGTCGCGAAAATGGTACTTTCGATTATAAGTGACCATAAGCTAACCCATGAACTTGTACTTGTTGTGAGCACTGCTTAAAATAGTAATATAATGCATGAGCAGAAGATACACTGATAAGGTACTATAAATTGAATACTAGAATACGAAACAAAGCATGTCTAAAATATCTGATAAAATACTAGAAACCAAACTATCTATGTAAAATAACTGCTAATACTAAAATAATTAACTGGCTGTTTAATTTATTATCTAAAAGCCTCTAAACATCATGAGGAGTTGATGGGACAATCCCCCAACCAACTCCGACTGACTGAACATAAGGAAATACTAAAATAACTTAAATAAACAAATCATGTCCTCGATGGATGAGGACTCACCACTACTGCAGCTGAGTAACGCTGGGTTGTCTAAGAACAATCAGGAAACTAAGCATTCGAACCTATGTTATAAGACAACATAGCGCAAATAAAAGTATGCGATCAATACTTTCAATTTAATGGTATATGAGATAAGGACTGGCTGAAGTGCTTGAGATAATTGAGCATGAATACATAAACATATAATATCTGAGAATGCAAGACCAAGCATAAAGATGTACTGAAATAATTTGTATAACTGAATAACTAAATAACTTTATACTTGGTCATGAAAATCTAAATTGGCATACTCTGAATAATGAACTGAGACTATGGGAGGTATCATCTAATTGACATGTCCCAATCTGATAATCGGGGTCCAACCTATAACCCCAATTAGAAAGGTGTTAGTTCCATGCCATGGGTACTCACGCGGGCTGTGTGGGTCTACTAAATTGGTATCCCGAAGGACTAAGGTGTCAAGCCTAAAATGATAGGTGACCCCTGAGAGGAAGTCAAGCCTAAACTGATGGGTGACCCTTTATATACTATGCTGGCTATGTAGTTCTAGAATTCAAGGATGACTACTAACGACTCTGCCTAAACTAGTGTGAAAGACACCATCCCTACATTTGCTCGGTGCTAAATCCTACTCCCAACTGAACTGACACTGATACTGAACTGAACTAAATTTCAGTAAACATAACAATTGTCATTGCTCATCATGATCATAACAACTGAGTAAATGGTAATATTCATGGTTTAACTGAAATCATTACTTGAAAGAGATGAAATCATGTAAAACATATAGGTATCGGATGTTCATATCCCACTAATTCATATCCCACCAAAACTGAATGATCATAAAATTCAATGTTGAATCTTAAAACTGTAGTATGAAATCATGGTTAAAAGATACCAAAATATAGCCATTTCATCAAATACGTGAGAATTATGAACTTGAACATGGAAATGTCTTAAAACACGGGAAAGCATCATGGTTACGTGAATAAGATCATAACTTGATAATATAACATAAAATTCACTTAAATATAGCATGGGAGATTGAAACATAAAGCATGGGTTAACTTAACTTTTCATGGAATCAGTCTTGAACATGAATTGAATTAAAATTCTAAGGAAACACATGAATTTAATCCGTCTCGAACATACAAGACTCCATGATAAGAGAAAAATCCATTCTTTAGTTGAAAAGAGGGGTTTTGGTCTCCATGGGTGAAAAAGATCCATAGATGAACATCCTATATACCTTAATAGCTATAATCCTGACGATTGCTTGAATTTAATATCTTGAACCCTTGATTTCTTGACAATGAAGCTTGGGTTTGTTCTTGGAAAAAGAGGAGGGTTTCTTGAGATCAATTTGGGGTGAAAGGGGCAAATAATATCTTTTTGGAAGTCCCAATTCATGTTAATGATGAAATAGGGTGAGTAAAATGACTCAAATACCCCTTGGGCACTTAAAACATAACCCTATGTGGGATAGATACACGTTATAAAACTCTCTCTCTATGATAGAGAGTAACACACTACATCATTTAATCTAAGAAAGAGAGCAACACGTCACAAAGATCCTCACTTTGGGAGAGAGCAATTCAACACAGACTTATCACGCTGCTTCACAGTTTTAGCTATCCAAATACATCCCGAACCTAATCCAAAAATCTTAAAACTCCCCCGACATATACTCTTACCCTCCCTAACCATGAATCAACTTAAAAACCAATATTCTATCGTCGAAAAGGCCAAACTAAAAATCCACAAAGTTTTGGGGTTTTGAAAATGACTAAGTTCTCAACACTTAGTGAACTTTTCAAGCCTTGGACCCCTTAAGCATGAAACTAAGAGCTAAATCAATATTGGAATATTATGGGGTATTACAATATCTCCTTCTTGGGAATATGTAATACCCCGATTGATCTTTAAGCCTAAATCCGTCTTTTGAGTAGATATGTACTACTTGTACGGTGATTGATGTTTATATCATGTTTAAATTCTCTAATTTCTACTCTCTGTCATGTATATCATTGAATAATCTTTCCATCGATACCAATTTCATTGAAATCCAACATCAGATGAGGGAGTTATGATCATTTTACTAAACGTTATAGGAATCGCCTAAGCCTGATGTTGGACCTAATGGACCCAAGTCCTTGGTGGACCATTAAGTGTCCCATCAAGCCAAGGCAGTGACCCCTCTTTTTGGTTACCGTGCAACGGCCAAAGTAGTGGACCATCAAAAAGTTGACCGACCGTCAAGGGGTCCGTCAGGTCGAGGCAGAATGTTCCATTTTTGGCCCTCGAGTGACGGACGATCTGGTGGACCATCAGATTCTTGACAGACCGTTACTTCGACCGTAACTCTGATGGACAACTTGGTGGACCTTTAGTCCCTCTGACGGACCGTCAGGTCGACCGTCACAGGCCCCGATCAGTAATTTTCAACTTTTTCAAAAGGGCATCTTGGTCATTTCTGCCCCTTATGGTCTTATATATATATCCAAGTAGAGAAGATCCATCCATTTTTCTCTCTAATCTCTTCCAAGAAGCATTTAGAGAATTAGGGTTTCTCTTTTCCAAATAAAAAAAAAATCTTCTTCCAAGAAATTCAAGAATCTCCCATAGATTTCACCAAGTTGTTCAAGAAGTAAGCTCCCCCAAGTTAAAGGCATCAAGAATATTAGCTTAGAAGTGTGAAAAAGAAGTTCCAAACAAGTCTCTCATTCTCAAATTTATAATCCAAGGTATGTGGGGTTTGAACAAGAACACTTCTTTCGTTAATGTGCCCAAAGATTTAATTTTTACTATTGAAATCCATGATTTTGCAAAGTGGATTTACACCCAAATTACTTTATTAATGATTTATGATATTTGAGCTAATCAAGATTGATACACATGATTATTTCATCATTTTATTCCTTAAATTGAGAACTTATACCATGAGTTGAATATTGTTATTATTAGTTGATGATTTTCGAGTGATTTGTGATAAGAGTCATGATTTAAGCTTTTCTATGAGAAGTTTGGTTATTGAATAAACATATATATTGATATTTGAGAGTCAAGAATGAGTTCTATGATGTTTTCTTGAAGTTTTTGATACATGAGTATTTTTACAACTTCCAAATTATGACTTGATATTTAATATTATGAATTTCATTTTTCTACCATGAGTTGGTATTTCAACTACTTGCAAAACATGTGTCAAGCTTTAAGCCTCCTTATGACAAATTGGATTATCGAGTATATTGATTCATGAGATTGAGTTGTTATAATGAGTCTTGATATTTCCTCAAAGTTATTGATGTTACCATGACTTAATGAATTGATACATCCTAATGTTGAGAAAGATTGTTTGATTTTGAGTTGAGTTAGGAATCCACAGTTGTATATAATTTATCGACGAGATATATATATTTATGTTTTGGTCTCTATTGTATATCCATGAGTTGATATTGATTAAGGTATATTTCCTAACGCGTTTTGAGCTGAGTCTGGGAGGAGTATTTAGCACTGAGCGAGAAATTTGGTATTTCCCTCGAAACTATGTTCCACCGTAGGATTGATGTTGATTGTTGTAGGCCAAAGGCTGAGTATGGAATTGTAATTATGAAATTGAGGTTGTACTCCCTGGAAAGAGTACGACGCCCCCGCAAATATGGGGATCTCTCCTTAGGAGGTAAAAATGTTGGACTCCATGTGGCTCACATGGTGTAGTCATGTCGGTTATAAGAAACTCTCAAGTCCATAAGAGTTCAAGTTGCATGAGTTACCGAGTCACTCTAAGTCATGATTTAAAGAGTTTGAGTTGAGTATAATGATTTATGAGATATATAATGCTTGCATTACTAATGATGAGTTTCCTAGAATATATTTCAATTAATTCAAGCAAAGAAAGTTGTTATCATCAGCATGTATGATTTTCGTAATCATTTATGATATTATTTATAATGTTGCATTGCACCACCACATACTCAGTACATTCTTTAAAGTACTGACCCCTATATATTTCTATATGCTACAGTGCCTTATAATGTAGGTATAAGTTATAGCACAGATACCACATTTAGTCAGTTTGCAGCTTCCAGTTAGCAGGTGATGAGTCTTTTTGATTCAAGGGCTTGAGTCAATTATACAGTTCGAGGAGTATCATATTTTCTTACTTTAGTTGTATTGAGATTGGGTAGTTGGTAGTCATTGCCCATCTATCTAAAGTCAGTACCAGTAGAGGCTTCATAGACAGTCAGTAGTAGTTGATGTATTCAGTTTTAGTTTCATTTGTAAAAGTAGAGTTGTAACCTTGTAAAGTTCATAATTGTATTGATCAAGTTCATAGAAGTTCTATGTTTTTGCTGATCTCATGTAGACTTGAGCATTTTATTCAATTAATTATGAGTTATGTTAGTAGAAGGGTTAGCTTAGGGTCACTTATGCCCCTAAGCACCGTGTGATGTCTTGGGACCCAATTTTGGGGTGTTACAAACTTTGTATCAATGCACAGAGTTCAAGTATCCTAGGGTGTCTATGAAGCCGTGTCTAGTAGAGTCTCGCAGAATGGTATGGAGATGTATGTACTTCTCTTCGAGAGGCTACAAAGCATTTAGGAAAGGTTTCCATTCTTTCAAGTTTTAGATCGTGCTATAGAAAGGTTCATTGAGAAATTTATATAGATTCTCATCTTACCCTATTTGGGGAATTCCCGCCTCATTTTCAAGGTATTAAAATAGTCAAACTGAATTCTTTACAGATAGAACTTTCTTAAATAGTCCCCATAGATAGTTATGAAGTTGTAAATGAGCAAGAAAGTATCCTATTAGTGCCTTATCATGCTTTGCTTATAAATCGTGCAATAAGCCCAAGTCAGTTGTGCTTCCAAATTTCCTCCTCAGAATCCATATTGATAATCTATACTTCTTTATTATGTACTGTTCCTGAGGTAATATGATCAGTGAATTCTAATTTTCTCTCTTTATTAATGCTTTCAGACTTACTAGTGTGGAGTCTCAGAAGTTTTACAAAGCGGTTTGAGCGAAGCCTCCTAGCGTGTTATAAGTTCCCTAAGCTTAATGTTATGTCCTCATCCTTACAAGTTATTCAGTTAAGACAGAGTGAGATGTGGATTCCTAATCATCAAATATTGTATGCCAAGTTTCTACCTTTCGTAATTTTGTCATCATTATATTGTTGAAACTGAAAGTCTAGTGAAGTTGTGCGGGGCTCTTTCAATTCACTAGCATAATTGTTTCATTATTCACCTCAAATTCTTTTTCAAAATGCAAAAATCAAAGTCTAGTGAAGTCGGGTGAGGCCTATTTTGATTCACTAGCAACTCGTAGTTTATTTTGTTTCCTTATGCTGGTTGGAATTGGGTTTAGAGATGAGGTGGCAAGAAGGGTAGTAAGTGTGATTTATTGAAAGTATGTATAGCCTAGCCTTTTTGGATATGATTGAGTTAGTGATGAAGTGATATGTCCTTGTACATTAGCTCATGGAAAAAGGAGAAAGAGTTATTGGTTAAGGTAAATAGTAGGTTGCTGAAGTATGAAAAGAGTTGTTGATGGTGTGTTGCATAAGATGAGTATAGGTTATGGACAAAGATACTGTGAATAAGTGTTGTTAACTTAGATGCTCCTGGGATTGCAAGAGGAAGTTAAGTTAAAGCTTAGAGAGCTATGAACTAAGTTAAGCTAGGTACGAAGGATAGATAGTAATGATAGGTAGAAGAAGGATGTGTTGATGGATTATAAATGAGATAGGCCGTATAATTGTGACCAATTTTTGTTGTTTTGTTGTTTAAGTAGGCTAGTGTTTATTGATTCTTTGTTTTATAGTTTCCAAGTTAGAATTATGTGTGTGAAGTAGAGTTGTAAACTATGTTGAGTGTTGGGTATTAAGCTTGGATGATTGGTGGCTATGAAGGTGGATGTGGCGATGTCTTGGTTAATGGTACTAGTTATAGAGAAGTGATCTAATAGGTTTGAACAGTGTATGCAGGAGCTTGAGTCTAATCGGCTTCTAATTAAGTTTGATATTGTACCTATGATAAAGAAGTTTACCCGTGGAGTTACTAGGTGAAGAAGAGACTAGTCAGGTAATGAACAATATTCTTAATGGTGGAGTTAAGGAGTTAAGATTGAAAATATTGAGCTTTTTTGTGATTTTTGATTCTCGTTGCTTGGGAATATAAGTTTACAAGCGTGATGTTGGTAGGCTATAACAATGATAGTATGATCCGTCAAAAGTTGGGAAGTATTCAAGTATAGTGTTAGAAACTAAGATTGGAAATTTTGAAAATTGAGTTAATAGAAGTTAACACTCTGACTCTGGGGATGATCGTGTAGATTCAAAGTTAGTGACCGTGCAGGTATCATATGATGGCTACTGGAGGTATAGAGGGATAAGATGTAACTCAGACGATGGTGTAAGGAGGTGGTTGTATGTTCTTCAGACGTAGGCAGTTGGATTAAATCCTGTAGTTCTTTTGTATTGATTATATCCTAAATTCTAGATTAAAATGATTTTAGTTTAGACTAGTGCTTATATGGTGGTTCACCTATTCAAAGTGATGGCTTAAGTCTAAGGGAG
Organism: Capsicum annuum; assembly: GCF_002878395.1. Taxonomy (NCBI): domain Eukaryota; kingdom Viridiplantae; phylum Streptophyta; class Magnoliopsida; order Solanales; family Solanaceae; genus Capsicum; species Capsicum annuum. The sequence continues at coordinate 105,016,576 of NC_061116.1, read as the reverse complement.
AGATGATAGGATGAGTAATCAAATTAAGCTCCCAGATTTTAAGGGGATGTACCAGTAAGTTATAAGGACCTGTGGGAAAGAATGATGATAGACCCATCTTTGTTTCGATACTTTTCAATGTCCCAACAATTACTCATGCTTTATGTTTTAGTTCCTTGATCATGAGTCATGCATACCATAAAGAATCGTGCCCTCTCTTAGTTCCTAAAATGCGGAGTTTCAAATCTTTTAGTAGTTGGAATTATATTCTGTAAATTGCGAGTCCCAAATTTAGGTCATGTGGATCCTAACTCATGTGCTCAAGCCTTGTGGTATGTTCAGTTCAGATATTCTAGTAATGCTTCTAATGATCCACAAGAATTTAGATTTATATCATGCATGTCCTCGGGCTATATTTCTTTGATAAATTTATAATGTTAAGTCCTTTATTCTTCAAGCCTCAGTTGAGTGTCAAGTTATTCATAGTATCTATTCATATGTCAAATCCTTATGCTCTAATCTTTTAGTTGCCTTTCCTTAATCAAGATAGTAGTGGTGAATGGTTGTTTAGATGGGATAGAGAGGATATTTCCTTATCAACATCAGAAGGTGGCATGCTTACTTTGACTAGGCGGTAGGGTGAAGTAAGATTGACACTAAGTCTTTGATACATGCCATGGTTAGTTGAAGTTTAATGTGTTATGATTGGAAAGATTATTGTTGTTCGTTTTGTGTAATTCCATGAGTCTGAGGAGAAAATTAAAGTGAAGTGTTTGTGTGGGACTTGATTAGTTAGGAGTATGTCAAGTGTACTTGTCTAAGGTGAGGGCATGAAAGCTATTCTTGATAAGGGCTGTGTAGGACTTGAAGAAGAGGCTTTATACTTAATAAGTGTCTATTAGGAATGCATATGTGGTTATGAAGATTTACTCGAAGGTCGAGTTTGTGTACGTGCGGATGGATACATTGGACATTAGTAAATGACTAGTACTAGATGGATTGGAGTTATCGAAGAAGTGATACGAATTACTCTTGAAGTGAGAAGTTGTAAAAATGTAAAAATGTGGAAGTCAATAATTCAGAATGGTGTTATGTGGTAAATTTGGTGGTTCTAGGTTAGGCATGAAGACAATGAGAGGGTTTGGTTTGAGGAGATATGAGTAGATGGAAGTATCAGTGCCATGTGAGAATCATAAGTCGTATCGATTAAGTGTAGTATCGGAAGGGTATAGTATAGTTGATAGAGTGTTCAAAAAGTATGGTTAAGTTTGAGAGTAATAAGTCGCATTACTTGAGGCCTAGTACTTCTATCCCGACTTATGATTCACTGGGTTATGTTCCAAGCTATAGGATTATGGAAATTCTATGATCTCTGATTCAGATGTCTTGTTTAGATCTTGCCTGAAGTTCCTTTCTTCTTCATACCATTAGAATTCCTTGGAAGGGTGTCGAAGGAATCCTCCACTTAAGTATGAGTATCTAGTATGATTCTGTTTGCATAGTCAGCAACCCAGCTTTTAAAGTATGGCAGATAGGTTTCTATGGTCTTCCATTTTTTTGAAACTAGTCTGGTCTAACTACTGAAGTTTCATAAGTACGGTCAACCCGGTAAGTAGTTGCTCACACCTAAAAGCTACGAATTCAATTCAGTATATACATCAGGCATCAGTTTTAGATCTGGATATCTAATTATGATTTAGTCTGTAGGCATTCATTGAGCGGTCTTTATTTTTTTTTCCAAGTATTTTAACCCAGACAATGTAATACCCATTGTATAATTTTAGCCTTGTTCCTTGTGACCTACGCTTGCATAAATTATCACTTCGCAGTCTATGAGTATGGCTGCACCCTGAGCACACCAAGTGAATCCTAGACTCTCAGCATGAGCCCGCTCTCTATTATAAGAAGAAGGAAAACCAGCTCAGACTTAGTTAAGAATTACAGTTGTCCTCCATTCTATTATTTTTCCAATCTCGGATCCTGCGGTATAGCTATTCTCACCATGAGTTTATACATTCAATGAAGTACTCCAAAGTTTTGAAGAATATGGATTCAGGTTTGCAAGTGGTTTCAGTTTTGTATTTTCCATTTTCTCTATATTCTTGACCAGACAACAACATTCGAGGACGAATGTTTCCAAGGGGAGATATTGTAATACCCCGATCGATCTTTAATCCTAAATCTGTCTTTTGAGTGGATATGTACTACTTCCACAATGATTGATATTTATATCATGTTGCAATTCTCTAATTTTTTTCTGTCATGTAGAGCATTGAATAAGCTTTCCATCGATACCAATTTCATCAAAATCCGACATCGGACGAGGGAGTTATGATTGTTTTACTAAACGTTATCGAAATTGCCTAGGCATGACATGGACCTGACGGATCACCAAGTCCTTGGTGGACCGTCAAGTGTCCCATCAAGCCAAGGCAGTGACCCCCTCTTTTTGGTCATCATGTGATGGCCAAAGTGGTGGACCGCAAAAAAGTTGACGGACCATCATGGGGTCCGTTAAGTCGAGGCAGAATGTTCCATTTTTGGCCCTCGAGTGACGGACGATCTGGTGGACCGTCAGATTCTTGAAAGACCGTTACTTCAACCGTAACTCTGAGGAAGAACATCATATTTTTGTCACACAAGGGACGGATGACTTAGTGGACCTTTAGTCCCTCTGACGGACCGTCAGGTCGACTGTCACAGGCCCCGATCAGTAATTTTCAACTTATTCAAAAGGGCATCTTGCTTATTTCTTCCCCTTATGGTTTTATATATATATCCAAGTAGAGAAGAGCCATCCATTTTTCTCTCTAATCTCTTCCAAGAAGCATCTAGAGAATTAGGGTTTCTCTTTTCCAAATAAAAAAAATCTTCTTCCAAGAAATTCAAGAATCTCCCATAGATTTCACCAAGTTGTTCAAGAAGTAAGCTCCCCCAAGTTAAAGGCATCAAGAATCTTAGCTTAAAAGTGCGAGAAAGAAGTTCCAAACAAGTCTCTCATTCTCAAATTTATAATCCAAGGTATGTGGGGTTTGAACAAGAACACTTCTTTTATTCTTGTGCCCAAAGATTTAATTTCTATTATTGAAATCCATGATTTTGCAAGGTGGGTTTACAACCAAATTACTTTATTAATGATTTATGATATTTGAGCTAATCAAGATTGATACACATGATTATTTCATCATTTTATTCCTTAAATTGAGAAATTATACCATGAGTTGAATATTATTATTATGAGTTGATAATTTCCGAGTGATTTGAGATATGAGTCATGATTTAAGATTTTCTACGAGAAGTTTGATTATTGAATAAACATATATATTGATATTTGAGCTTGAGAGTCAAGAATGAGTTCTATGATGTTTTCTTGAAGTTTTTGATACATGAGTATTTATACAACTTCCAAATTATGACTTGATATTTAATATTGTGAATTTCGTGTTTCTACCATGAGCTGCTATTTCAAGTTATTTCAAAATATGTGTCAAGCTTTAAGCCTCCTTATGACAAATTGGATTATCGAGTATATTGATTCATGAGATTGAGTTGTTATAATGAGTTTTGATATTTTCTCAAAGTTATTGATGTTACCATGAGATAATGAATTGATACATCCTAATGTTGAGAAAGATTGTTTGATTTTGAGTCGAGTTAGGAATCCACAGTTGTATATGATTTACCAATTATATATATATATATTTATGTTTTGGTCTCTATTGTAGACCCATGAGTTGATATTGATTAAGGTGGATTTCCTAACGCATTTGAGCTGAGTCTGGGAGGAGTATTTAGCACCCATCGGAAAATTTTGTATTTCCCCTGAAACTACGTGCCACCGTAGGATTGATGTTGATAATTGTGGTCGAAAGGCCGAGTATGAGACTGTGATTGTGAAATTGAGGTTGTACTCCCTGGCAAGAGTAGACGCCCCTTCCAATATGGGGATATCTCCTTAGGAGGCCAAAATGCTGGATCCATGCAGCTCACATGGTGTAGTCATGTCGGTTATAAGAAACTCCCAAGCCTATAAGAGTACAAGTTTCATGAGTTACTGAGTCACTCTAAGTCATGATTTAAAGAGTTTGAGTTGAGTATAATGATTTATGAGATATATAATGCTTGCATTACTAATGATGAGTTTTCAGGAATATATTTCAATTAATTCAAGCAAAGAAAGTTGTTATCGTCAGCAAGTATTATTTTTTTAATCATTTATGATATTATTTATAATGTTGCATTGCACCCCACGTACTCAGTACATTCTTTAAAGTACTGAACCCCATATATTTCTATATTCTATAGTGCCTTATAATGTAAGTACAAGTTATAGCGCAGATACCACATTCAGTCAGTTTGCAGCTTCCAATCAGCAGGTGATGAGTCCTTTTGATTCGAGGGATTGAGTCAGTTATACAGTTTGAGGAGTATCATATTTTCTTACTTTAGTTGTATTGAGATTGGGTAGTTGGGAGTCATGACCCATCTATCTGTAGTCAGTACCAGTAGAGGCTTCATAGACAGTCAGTAGAAGTTGATGTATTCATTTTTAGTTTCATTTGTAAAAGTAGAGTTGTAACCTTGTAAAGTTCATAATTGTATTAATCAAGTTCAGATAAGTTCTATGTTTTGGCTGATCTCATATAGAGTTGAGCATTTTATTCAGTTACTCATGAGTTATGCTATTAGAAGGGTTAGCTTAGGTTTACTTATTCCCCTAAGCACCGTGTGACGTCTCGGGACCTAATTTTGGGGCGTTACAGAACATTTGTCCTTTAATGAGACTAGTTTAACAGAGAATATAGAGGAATTGACATCATATATTGAACATTTATAACTTGGAACATAATTACATAGTTGAGTCTGAAGCATGATATATGAACTAAACTAATTTCGTGAATACATGCAATGATGTCAGAATGGTTACATATCTGATCTAAGAACGGAAAAGATTCAGTCTAAGGAAAATCATTTCCTTAAGCTGATACTGAGTTTGCGGTGAAAAGATAAGGGTACTTGGTTCGCATATCTGCTTCTGCTTCCCAAGTATTTCCCTCAACAAACTAATTCCACCATAGAACTTTGACCAAGGGAACTTCTTTGTTCCTTAGTCTATGAATCTGACGATCAAGAATCTCAACTGGGACTTCTTCGATGGAAAGACTATCTTGAACATCCATTCTTTCTAAAGGAACAACAATATCTGAATCACCATTACATTTATTTAGCAAATAAACATAGAACATTGGATGCACTAATTCCAAATATGCAGGTAACTGAAGCTCATAGGCTACCTTCATAAAATGATTCAAGATTCTATAAGGGCCAACATAGCGGGGATGAGTTATCCTTTCTTGCCAAATCTTTTCACTCCCTTCATAGGAAAAATTCTCAAATAGACCAAATCACCAACCTTAAACTCCAGATCTCTTCTCCTCACATCTACATAAGATTTCTAAAGTCTTTGGGCTATGTTCAGCCTCTCTTAAATTAACTAAACATTCTTCATTGCCTCAAATACTGAATTTGGCCCTAACAATGCAGCCTCACCTGCTTCAAATCAACCAATAAGAGATCTATATATCCTTCTATAGAGAGATTAAAATAGAGCCATCTAGATACTAAAGTGATAACTATTATTATATGCAAACTCAATCAAAAGTAAGAGCTCATCCCAACTGCCTTTAAAGAAAATAACATAGGCTCTCAACATGTCCTTTAAAGTTTGAATGGTCATCTCTGCCTAACCATCTATCTAAGGATGAGAGGTTGTACTGAGATAAACTTGGGTACCCAGACCCTTCGAAAAAGTCTTCCAAAAATAAGAGGTAAACTGAGTACCTCTATTTGAAATGATAGACAACGGAATCCCATGCAACTTCACTAACTCCCTAAGATAAAGCCCGGCATCATCCTCAGCTGAGAATGATGTATGAACTGGAAATAAATAAGCTGATTTGATCGTATATCTAATCATGATGACAACGCGTACGATACAATCCCATCACAAAGTCTATGTTCACCATCTCCCACTTCCAAGTGGGGATGCTAAACTCCTATAATGTACCACTAGGCCTTTGGTGCTAAACGATAACCTGCTGACAATTTGGGAACTTAGCCACAAACTCTGAAATATCCTTCTTTATACCACTTGACTAATAGATTAAGCTATGTTATAGTATAATTGTGATATCTTGTTAGATTGGGATGGGTTTTAGGTGTTGGATTGATAAACGGTAAAGCTTGGGATTAGTTACATTATTTAGGTCACTTGAATTCATAGATTAGAATTCTTGACTTGTAGTCTTGAACCTTGGTGAAAAGGACTTCATGTCTCATGGTTAGCTCGAGGATGTCTTAGTTACTCTAGTTGGATAAGAGTGACCTTGTCACTCATATTGAGAGTAATTTGACCGTAGTTACTTACATTAATAGAAGTGCCTTAGATACTATAGTTGAGTTAGGTGTAGTGCTTGGGAAAACCTTTACCTTAGGACTATTAGTAGCTTGCTATAAATCTAGAAGTTGATTTAGACACCTTAGCCTAGTCTCAGGTAGAAGTTGGACTTAGAATGTATTTGGGGAATTAGAAGGGGGTTCTTGACCCACCTTATGCTTGGATTGATGTAGTTCTCTTGAAGACCTTAGACGCTTACTAAATGCCTAGGAAATATTCCCATGGAAGCATGTTGGCTAATCTTGGTAGTAAATTATGGTGATGCCAATAGAACTAATATTCATGGTTTATTTGACTAAAATTATCGATGATACCATAATGATATATCGTTTATGCTATTAGAGAAGCCCATGACCATGCTATAAATTATTCCATGGATTTGCTATTGCTCAAGTTAGCGATAAACATTCTTTATGCTAATGGTGGGCCGATGAATAGGTTACTTATAGGCCCTTCCTCATGATTATGATCATGGTCTAATAGACTGGATTATTGGATTATAATTTATAATATTCATGTTACATATATAAATATACATTTATTGATAACATGACATGGATGATGAACGAAAAAATATAGAGGTATGCACTTCTTTCTTCTCATTTTTATGTTTTTTTACTTTAGCCCTCGTGGGGCTTGTTCTTTACTTTAGCCCTTGTGAGGCTTGCTCTTTATTACTGACATTGAATTGAATATGATGAAGATACCAACAAGGCCAGAGGATATTATAATGATATATTTATATCCGCCTTGGTCGGAGGAGACTGTGATGAAGATATTAATACCCAGCAAGACCATAGTATGTTATGATGATGATATTAATACCCGACAAGGCCGAAGGATATTGTGATGATGATGATGATAATCGAAAATTCCAAAGGGTGACTATGATGATATTCCCGACAAAGCCGAATAATAATTATTTGATGTGCCTATGTGCACATCTACCGGTTTGAGTCTGGTGAAAACGCTCAACTTACATGTTAATTTAAGTGCAAGGCAGTCGTTGTCAATATTTTTATCCAACTAGAAGTCGGGGTCGAATCCACGAGGAACAATTTGAGTGGCGATTGAGTAAGTCCAAAATAATTATTTTTTTCTAGGGTCAAACCTAGGGTACAAAATGGTTTAGGGGGTTTTCAATCTTGTTGAATGTTGATAATGCTCAACTTACACTTCAATTTGGTGCAAGGCGGTCGTCGTAAATATATTTACCCAACTTTGGAGTTGGGGTCGAATCCATAGGGAACAATTTGAGTGGAGATTAAACTAGTTTGAAATTATAGCTACAAGTTAAATTCAAACAAATGATACAAAAATATAAAATGGGGTTTTAGTATTAATGTTTATAATGAATATAAATGGAAAACTAGTGTTATGTTCACTGTGGGTTTCGGGAATTGACAGATACTAGGTACTGCTTAAGACTCTTGAAGTAAGTAGGAACAATAGAATATCCCTGACGACTATACTATCTGACTTATCTCTCGACCTCACCAGACAATTTATTATCTAATTCTCTCGAACTTAAATAACTTATCTATTTCCAATAGGATGTTATCTTAGGTAGATTAATCCAGTTACGACATTAATCATTAAACAGAAGGTTGGTAGCTTCCGAGTCCCTGTTGATAATTCATGCCCTCTAGTTTATTTCTTTGTTCAAGCAAATAAACCTAAGGCATAACCTATTGTTTGCAACAAATATATTTTAAGTTAAAACAACAGAATTTCAAGACGTCCTACTACTCTTTGAACCCTATAAGTACCTAGTAGCATATCAAACCCTAATCCATGGATCCCACAACTCGGGCTAATGGAATTAGCCGCTCATGATTCGATGGCCGAAATAAAAAGTTGAATTCATGATAGTATGGATAAACTTATGAATGGATGAAAATAAAAATTGTTTCTTCAATTGAATCACAAGAGACTAATCCACAATAGTTGATAAGTGTTGAAGGTAAAACAGGAAAAATACTTGATGAAAAAGATGAGGCAATGTACGTTCCTCCCCAGTTTCAAAAAAACAAGATTGAGAGATCTCTTGAATAAAACCCTCAAAACTTTTATTTATACCTAAACTTAATTATGGAAATAAAATAATAAAATAAATAAAATTATCGGATTAGGTGACGCCCTGGCTGACGCCATGTCAAGGGTCTGACGCCTTATCAAGGATGGCGTCAGATTAGCTCCAGTTGTCTTCAAGTTCTGTCTAAAGCTGATGATATTGCTGACGTCGCATCACGGATCTGATGGCGTTTCACCAACGTCGTCAGAACTGCTTCTCAGACTGTAACTCCCTGGTTAAGGCTGACACTGCTTCTGATAGGCTATCACAAGGCTGACGACTTATCATGGATGTCGTCAGCAATGTTTTCTTCTCTTTTGCTCAGATTTTCAACTCTTTTGCTCCATTGTCGTTTATTTTAATTCCTTCATCCTTTTACTGCAATATCATGAGCAAACACATTAAAACAACAAGAGTTGCTTCAGAATTCATAATTATTTTGAGCTAAAAAGCATTAAATGTGTTAGCTTTTGCTCACACATCAACAGCAGCAGTCAACAACCATTTTAGCTCAAAACTCAGTTACTACCTCTAAGGTCAACCAATTTAAACTACTGTGTATCTTATTGAAAAGCAGGAATGTAACACAAAGGATTCCTGCCATGGCATCAACTAAGTACCAACAATCCTGCTTATATTAATATGACACTACCCAAACAAGTAAGTCACCTAGCAACATACTAGTGTTCCCTCACAACAAAGAATTTCCCCTTTTTCTCTCACAATAGAAATCAAAGTATAAACATAGGGATCATCACAAAAACACTCACTCTCAGAATGAAGTTCAAACAAATGTATGCCAAATACTATATGCTTGCCCTTATCTTCATTACCAAAGTGTCTAAACAGGTAAGCTAGGATCACTATAGGGCTTTCTTAGGCTTGTAGCGTAGGCTAAGGGATAGTATGATATTAGATGGAATTTAGAGTGACTAACCTCCTTGGCACTACCTTAACTTGTGGGGTCCATTTATTAACCTCTTTTTCTTTTCTTTTCTTTTTCTCTTTATCACATATTCAGAATGGGTGTGGTTTTTCTTTTTATTCAAACAAACTTCTTTTGTTGCTCTTTTTCACCAACACCCAATTTTATATTTCTTTTTCACTTATTCTTTTTATTCTACTCTACCCTTCTTCATACCCAATTTACATCACGCACCCCTATGATAGCCACCCTCAACTTAGGCTGTTTGTCTAAGTCAAGGTGCACAGTGTCCAAGGAGGACCAGGGCCAAAACAGGTTCATTATGATCTAAAAGGGAAGGTGATAGGTATCATAGAAGGAAATTGGTCAATTCAGGCTCAAACAAGGATCAAGGGATATCATGCATTACGGGAAGGTCATTTAGGCTAATAGTGACTTAAATTCAAAAACGGCCTATGATCCTTTCCTAAACCCTACCTTTCAACTAAGGTAAGACGAACTGGGCAAGTTCTGGATTCAGCAACACAAAGGAAACTCGGTAAAATCTCACACACACATGGCACACAAGTATATTACCAGCTACTACTCATCCAGTTCGTGCAATTATTAGCAATGATTATCATGTCCCTAGTACTAATGCCATAAAAAAATTCATAATAGTCGCATATAGATGAACATCACACAGTTAACAAATAGACAATTAGAGAGGTATTTATCATTCCAAGAAATATCAACAAAAATATGTCAACTGCCGTAGATACTTATTTTTCTACCAGTTAACCACAACACATCACAACACAAAAACAATATGCCTAAATATGCTATCTTTACTAGGAACAAGACATGGGGAAAAGAGGCACGGCAACAAAAACCCCAGGAGGACATCAACACCCACAAGTAGCCCAACCCTCAACTTAAAATCATGCAAAGTCCCCAATACGTCAAGCCAAAACAAGAGAGTCAGATACATACCTGTGGCACCACGGGTGGAAAGATCTGATGTCAATCACATAATACAAATACAAACAACAAAATACTTTGGGTTGCCTCCCAAGCAGCGCCTGGTTTAATGTCGCAGCGCGACTCGGTTATCATGACTACTTAGACTTTGTCAAGATACCTTGATGATAATTATTTATGTCTCCACTTGGAGGATTTGAAACGCCAGCCCAATTTTTGATCAATACATCTTTGGGGTGTGTTGGCCAAATATGAGGGCATGATAAGGAATGTTCTATCACGCCACTTTGAAGACTTGAACTACTTGCCCAATTTTGCATCAAACTTTCTTGTAGGCTCATTTGGCAATGGTGAGAATCTTAAACAGACACTAAATAGATATCGATCTTTAATCTCCTTGGCCTTCAATATTGGGGTTGTAGTATACCCTTTTGGAAGGACAAACTCCAAAATGTAAGAATCTTCCTTCTCATTTTCAAAATTCATCATTTGCTTGGGTGATTCAACTTTCATCAAATCCACTAAGCATAATATTGAAAAGTGATTCGAATGAGGATAAACCCTCAATTTTAGAATAACTTTCCTATTAGTATTTTTACCTCGAAATGAACTAGAGTTTTCACGAGGATTGTGCTTGATTTCTTCTTTTAACTCTATTACCATTTCCTCATCCTTGGCATCTTCATTCATGAATGGTTTGGCTGGTTGGAAAATCACCGAGGGTTGCTCATCATCGAGTTCATAATCAACATCGAATTCTTGTACTTCATCCTCACACTCTTCTATTATTTTAAATAATTCCACAGACAAGATATCATCTGAAAATAATGTAGAAAAGTGTTTTGGATGACTGACCTCGATATCCATCTCTTCTATCCTTTCTCTTTCCATGTTAAATGCCCTAATGTCTTGATGTATGTCACATATGGTATCATTCGTTGTGTCTATACGATCCAACATTAGTTGAAGCATAGCTTTAATGTCACTCTTTCCAGTGTTGCATTCTTTCTTTCCTTGACCATAAGACCTATCATACTCATAAGAAGAACTAGAACTTGGGTTAACACAATAGGGGGAGGGGGAATTCGAGCAATCACTCCAATATCCATCTTGACCACCATATAAAGAATAATTATACTCTCGGTGGGATGGAGATGGTACACACATCTTTCTCTGGGGAGCATATCTATAGTCATGCCAAAAGTGGGGTCCATCACAATATGGGCATGGATCATCCAAATAAGATTTCCAACTATCAAACTCATTTTCATTCCATGATGCCATAGTAAGAAATAAGAAAAAATAAAAAAAATCTACCTAACACACGAAACAAAGGAAATCACAAATAAATATTTACAAGTTTGAATTCAAGCAAATAACGTAAAATTCCAAACCAACTCAATACGCCAAATTATTCCCCGGCAACGGCACCATTTTTGATAACACGCACCATTTTTGATAACACTCAACTTCCACTTTAATTTGGTATAAGGCGGTCGTCGTTAATATATTTACCCAACTATTGATATTTACCTAGTATCTAATGTGAGTGGATATTAAACTAGTTTGAAATTATAGCTACAAGTTAAATTCAAATAAATGATACAAAAATATAAAATGGGGTTTTAGTATTAATGTTTGTAATCAATATAAATGGAAAACCAAAGTTATGTTCACTGTGGGTTTTGGGAATTGACAGATACTAGGTACTGCTTAAGACTCTTAAAGTAAGTAGGAACAACAGAATATCCCTGACGACTATACTATCTGACTTATCTCTTGACCTTACCAGACAATTCATTATCTAATTCTCTCAAACTTAGATAACTTATCTATTTCTAATAGGATGTTATCTCAGGTAGATTAATCCAGTTACGTCATTAATCATTAAACAAAAGGTTGGTAGCTTCTGAGTCCCTGTTGATAATTCATATTCTCTAGTCTATTTCTCTGTTCAAGAAAATAAACCTAAGGCATAACCTATTGTTTGCAACCAATAGATTTTAAGTTAAAACAACAGAATTCAAGATGTCCTACTACTCTTTGAACCCTCTAAGTACCTAACAGCATATCAAACCCTAATCCATGGATCCCATAACTCGGGCTAATGGAATTAGCCGCTCATGATTCGATGAACGAAATAAAAAGTTGAATTCATGATAGTATGGATAAACTTATGAATGGATGAAAACAAAAATTATTTCTTCAATTGAATCACAAGAGACTAATCCACAATACTTGATAAGTGTAGAAGAGAAAACAGGAAAAATACTTGATGAAAAAGATGAGGCAATGTACGTTCCTCCTCAGTTTTAAAAAAACAAGATTGAGAGATCTCCTGAATAAAACCCTCAAAACTTCTATTTATACCTAAACTTAATAATGGAAATAAAATAACAAAATAAAAAAAATTATCGGATTAGGTGATGCCCTGGCTGACGCCACGTCAAGGGTCTGGCGCCTTATCAAGGATGGCGTCAGATAGCTCCAGTTGTCTTCAAGTTCTATCTAAAGCTGGCAATATTGCTGATGCTGCATCATGAATCTGACGGCATTTCACTGTCGTCATTAGATGTCTTCTTCTTTTACTAATTCTCTGCTTAAGGCTGACTCCCTTATTGATGCCTTATCATAACTTTGATGCCACATCACCAACTTCGTCAGAACTGCTTCTTAGACTGTAACTCCCTAGTTAAGGCTGACGCTGCTTCTGATAGGCTATCATAAGGCTGACGACTTATCACGGATGTCGTCAGCCATGTTTTCTTCTCTTTTGCTTAGATTTTCAACTCTTTTGCTCCATTTTCATTTATTTTCATTCCTTCAGCCTTTTACTGTAATATCATGAGTAAACACATCAAAATAATAAGAGTTGCTTCAGAATTCACAATTATTTTGAGCTAAAAATCATTAAATGTGTTAGCTTTTGCTCACACATAAAATATAAAGGCAACTTTTGGACTTCTAAGGGACTAATTCAAGACTAAGAATAGTTAGAGTATAATCAATTAAAATGGATCTAGGGACTATGCTTTCCTACGGGCAGGCTATGCATGGGAACATGATAATTTAATGAAGATTCTAATCATTGATGATGTGGTAGGCTAGGTGTAAGGTCTTTGAGGCTAGTTTTTCAACAAAACCTTAAAAATTTTACTCATTGACCCTTTTGAATACCTAACAAGTGTGTTAAGTAAAACCACCCAATACCTCAATTGGGTATCCCTATTTGTAGGATAAAACCCATGGTATAGCCAACCTCCTAATCACCATTATGTCTAAGATAGTGAAAAATTGGCAAGAGATACCTATAAATTATCTAGTTAGTGTTTTGGTTCCCATATCCATCTTTCAAGGATGAGGTGGGTTCTTAAAGTTCACCCAAGCCCCTCTTTCAAAGATGGTTTGAGCTTTCAAGAGATTGGAATTTTAATCTATCAAAACCATTTTGGTATTTAGGGCTTTCACCCACAAATCCCAACCAATGTACTCAAGCAATAGTAGAACCCATGTCATAATCTAGTAAATGCACAAACAAATCAAATCCCACACATATTTACACTCTAATCTAGCATAATCCCAAGAGGTAGATCTAGCACATCATAAGGATGATGAAAACAAATGTACCAAGATGTCCATCAAAGTTATTTATAAGAAAATAAAGAGAGTACAAACCACACTTTAGACTCAAATGAATCTTCAATAGACAAAGCCAAATCTACACTTTAAGCTCCTCTAATTTAATCTTGCCTCAAATTAGTGTAAATTTAAGCTACAAGCTCCAAAAAATTACAAAACCCTAAACTAAAGATGGGAGGTAGGGTTATAGAATCATACCTTCCTAAGAAATGAGGGTTTTGAAATTTTAAATGGGAATTTAGGGGCTATGTGCTTTTACAACTTTGTCCTTGGCTAAAAGTCCCGATATCCCGTGATCGTATGTGGATCTGTCACAATCGCGACTTTGAGATCACTGAATTCTTCAACCGATCATAGCCTGCTGACTTCTTGACATACCGCGATCGCGGTGGCCAATTAGTGATCACAGTACCTGAGGCCCATTCTGCACAGTTTTTTTGGCTTTTGCACTTCTCTTTCCACTTAGACCCTTTTCAGCGTATTTTTCCTCTTTTTGTCTCAGTATTTGTATACCTGTAAAATATGAGAATTAGTGCATTTAACCACGAATATGTCTCACTTAGACATTCAAATCATAGTAGTATGCATGAATGTTGAGTGAAAATGAGTGGTAAATTCACCACTCATCATATAGCTAGCCCAATGTATGGAAATTTTACATTTATATTTACACATGTATATCTCCATGTGTGTGATGTGGATGTAAGGTGACATTGGGATGCCGGATGTAGCCCACTAGTATTGAATGCCTATGAAGTGGTGTAGTTAATAATTAATGATAACTAAGGATTCATGATGGATATTGTTTAAATGATTAATTAAGACTAGTTGATATGCGGGAAACTAGTTGTAATATGAGGATTCAGTTAGTGAGTAATGTTAGTGATAAATAATGGTTAGTTAAAGAATGTTGGCTGTTAAAATGGTTATGTGGTGAATAGTTATATAATATATGACTATTATTAAATGATGGTGCGAAATCCAATGGACTAGTTAATGATCCTTGTTTAGCTCATAAATAGTGGCTAATGGGTATTGATGATAAGTGGCCAATGATGGTAATAGTATGCAATATGGTTATATGGTCAATTTTGGTAGAAAGTTCTGTAAAATGTATGATTGATGAATATATTGTGGGTTAAACACCTTATTATTATTTCTCTTGGGTGTACTCTCTATTAGTATAGGATGTTATGATGAGTTATTTATTTTATACACTAGTTGGGTATGGTAACCAACTTTGTACTTGTGTTTTTTTGTGGTTATACTTTATGATGCGTTATGGTTCCAAATTATGAATTACTTATACACTCCGTCATTGGCATATGTTGATGCTTTATGTTATACTACTTTTCTAGTTTAATTACTTATTATATAAAGTGATGATGAAGATGATTCAGGTTTGATTTTGTATCTTGATATTGTAATAATTATCTTGCATTATATTATTTTATATCATGACTTAGCTCAGTTGGACGATGACGCCTATTGAGTACCCGTTGTTTTGGTACTTATACTACATTTCTGTACATTTTTAGTGCAGATCTGAGTACTAGCTATCGCTTTTGATTATTGCTCATACGATGATTAATTTTTGGAGATATGTGAGCTCATGGAGTTTAAGTCACCCATTTTCCTCTATCTTTTATATTCAGTCTTTAGTATTCAAGATAGATGTATTGACTATATTCTAAGTCTCTTGGGTTGTATTGTTGCTATTATATGCTCTTGTACTAGCTATACCAGGTCCTGGGACTGGTATCTTATGATGACTGCTTATCCATTTAGAACACTCTCTTTATATTTTAACTTGTGTTCACTAAATTTGGCTCATGTTGGCATTTTATACTGAATTAACTCATTCCTTTAGCTTCGGGTTATAGTATTGTCTTTCCTACTGGTGAGATTTTGTAATTTCCATCAAGAACTATACATTGGGTCATGACACAGTGGCTTGAGTTTGAGTTTAGGGTTCAACAATGAAGGGTTTGGCAGGAGTTTCTCGATTTTTCAAGTCAAGGTCCAACTTACACAAATTCTTAGTATAAGAACTAGGACCTATCAATGATGAAACCACGTCATCATATTCATCAATTTCATTATTACCGAGGTTCCACAAAACACCTACTAATAGATTACTCAAAAAATCAACTTGCATAGCATTAACCACTTCATCATAAATCACGTCGATAACAGAGACCACTTGCAAATCCACAGGTTCTTTTGAATACTTGTGCAAATTTAAGGACACTTCTTCATTGTTCACCCAAAATTTCATTTATCCACTCTCAACATCAACTAACACCCAAACCATAACCAAGAATATCCTACCAAGAATAATGAGACCTTGGTCAATTTTTCAATCCAATGTTACAAAATCGGCCAAAAAAATTAAAATGTCGACATTCACAAGTGAAAACACACCCATAGGATTCTTTATAGAATTATTTACTATGAGGAGACTCATAGTAGTGGGATTAGGATCACCTAAGCCAAGCATTCGAAACACGACAAACAAAATTAATTAATACTCACTCCAAGATCACATAAAGCTTTCCCAAATTTGTACACGCCAATGGTACATGACATGGTGAATATACCAGGTCCTCTTTCTTCAAAACCATGGTTCAACTCATTATCGTTCTACAATTGTGTGTTACTTTCATTATTTTAAATTCGTGACCCTCTTCTTCATCACCAAGTTCTTTATGAATTTAGCATACCTGACATTTCTTGCTAGGATTCGAACAATGGTGTGTTAACCAAAATATAGCTAAATATAGCAAGGAACTTCTTGATTTTTGAATCATCTTCCTTCTTCTCAAGCCTTTGGGAAATAGAGGAGAGATTTTGGTTTCTAGATTTGAGACAACAATGCTGTCATCCAATTTGGAGAATTATCATCAACTATTTATGGTGTTTCATGGTTTTCACTCTTCTCTTATACCATTCTTGGCTTCTCAATATTTGGCTCTTTTGGCATAGTGACTTTCTCATTTAACGTATCAAGACGCTTTCTCTTCCCACTCATTTTCTCATCAACTGCCTTATCATTAGTATATTCATCAAGATTCATAATATCTTACCTAGAGTTTTTTCACTCCTAGTGACAATTGCCATAACATGAGCATTTTTATTCAGGTTTCCTATCGTATCACTAGAAAGGCCTTTTTTTTGCCTTGAATTGAAATGGGAAAAAAATTACCCAGTTAAGTCTTGAGTTGCTTGATTGAGGCCTAGTGTAAATCAAAGATTAGATTGAGTTGTACAAAGTCATTGTTCATTTATCATAGCATCTTATCACTTCCTTTAGCTCTCATAAGTATGCATGCATGCACATCTTCACTCTTATACTTTTTTGGATCAATGAAGATTGAGTTCTATATTTAAACCGATCATGTGGAAGGACATACCTATAATTTTCACAATTTTTATCTCTCTAATCACGATCTCGATCATTTTTCTTATCCTCCAATCTCTATCTCAATCAATCCTTCCAGTCATGATCCTTTCAATTATGATCCCTTTCCTTCCAACCTTGATTCCTGCCTTGCCTATGATACATAGATCTATAACCCCCCATTTGGTTTTACATGAATGAAATTTATTCATTAAGAGCCTCCACGTTATCATCATCATCATCATATGTTTTAGTTCCCTTATAAGTAACAATTGAGCATATCATATGGTAAGGAGATCAAATTATGTCATAACCTTGGCCATATTGTCATCTCTTTTCTCGACCTTCTTCCCTTTTTTTGGCTCACAAGAGATGTGGTAGGATCCTCTACGGCTACCTCAGGTATTTCTTGTACGCCAATTGTAACTTTGCATGGTCACTTGATCTAATAACACTGCTACAATATCATAAGTTTGTTTTACTATAGATCCACTAGCCATATTATCCACCACCATTTTGTTTAATTAATCTAATTTTTGATAAAATATTAAAGGAGCTCTTTCTCTAGGACCTCATGATTTAAGCATTGCAACAACTTTTTATTAATTTTTTCCAAGCTTCATGTAATGTCTCACCACTTAGTTGGAAAGAATTCATGATTTCATCCCCTAATTGTAGCATTCATGATGGTGGGAAAAATTTAGGCAAGAATGTCTATCAATTCAACCAATGAGGTGATATAACCCATAAGAAACTCCCACAACAATAATACCACTTCTCTTTTCAATGTAAATGGGAAAAGTCACGATTAGATTGACTCTTAAGATATGTGGGCAATATTAGATAAAAGGTACACGTCAATGAAAGTCTTCAAATGAAGGTTGGTTTATTCATGGGATAGACCCCTAAGCAGTCCCTTCATTTGAACTAAATAAAGTATCATACTGGTAATGTGAAACACTCTATTCTTCTCCATTGGCAGTGTATAAATGGCACTAGCTCATCCTCATCCTCGAGATGCCCAGCAAAAGTAACAGACTTGCTACTGGTTTGACTCATATTTTTCACCTATATATAATAAAAAAATAGTGTAAAGTAAACACTACGACCAACTCAAAGTAACTTATATCACTTAGAAGAATGAACTCTACATTTTATTCCTCGACAATGACACCATTTTTTATAATGCTAAAATTATACTTCAAAAGTATAAGCGATCGTTGTCAGTATATTTTTACCCAATAAGAATCGGGGTCATATCTATATGTAATGAGAGCTATAACTTCACCCATAAGTGCCATAAGCGACTACAAGTTAACTCGCAATGTGAAAATTAAATAATAAAGCAAAAAAAGGGGATGGATGTTTGTTAAAACACTTGTTTTAAGTTGAAAATTTTGGAGTTTGTTTGTCAAAATTCTTGCAATTAGTTTGTAATCAATAGACTAAAACACTTGGGTTTATTCCTTCTTGATAATAATTATATGCATGGGTATGTGAGAATATACCCATGCATTGCTAATACATCATGATTAGGTTAGATTTTAGGTAGCACTGATAATAGCTCAGTCTATCACCAAATTTCCCATAGTTCTTTTTGAAATCCCACGTGTCTATAGTTCTAAGGAACCAAAAGTCTCAAAATAGGTAATCCATTTCTATCATTACCACTTAAATGATCATAACTCAAGTTTTGTTATCTAAATCTCTTTACTATTACATTTTTTTTCCAACAACACACAAGTTCCATTAATAGACCAAGTTTTAAACCTCAATCTATAAGTAAAAATATAGAGATTTAGCTAAAATCAAGACTATAAGCTAATGAGAAGGTAAATAATTACTACACAAGAAACAATCCACACTCAATCATACATAACCCTAAGCTTGGTAAAATGTAAGGACAAAAATGGATACCAAATTCTCCATCCATTTTATCCAAGAAATCCAAATGACTACAAGAATAACTCAAATTCCTAGCTCAAGGTTGTCAAGCTTTAACTACTAAAATTTTTACAAAAGATAGGGTTCCACTGGCCAAAAAAGTTTAAAAAACATCTAGAAATATAGGCAACATAATTAACAAAAATGTCATTACTTGGCAATTTGGCAGAGCAAAGTCCATTTCTAATGCATCAATGATGCATCAAATTACATGTGGCTCACCGATCAGTCAACTTGGTAAGCTCTATGGGTTGGTCTTTATTCCTTTTGGCAATGTAGAGCTTGGTCTGCTGAATGGTGCAATGATGCATCAAAATATTTTTTGTTTTGCTATTTTGTTTCCCTTTATCTTGGCATGAATCTGTTAACTTACGCAATGGAAATGCTGAATCGATACTCCATTGATTACTTCGTCAATGTGCCAAAGTATCTCTTTTATTCCTTTGTGCAACTATTGATTTAACTGTCCATATGTTTGCTTCCTTCTTCTACTTGGATCACTTCTATGCCTTTACCCTAAAATTAAACCAAATCAACATTTAAAACACTTTAATTTAGTATTACAGACATACTTTCTTCCTAATTTTAGGGCAAATTAGTCATAATTTTTTATTCTAACCTAAATATCCTAAAATACACACATACCTTGTGATATTAGTATGGTTTGATAGTGCTACAATAACTGAATAATAGTATTGTAATATGTGGAAATTAGTAAGAAAACATGCCATAAGGTTCAATACTATAATAAAACGGAATACGGTATAACAATACCAAAACTGAAACATCTTTCTGAAAATACTCTAGTCTGAAAAGCCTTTAAACTGTCTGAAATATATAGTTGATGGGACAAGTCCCCAACTAACTCCAAACTACTAAAATAACTATAATAATGAAGTAATAATCATGTCTTTGAACTATGAGGACTCACTACTAACTCTGACTACTGAAAATCTATAACTGTTAGGGATGATCGGGAGCCCATGTGTCTGAACCTATGATATAAAATATCATAGCACAAAAGAAAGGCATGCGTCAGTACTTTAAATTTATTGATATGAAAAGTGAGGTAGGCTGAAATGTATGGGTTCATATGCATGAACAATAGTGACTAAATAACATGAATGTAACTGAATGAGAGTACATGCATGAATATGTAAACTGTAATTCAGATCGTGATAACAATGGATACTGAGTCTGAATACTTATTAATTGATATCTGAGTCTACTGATACTGAATTACTGATAACTGAGTGATTGTAGCTAATAATCCTGAATATAGAGCTGTACTGATTTTCGTAAACTATTCTAAGCTGGACTGATCTGTTACTGATCATACTGTTTAACTGAACTGATAACTGAATTGAATTAAGTTTACTAAGTTTCATGGACTGATAGAATACTACTGAATTCTGTTAACTAACCGAGTACTACTGAGTTTCCCTATGTTCTGTAACTGACTGAATTTTACTGATCATGACAAGGCTGAATACTATTCTATAACTAATACTGGATCTAGGCATATAGCTAAATTATTGGGTATTAAATACCCCCAGGACTAAATATCATGAAAAGAAAGTCACTGCATGACTTTAGTAGCAGAATGGTACTAGCTTACTAACCATACATTCACTTAGGCATTTCTGTCAAACACTTGATATACATTGGGCTTGTGCAAGATTAAATTCACATAATAGCATGTTATGCTTGGGCTAGTCAATTCTCATAGGAATTTTGAAAAGCACTTGAGAATTATGGTTATTTCACATATCAATACACATGTAGTACTATCATGAATTCTATACTCAACTTGCAACTCAAGAATTTAACATGAAGTTCACAAAGTTTAATTCACAATTTACTAGTTTGTATGAAACTTGGAACAAATCATAGAGTTAGATCACCATTTACATCATAATCATGAATACATTCAAGATCCAAAAAGAAATCTCTGAAATCAATTAACTTAAATTTTGAAAGAGTTTCTTGGACTCCAAGGGTGGAAGGATACCCTTGGATGAACACTTCACATACCTTAGTGCCTGAATTCTGAAAGATTGGTGGTGGTTTCTTGAGTTTTTTGTTTGAAATTGATCCGCCTAAGTTTTCTGTTCTTGAGAAATTTGAGAATAATGAATGAATTTATCCTCTAAAGGTGCTTAATCTAGTATTTTAGGGGAATGATAAACGTAGGAAAAAGGCCCTATTACCCATAAAGACGCGACTTTTTGATGACTAAAAACTGAACTGTCGACGCGTAGACCGACGCACCGTGTCAATGGCATCAATGCGATAGCCAATGCACTGTATCGAGTCAACGTCTGTTCACTAGAAATTTCCACTGGAATCCAAGAAAAATATTGATCGACATGATAGCCACCGCGCTATGCTGAGATCACGTCGATACACTATTTTGGATTCCCAAACTGGTTCAAACGAGGTCTGAAAAACACAAAACTCATTCGGAAATACCTACCGACATTCCTGGTCATGAATTAACCTAAAGGTTGACATTTTAAGGTTATAGAGGTAGTGAAATAGAGTTGCCAACTTATGAAGGCCAAAATGGCACTAAGTTTGCATACTTGCTAAAATTTTCTAAGTCTGGGACCCCTTGGCAAGCTTAAAAGACTGATTTGAGCTTAGGATTTTATGGGGTCTTATAATAACTCCCCCTTGGGAACATTCATCCTCGAATGAGACTGATTAAACTGAGAATACTTATAGAATGGATTTAGACACTGGACATGCACAACTGAAGCATGATTTCATGACTGAAATTACAAATATACTGAATTATTATATTAAGCATGCATTCTGATGCATGAGTACATTACTGGATTGATTCATGAATGCATGACTGAGCATGCAATGTTAATTGATACCAAGTTGGTGTCTATATCTAAATATGAGACTAAGTAAATTCAAAAGAAATTTGTTACCTTGGGTTGAGTCTGAGTTTTTGGAGAAAAGGTGAGGATGCTTGGTTCGCATGTCTGCTTCTGCTTGCCAAGTAGCTCTTTCAATGTACTGATTCCGCCAAAGTACTTTGACTAGAGAGACTTCTTTGTTCCTCAGTCTGTAAATTTGATAATCAAGGATTTTGATTGGAATCTCTTCATAAGAGAGGTGAACTCGGGAAACAAGACCTTTTGGAATGCCTTCCAAAAAAGAGAGGTGAACTCGGTACCTCTATCTGAGATAATGGACAATGGAACACCATGCAATCTGACTAATTCCCTAATATAGAGTTTGGTGTAATCCCTGCTGAATAAGAGGTATGGACTGGAAGGAAATGAGTTAATTTGCTCATCCTGTCTACGATGACCCAAATTGAATTATGTTGGCAATGAGTACGAGGCAATCCCATCAAAAAGTCCATGTTAACTTCTTCCCACTTCCAGGTGGGAATATTAAACTCCTGTATGGACCCACTTGGTTTCTGATGCTCGATCTTAACCTGCTGATATGTTGAGCACTTAGCCACAAACTCTGCAATGTCTTTCTTCATCCCACTCCACCAATAGATCTCCCATAAATCACGGTACATCTTAGTGGCCCATGGATGAATAGAGTAGTGCGCACCATGCGCTTCTAAAAGAATTTTCTATCTCAATTCATCTACACTTGGCACATATAGCCAACCTTGGCAGTGCAACACACCATCTCCCCCTTAAGAGAAAACCTCTACATTCTAATCTCTGATTGATTCCTTTAACTTAGCTAGACTGGGATCCCTATCCTGCTTTTTCTTTACCTCAGAAAAAAGGTATGATTCTAAACTATTTTGCACCCATACACTACCTTCTGATGAATTGACTATGAAAACACCTAGTCAAGCAAGTCGATGAACTTCCTGAACTAACTCTTTCTTACCATCCTCCACATGAGCAACACCATCCATAGACATCCAACTGAGAGCATCATCTACTACATTGGCTTTACCTGGATGATACAGGACATTCATGTCATAGTCTTTCAACCACTCTAACTACCTTCTCTAATGAAGGTTTATGTATTTCTGAGAGAACATATATTGTAGGATTTTATGGTCTATGAACACATCAATGTGTACACCATACAAATAGTGCCTCAAAATATTTAAGGTAAATATTACTGCTGCTAACTCAAGATCATAAGTAGGATAGTTCTTTCCATGGATTTTAAGTTTTCTAGAGGCGTAGGATACAACCTTAGCTCTCTGCATCAAAACACACCCCAAACTAACTCTGGAATCATCACAATACACAACAAAGCCATCTGAACTATCTGGCAAGGTCAAAACTGAAGTTGTAATGAGTTGAGTCTTCAACTCCTGAAAACTCTTCTCACAAGAATCTGACCACTGGAATTTAACTTTCTTCTAATCCCATCTGGACATAGGGGATGCAATAGATGAAAATACCTCAACAAACCATTAGTAATAGCCAGCCAAGCCCAAGAAACTCTTGATATCTAATGGAGAGATAGGTCTAGACCAGTTTCTTATTACTTTGATCTTTTGGGGATCAAAAATAATGCCATTACCGGAAATGATATGGCCAAGGAAGGCTACTGACCTTAGCCAAAATTTGAACTTACCAAATTTGGCAAATAGCTGATGATTTTTGAGAGTTTGTAATACTATTTTGAGATGGTCTGTATGATCATGCTTACTGCGGGAGTAGACAAGAATGTCATCATTGAATACTATGAGGAACATGTCCAAGTGCTGCTTAAACACATAGTTCATCAAGTCCATGAAAGCTACTGGGGCATTGGTAAAACCAACGGACATGACTAACAATTCGAAGTGACCATACCTAGTTCTGAAAGCCATCTTCGGGATATCACATTCTCTTCCTCTGAGCTGATGATAGCCTAATCTGAGGTCTATTTCAGAAAAGTAACTGGCACCCTAAAGTTGGTCAAACAAGTCATCAATTATGGGAAGAAGATACTTGTTATTGACCATGACTTTCTTTAGCTGATGATAGTCAATACATATTTTGAGAGAACCATCTTTCTTACACACAAATAAAATTGATGCACCCCACAGGGACACACTAGTTCTGATAATCCCTTATCTAGGAGATCCTTTAACTATTTTCTTAATTCTTTAAGTTATGCTGGAGCCATTTTGTATGGCAGAATAGATATGGGTTGAGTATCTAGAAGAAGGTCTATTCCAAAGTCGATTTCCTTTTTGGGAGGAACTCCGGGAAGATCTTCAAGAAACACATCTGGGAATTCATATGCTACTGACACTGATTCAAGAGTAGGGGTTTCTGAACTAAAGTACTGGACTCGAACAAGTTAGTAGACACATCCCTTAGATATTATTTTTCTTATTCGAAGGTAAGAAACAATATGACCCCTAAGTGCTAAAGTACTACCCCTCTATTCTAGGGTGGCCCTATTTGGAAACTGAAACTGGATAATTCTGTTTCTACAGTTGAATGAGGCATAGTAGGAATGAAGTTAATCTATGTTGAGAATGACATCAAAATCAGTTATCTGTAACTCAATGAAGTCTGCTGAAGTGACTTTCTGAGATACCATAATTGGATAGTTCCTGTATACCCATCGGGCGATGATAGATTTACCCACTAGGGTAGAGACTGAGAAAGGCTCTGCTAGAATTTCGGGACTTACTTTGAAATCAATGGCTATATATGGAGTAACAAAGGATAACAAAGCTCCTGGATATAGTAAAGCATAAACATGTAAATAGAAAACTTGTAACGTGCCATTGAACATATCAAAAGAACTTCCCTGATCCTGTTGGGACTAAAAAACATTGAGTCTATTTGGACGCTGCCTACTAGTGGCACAAGAAATGGCACTCTACTGATTTCGGTGACCGAACTAAGCCGGGGGACGGTTATACTGACCTTGAGAACTTGATTAGGGATAATCTATGACTCTGTGTCCTAGCTTTCCATATCCAAAACATACATCGTAGCCCGCTCTGCAGATACCCTAGTGGTTTCTGCCATATTTTTGACAAAGGAGATTGGTTCGGGCACTACTAACACTACCCTAGGTTTTAAGGCCTAGTGCCCTATCTCTATTATCATCTTTGTATTTTAAAACTGGAGCACTGGCAAAGCACAAAGCTGGAACTGAGAATTTCGGGCAAAATTGAGAACGATTCCTGCCCTATGACTTAGGATTAGTAAAGTGGAAAATACCTATTCTCGCTCTCTTATTTTCCTTCTCCTTCTCCCTATTCTTAGCCTCCTCTATCTGCTGAGCATGGACCATGAGCCTGGATATATCTATCTCCTTAATCAGTATTGCGGTCTTACACTCCTTGCCCATACTATTAGACACGCCAGACATATACTTACTCATCTTAGATCTGCTACCACATGAGGAGCGTATCTGATTAATTAAGTAAATATAAGAGAATACTCTTTCACTGTCTTGTTGTCCTACTTCAGATTTATCAACTTCAAAACCTTCGCTTTCCTCAACTCTAATGGAAAGAACCTATAAAGAAAAGTAATGGAAAACTCCTCCCATCTATGGGTTCTGTATCTGCGGCTCTCTCTACTTTTGACTATCTGAAATATGAGTGAGCCACATCCTACAACTGATATGCATCCAACTCAACGCTCTCAACAGCGGTCACCCCATAGTATCTAAAACTCTCTGCACCTGATCAAGAAATTCTTGAGGGTCCTCATCTGACTTAGACCCAGTAAAAGATGGAGGGTTCATTGGGGTGAAATCCCAAATCTTGGCAGCAACAGTATTGGCTACTGGGTTGGCCGGAACAGCAGTTGGACATCCATTCTGGGCTGCCACAGAATGATCTAGGGTGGTGAAAGCTGCTCTGAATTCAACATGGAAGACGTGTTCATCTAGAGGATCTGGATGGATGAGATGGGGTTCTGGATAGTCTCCTATTCCTTTTTTCTTAGCCCTCTTTGAAGGCATATTCAATAAACAAAAGAGAAATTTTGATTAGACAGGGAGTTTAACTGGAGCTTATACTCACTCACATAACATGAATACTAAAAGAAGCAAAACTATTCCTAAAACACCTCGTAGCCTCTTGTCTATAAGTGTGGCCCGCTACATACCCATGCATAAGATTCTACTAGATGTGGCTTTCAGACTTCCTAGGACTCTATTGAACCTTAGGTTCTGATACCAAGTTTGTAACGCCCCAAGTCTGTACCTCAGATGCTATACGGTGCTCATAATCCTAAAGGACCACAAGCTAACCCATGATTGGTACCTGCTACAATAACTGAATAATAGTACTATAATATATGGAAATTAGGTAGAAAACATGGCATAAGGTTCAATACTATAACAAAATTGAATACAGTATAACATAACAAAAATTGAAACATCTGTCTGCAAATACTCTAGTCTGAAAAGCCTTTAAAATGTTTGAAATATGGAGTTGATGGGGAAAGTCCCCAACTAACTCCAAACTACTAAAATAAATATAATGTTAACGTAATAATTATGTCCTCAAACTATAAAGACTCACCACTAACTCTGACTGCTGAATATCTGTAACTGCTAGGGATGATCGGGAGCCCGTGCATTTGAACCTATGATACAAAATATCATAGTGCAAAAGAAAGGTATGTGTCAGTAATTTGAATGTACTGGTATGCAAAGTGAGGTAGGCTGAAATCTATTGGTTTATATGCAAGAAAAATACTGAATGAATAACATGAATGTAACTGAATGAGAGTACATGCATGAATATGTAAACTGTAACTGAGATCGTGATAATACTAGATACTGAGTATGAATATTGATTAATTGATATCTTAGTCTACTGATACTGAATTACTCATAACAGAGTAACTATACCTGAGAATCCTAAATATGAAACTATGTTGAGTTTCGTACTGAGATGAGTGATTGTATCTGACAGTCCTAAATCTGTAGAACTGAACTGAGTTCTATATTGAGATTGGAACTAAAATTAAGATTGTAGGAGGTAATCATCTAACCGATATGCCTCTCTCTAACTGATTGGGGTCTAACCTATAACCCCATTTGGAAGGGTGTCAGTACCATGCCATGGGTAAAGACATGTTGTCACCCTCATTTGGAAGGTGCTCTGAACGAGAATGGTGGTACCCTCAACTGGCAAGTAGATCACCTCATCATCCCTCAATTGGCAGGTTGATCTCTTAACCTATGCTGGCGACGTAGTTCTGAAACACAAGGACTATTTCTAAGGATCACACCCTCTACTGGCAGGTGAGACCCCATCCTTGGGTTCACTCGGTGCAGAATCCTACTCCCAACTGAATAGACCCTGGACTAATTTTTAAACTATTCTAAGCTGGACTAAACTGTTATTGATCGTACTATTTAACTAAACTGAACAGAGTTCATTGCGTTCCATGGACTGACAAAATACTACTGAATTCTATTAACTGACTGAGTACTACTGAGTTTCCCTGAGTTCTATGACTGACTAAATTCTACTGATCATGACATGACTGAATACTATTCTGTAACTAACACTGGCTCTAGGCATACATCTAAATTGTCGAGTATTAAATAGTCCCAGGACTCAATAGCATGAAAAGCAAATCACTGCATGACTTTAGTAGCATAATGGTACTAACTTACTAAAAATACATTCACTTAGGCATTTTTGTCAAACACTTGATATACATTGGGCTTGTGCAAGAAATTCACATAATAGCATACTATGCTTGGGTTAGTCAATTCACATAGGCATTTTAACAAACACTTGAGAAGCATGGGTATTTCATATATAAATACACATGTAGTACTATCATGAATTCTACATTCAATTTGCAACTCAAGAATTTAACATGAAGTTCAAAAAGTTCAATTCTGAACCCTTGGATGAACACTTCACGTACCTTAGTGCCTGAATTCTAAAAGATTGGTGGTGGGTTTTTGATTTCTTGATTTGAAATTAATCCCCCTAGGGTTTCTATTCTTGAGAAATTCGAGAATAATGAATGAATTTAGACTCTAAAGGGAGTAAATCTCATGTTTTGGGGGCTGATAAATGTGGGAGAAAGACCCTATTATCCCTGAGGATACGGCTTTTTAATGATTGAAAATTGGACTATCGACACGCAGACTAATGTACCGCATTGAGTATGCATTGGTTTACTAGAAATTGCCACTAGGAGTCAAGGAAAATATTGATCTACATGATGGCTACCGTACCGCACCGAGATCACATTGATACACTGCTTTGGATTTCCAAACGTGGTTCAAAAAATACAAAACTCATTCGGGAAAACCTACTGACATTCCTGATCATGAACTAACCTAAATATTGACATTTTTAGGTCATAGTGGTCCTGAAATAGGGTTGCCAACTTATGAAGGGCAAAATGACACTAAGTTTGCATACTTAGCTAAAGTTTTCTAAGTCTGGGACCCCTTACAAGCTTAAAAAACTGAGTTGAGGTTAGGATTTTGAGGGGTCTTACATATTGACTTTGAATTTTTGGTTTGAGGGGATCTTAGAGTTGTAATCACAAATGAGACCTATAAGACCTCGCAAAACTCTCTCGTAGTCTGAGCATTAGAGCGTGTTCAATGAAGCATAAATCCAGCCCTAAAAAATTGAGAAGTGGCTTCCCAAGTGAGAAATATTTTAAACAGTGTAAGATTTCTCTAATATCGACTTTTTTTCATGTAGGGCATTGAATAAGATTTTTAGTAATACCAATTTTGTCAAAATCTGGCATCGAACGAGAAATTTATAGACGTTTTACTGAATCCAGTCGGAACCACCCAGGTATTGACGGACCGTCGAGCTTGTGATGGACCGTCACCTAGCCAATCTCAACTAAGGTAGTGACTCCCTTTCTTGGCCCAACTGTGACGACCAAGATGATAGACTGTCAAGGCTGCGACGGACCATCGCTAGGACCATCACCGCTGAGGTAATGTGGCCTCATCCTAGCCAACGTGCGACGGATGATCCTACGGACCATCGAGTTTGTGATGGACCATCGATTTTGCAATGGACTATTATTGAGATCATCACATTGAGGTAGTGTGTTCTTTTTCTAACCGATGTGCGATGGACGATCCGACAGATTATCAGACTAAGCGATGGACCATCGCAGGCCCCATTCAACATTTTTAAATCATTTTTAAAAGGGATTTTTGGATATTTTCCCACTCTTTTTAGACCCTATTTATATCTGATCAAGGCTCACAACTATATTCTTCATCTTCAACATCAAAATCTAGGTTTCTACAAAATCAAAACCTTCTTTCTTCTTCAAGAGAAATTAAGAAATCAAGAATCTCTCCAAGAGCCTTCAAGAAAGAGTTTCCTAAGGTATGCAGATGTTTTCTTAGGTCCCTTTCATCCAAGAATCTCAAGAACCCTTTTATAAATTTCAAAGGTCTTATGTTTATGATTTTTCATGATTCATGTGAGTTAAAATTGATTTTCATGCTATTATCGAGTTTTAATTCATGTTTTGTTTATAAGGTTTCAAGCTTTGACCCTAATATGAGATATTCATGTGATGTTCATGATAAACCCTTTTCAAGTTGCTTGTTAAGTGATGTGTTCACATTAATTAAGTGTAGAAATTATTGAATAAGCAAAGTATACTCCCCATATGTTTGATAAAATGCTTATGTCAAAGAATTAGAGCCATTATAGCTTGTTGACTAGAAATCCCCAATTGTGTACAAACCCATACATGCCAAGTCTTTGTTGAAAAGCCTTAGTGAATAAATTATGATATGATAGCATAAAATTCCCCAATTATGTGCTCTTCGATACATGCTAAGACTTTGATACATACTGAGTGTCTGATGTAAGACCTTGTTGAATGGAGTATAAGCCAATAGCATGTCTCCCTATACTATCACATATTTATGATTTCTAAATACTTGAAGAGATTCTTTAGTGATTGTGATGGTGAATGAATGTCCATGATCTTGATTATTCAAAAATGGTTATGTTTTACTTTTATATTATCGATTCTGGGGTATCTTACTCGATAAATTAGTTGCAATCTAGAGCCCGTGTTAGTTTTTTTGATAATTTCAGTTAAGCCACAATTCTCAAAACTCAGTGATTTATAGGTCTTTGTACTCTAAAACAGATACAAAACTTAAGAAATCTCAAAAATCTCAGTAATCTCTGTATCGCTAGTATTCTAGCCTCAGTTCAGTACTCAGCTAAGATCTAGTAGTATTCAAGTGTTCAGTTTTAAACTCAAGATCATGCATTCAGATAACGGATTCAGTAGTATTCTATCATATATGGAACCAAGTAAATTCAGCGTAACTCAGTCAAGTCATTTGAGAAATATGATCAGTAATAGATTTAGCTCAATTTAAGTTCAATTAAGAATTAGTTCAGAGTCTTTCAGTTGGGAGTAGGAGCTAGCACCGAGTGAGTGCAGGAATGGCAGCTCCCCATTAGAGAGAGTAGTTATGAGCAATCCATTAACTCTAGAACTACATAGCTAGCACAGGAGCAAGAGTCACCCGGTAGAATAAGGCTTGACTATTATACAGCCTTAGGCTTAACTTCCTGTGAGGGTCACCTGTTAGAGAGGCTTGACCAGAGTAGAGGTTTTTATCGTGGCACAGTATTGACACTCTTCCAGCTGGGGTTACAGGTTGGACCTCACTAGTCTAGATTTGGGGCATGTCGGTTAAGTGAGCACTTCTACAGTTACAGATTCAGTATCAATCTTCAGAGTAAAACTCAGAAATTAAGACTATCAAGTACAGTCACTTATATCTGTAAGGAACTCAGATAATTTCATTGATTCATGGACCACCTGATAGATAGGCATGGTCTTACATAAAGTTATTCAGTATTAGTATTATCGGATCCAGAGATCTCCTGTTAGGTAGGATTGATCTCAGTCTCAAATTCTGTTAAGTAATATCATTATCAGATACAGAGATCACTCGTTAGTTAGGCTTGATCTCAGTCTCAGATTCAGTTGAGTAATCTCATTATTAGATTCAGAGATCACCCATTAGGTAGGCCTGATCTCAGTCTCAGATTTAGTTAAGTAATTTCATTATCAGATCCAGAGATCACTCGTTATATAGGCCTGATCTCTTTCTCAGACTTAGTTGAGTATTCTCATTATCAAATTTAGAGATCTTACGCTAGATAGGTTGGATTTTAGACATAATTATTTCTTATCATTGATAGCAGATTCGGGGATCATCCGTTAGAGAGGTTTGATCTCAGATTTAGTCAGTCCAGAGTAGCAAGCTCAGAGTTTAGTTACTGATATGAGTAGTTTGGTTAATCAACTTCAGTACTCAATTTTCTAGATTAGGAGATTTAGTTGTTCAGTATCTCAGTATTAGTAGTGAGTTCAGATGTTAGTAAAGCAGTATTCGAGTTTTAGTATTTTGAGTGTTTTTAGTTATGGGTTATGCATTCATGCATATGTTGTCATTTAGTACTCTCATGATTATTCAGTAAAGTAATTGTTCATGCATTAGACCTTGTATTTCGCCTTAACTTATATTCATACTCATTACATTCTAGTACTGACATATTTGTGCTATAGTGTTTTATTTTACACCATAGGTTCAGAGGCACGATATCTAGAGTACCCCTAGCAACTCAGTCACAATCAGCAGCAGTAGACATAGCCATGAGTCCTCTTCATTCGAGGATGATCCTTATTTTATTATTGTATCAGATTTAGTTTATTTTTAATAGATGGAGTTAGTTGGGGACATGTCCCATCAACTCCACATTTATGACAATTTAGAGGCTTTTCGAATAGATGTATTGATATTCAGTTTTCAGTTTTGAGTATTCTAGATGTTTTGAACCATATGGCCAGTTTTTGCTAGTCTTCCACATTTATTATAGATATTATGTAGTGCTCAGGTATAGATTTCAGTAGAGGGTTAGCCTGTGGTCCTTCGGGATCATGAGCACCGTGTAACGTTCTGGTTCTAGAAAATTGGGTTGTTACAAAACCTTCATGGAAATTTTGAGGTCCTTCTCCAAATTGCTAGCCCAGTTAGATACTCTTTGAAAAAATTCTTGATTTGTTGAATCTGTGGGGATCTTCAGATTCTATCTAAAGATCTCAATGATTGTATTCTTTAAATAGTCTCTATTTTTCTTTGTCAGGGGAGGATGATCTTATTTCGTTGTAATTTTTGAGATTCCTTCTAAAAAATTCTTCCCTAGTTTTTATTTTTTGGATTATATGATCGATCCGTTAGGGTGCCTACATATCCCATCGATCCAAGAATCATGTCATCACATAGTTCAGGACTATGAAAGGGAAACATACAAAATTCTAAAGGGTTGGCCAAAGATGACATTGACTGCCTATATATTCCGTTCTTGGAATTTAGGTCATGACATAGTTGATATGTAAAAAAGGTAAAAGAGATTTTCCTAAGGGGTTGAATAAAGCCAATATTGGATACCTATGTATCCTATTCTTAAAAATTTAGGTCAAATATAGTTCGTACATAAAAGAGAAAGGGAAATTTTTTGAAGGGCTAACCAAAGACAAAATAGGCAGCCTATGTATTCCATTCTTGGGAATTCAGGTAAAATATAGTTTGTACAAAAAAGTGAAAGGAAATTTTCCAATGGGGTCAACCAAAGCTGAAATAGGCTGCCTACATATCCCATTTATGGGAATTTAAGTCAAACGTAGTTCATACATAAGAAGGTAAATATTTTAAGCTATTACAAAGCATAAAAGTAGTTATATTCTCAAAAGTATGATTACAAGGAAAGGAAATATAAAGAAAATACTATCTTTAGACGTAGCATCTCTTCACTTTATCGGAGTTGATCAACTTGTGTCACTCTTTATCGTCTACCTCAGATAGGGTCAAAGATCCTAAAGATAACACATTGAAAACCACATATAGTACTTGGAAATTTATAGCAAACTTGCCTTTGTATTTCTCTTGATGAGGAAAGATATACTTGAGAATCAATTGTCCAGTCTCAAAATACGAGTTCATACACTTTTGTTAGAAGCATGAATCATCTATTGCTGATATAACTGGTTATGACATATAATAATTATTAAATTTTTATCAATCAACGTAAGTTGATTAAAATGAGTATGACCCATTCCTCATTTTTTAGTATGGTTTCTTGATTGATTCGTAAATAATGTATTTTGACCTCAATGGGTATTATTGCATCAACTCTATAAAACCAATAGATAAGGAGTTTCCACAGATAAGATTCTGACAGTCATATGTACCCTAATAGAGTATAATGCAACATCTAATAAAATGACCTATTATTATCGACCATTTTTGTAAAGATATTTTTTATGTTCATATTGACGGCTTCTGCAACTCCATTCATCTGTAGGCGATATACGATTGAATTTCTATGAGTAATATTGAACTATTTACAGATTTCATACATCAAGTTTTAATTCAATTTTTCCCTATAATGTATGGTGATCAATTCTGATATCCTAAATTGGCAAATTAGATTATTCTTGACAAAATCTGTGACTACTTTCGGGATCACAAACTTGTATAAAGTGGATTCCACCTACTTAGTGAAGTAATCAATGGCAACTAAGATAAATATATTCCTATTTGACATTGTCCATTCTATTGGACCGAGTACATCCATTCCCCAAACTATGAATGACCACGGTGAGATCATCTCATAAAGCTTGTGTGGAGGCATTTAGATCAAATTTTCTTTTACTTGGAATTTATGGCATTTTTGCACGTGCTTGTTGCAATCACTTTCCATAGTCATCCAAAAGCATGCTATTCTAAACAATCATCCTAGAAAGAGTGAACCCATTCTTGTATGGTCCTCAAACTCCAACATGCACTTTTTTTTTTTAACAATTTCATGGCTTCAATATAATCTACGTACCTAAAAAATCCTAAGTCTGGGGTCCTTCTTTAAATGATTTTCCTATTTGGGAAATAGTTCTTTGCCAAATATTGAATTATCTTTCTCTGGATGTTATTGACATCCTCAAGATATATCCCAAATTCTATATACTTTTTGTTGCTAAAATACCATGGATTCCCATAAACTTCTACTTCAATATATGCATAATACATCGGCTTTACTTTCAAGCTTATCTCTAATAGGTTAATGTAACTTCAATCACGATGTTAAATCATGTTGGATATGGTAGCCAAAGCACCAACAAACTCATTCTATATCCTTGGATTTAAATTCTTTAAATTTTCTACATAAATCCTACATAACTTCACATACATAGATATCTTGGAATTCTTCAAGACCTATTTTCCTCAGACTTGGCGAACTAGTAGATTTGAGTTTCTAAAGACTAATAGTTCCCTGACATTAATATCAAGAGCTAATTTGAGATTGAGACTCAAATATTTATAGTCAACCATGTTTTTGGTACATGGTAAATATAATTTGACTCTTATTAGGTAATGATGACCTTTCTCTAACACTAGAACAACTATAATTCCTGAACCTTCAAAATTGATTACCCCCTTGAAGAACATTCTCCAACCAGATATGCTTCATTGATGTCTTCACCTATGAAAAAAACCTTTTATTCTAGGAAATATATCTAGGTAGGTTCATAATCATCATTTATCAAATTTTATGCCAACTGATCTACTAGGTCCTGCCCTTTAAGTTTTTTTTATGTCATGTATACAATGTTACTCACTTAGTAACGTTTGTTACTTGGATAAATTTCCTATAGGTATGGACTTTTGGAAAATGTACTTCAAGGTATCCATCCTATAAAGGTGGCATGTCATATATTAGGATACGTAATGTCTCAAATTCTTGTCAATCCAAGTTAAAGCACAACACGTCCTTTCTACCAAAGTGTATCAGGCCTAGTATGGAGTGAACTTCTTTCTTAAGTAATAAATTAGTTTTTACTTATTACTTCTTTTATCATGATGCCTAAGGACACATTTGGAGGAAGATTTTAATATTAATATATAAATAAACAATAGGCTTACTTCTCTGGAAGGGACAAAAATAGGCGGAGTGGTTAGGTAGCTTTTGATTTTGTCTAAAGCTCCCTGGCATTCTTCTATCCATTTGCTCAGTTCATCCTTCTTCAAAAACCTGAGGATTAGTTCACATATAACTATTGAGTGGTCTATGAACATGATAATATAATTCAAATGCCCTTGGAAACTCATGACTTCTTTCTTGGTCCTCGACAGAGGCAGTTCCTGGATTACCTTGAACTAGGAAGGGATAATCTCGACCCCTATCCTTTTAACTATAAATCCCATTAATTCTCCATCTATCACTCTAAAGGCACATTTGGTGGGGATTAACTTTAGATTGCATCCTCTCAATCGATCAAAGAACTTCCTCAGGTGCATTAAATGATCTAAACTCTTGTGGGACTTGATGATTACATCATTCATGTAGACCTCAATTTTTTGTATGAATTATATCATAAAATATTATTTTCATAACCCTCATGCATATTGCACCAATATTATTGAGACCAAAAAACATTACCATATAGTGATAAACATCCCAAGGCATAATAAAGGCCATTTTCTCTACATCTTCATTAGTCAAGTTTTCGTGATACCTACCAAAACAATCCAAGAATGACTGGATTTTGTGTTTTATATTTTTGTAAATAAGGTTAGAGATATTGGATAGTAGGAAGTTTTGCTTAGGACTGGCATTGTTCATATCCTTAGTCGACATAAATTCTAATCTTGCCATCTTTCTTTAGTGCTGGAACAGTGTTTACTAGCCATGTTAGATACTTTGTGACTGTCAAGACCTTGGCTTGAATCTAATTTGTTACTTTTTATTTGATCGTTAAACTTAGGTTCATCTTAAAATTTTGCATATTTTGCTTTGCTGGATCAAACTCTGGGTTGATCGGTAGCCAGTATGATATAATGTTGATGCTTAATCTTAGCATGTCATCATAGGATCAACAAAAATATATTGCCACAACCCAATTTCTTTGGTCATGATGGCACCTACTATAACCCACTAGTAGGTAAGCCAACCCATAGTTCAGAACTACAAGTAATAGACTACCAAGAGAAATAAAGGAAGAATGCAAAATCAATATAGTAAAAAGGCTAAATACATAAGATAGTACCAAAACCCGATGGAATTAGTATAATAGCTTCTAATATAATAAGACTACGACATGAAGTAACAAATGAATATACTGATACAATGTATCTCTGAATACAACATATAGATTTGTCTAGTACATAATAGAGAGATAGTAATACTCCAAATGCCAGGAGCTAACCCTATGTGTCCAAGCCATAGTTGCTCCGCATGACGCACACAATAATGGTGAGAACCTGTACTATGATCTACATACTACAAAAGTGTAGTATGAGTACTAAGCATGTGGTACGCAGTAGGTAACTATCAACTAAGCTCTAAAGATAATGCAAATATAAATAAAATGCAAGCAGAAATGTAAACTACACCTAAATATCTAGGAACTAACATAGTAAAGCCAAAGAGACCATAATGATAATTGATTCTATTCTAGCCATACTCTGAGACCTAAGTACTATTACATATATTGATGTCCATTATAGAAATAAAAAGTAGAAGAATTTATATAGTAGTATACAAGGCCAAGGAACAAATATACAATCATGAATAAATAAAAAGAAGGATATACAATCATGAATGAAGGAGGAGGTTTCTTTTTGTAACGCCCCGAGTTTGTACCCTGGATGCTAGATGGTGATTATGACCCCGAAGAACCACAAGCTAACCCATGACTGATATCTGGTTTGAGCACTGAATAATAATACTAAAAATATTATAAAGAATAGACTAAATTGCCATAAGGTTCAAAATCTGAATACTGATAAAGAATATCAAATGTAATAATAATCTGCAAAACTAAATATTGTCTGATAGTCTAGTTTGAAAAGCCTCTAACTGAACTATCTGAAAGTAAAGTTGATGGGAGAAGTCCCCAACTAACTCTGACTACTAAAAATACTGATTCTACTGTAAAACTTAAATAAAAGCATATCTTTGATAGATGAGGACTCACTACTGTAATCTAATACTGTTGACTAAATCTGGATAAGCGGGTTAGGAACCTGAGTGTCCGAACCTATAATGTAATACAACATAGAGCAAAGAAAGAGTATGCATCAGTACATGGAATGTACTGGTATGCTAAATGAGGTAAGTCTTAATGCATAGGTTTATATGCATGAACAATAACTAACTAAATGATATATAGTTATTGAATATGAGAGTACATGGATAACTAAACTGCCGTAAATACTGAGTATCCAATACTGTGCATATACGTACTGATTTTTTATACTGAGTAATTGATATCTGAGATTTTGATAACTGAATTACTGATAACTGGGTGACTGTTTCTGATAGTCCTAATTGTAGAACTAAACTGAGTTCTATATTGAGTCTAAAACTAAAACTGTGAGAGGTAATCATCTAACTGACATGCCCCTTTTCTGAATAGATTTAGGTTCCAACCTATAACCACAGCTGGAAGGGTGTCAGTACCATGCCATGGGTAAAGACAAGTAGACGATTTACCCTTATCTGGCCGGTACTTTAATGAGAATGGTGGAACCCTTAACTGCCAAGTTGATACACCTCATCAACCATCAATAGTAGGTTGATTTCTCAACCTACGCTGGATACATAGTTCTGGAATGAAAGGACTGCTTCTAAGGATCACACCCTCTACTGGCAAGTGAGCCCCCATCCTTGGGTTCACTCGGTGTTGAATCCTACTCCCAACTAAATAGACCATAGACTGATTACTAGACTGTACTGGATTTTACTGAACTATTACTGAGCTTGTTCACTGACTAAACTGGACTGAGTTCACTGAGTTCAGTAACTGACTGATAGTGCTATTAATCGTGACACTACTGAGACTATTCTGTAACTACTATAGCTCTAAGTAAACAGCTAGGTTTTTGGGTTTTTGGGTTTTTGATACCTCCAGGACTTGATAGCATGAAAAGAAAAGCATAGAGAAATGTTAAAAAGCATAACAATGTCCAGTTGTTCATAATTCATTCATAGAGATATTTTATCAAACACTTGTAGGGCATAAGCTTGTACAGGATTGGGACCACATAATGACATGTCATGATTCTACTATTTACTTCAGATAGACATTTTAGCAAACACTTGGAGAGCATAACTTAATGTATATATTCATGGACAACATGTAAATATTGTAACTACAATACCCAAACCTGCTAATTCAAGGATTTTAACATGGGAAATAAAAAATTCAATATACATGCTATTTCACTTCCATGGAATCTACAATTAATCAAGGATTAAAAATTAATTAAAGTCATGAACATGAATACCATCCAATTTAAATCATGTAAATCAAGAATCAATAATCTTGTAGTTTTTTTAAAAATGGATTATTTGACTCTATGGGTAAAAGGAACCCATAGATGAACACCTAACATACCTTGGAATGTTAATTCTTGAAGGTTCTTGGAGAAATTCTTAAGTTTGATCTTGATTTCTTGAAGCTAGGGTTTTTTCCTTTGAGAGAAAAAGCTTTTAATTTGGGGAAGAATGAGTGAATAATGATGCAACTAGGTTAATTAGGGGTAAATTTTATGTTAAAGGTTGATTTGGGTCATGGGAAAAATACCCAATTACCCTTGAAAAAGATTTAAAAATCATCATTGAAAACTCCCAATTTGGGCCCTTAGCGCGACACAGTGTTATAGCGTCATATCACTAGAAATTGACAATTGTTAACTGGGTCATCAACGTAATGTGGTGGAATTTCGGTATCCCTTTGTATGTGAATTTCACCCTTGGTATGGTGCGCCATGATCACAGAGTCACACTGGAAAATGATAATTGGGAAATTGGATGGTGGCGTGATGCGGTGGTATTGCGGAACTTCATTGGAAATTTCCAACTGCCATTTGGATTTACCCAGGTATCGGATTTGGGCTAATTTTATATCATTGGAAAGATGACTGAATTTCCTACACAATGGTAAGCTCCAAAATGAAAAATACTGAGTATTTTTTAAAAAAATTATATATGAATACCATGTAATAAGAGTTAAATTAAGCTAGGGAAATACGGGGTATTACTATTTTCAAGATTTTAATTGGGATGTTGTAATTTTTCTAGTTGACTGTGGCGGTACTTGATGATAATTCTGAGGTGCCTAGACATTAGGTTGGTGATTTGGAACAACGCTATTGGTAGTATCTAATTAATGGATATCACCCAAATCACTAAGTAATAGAATATATCTTATACCGAGGGATTCTTAATGTCAACGTAAGGTCAACAAGGTTTGTAATCGAGAGTACTAGAGTCCCATAACTATAATGAGTATTCTAGGCTAGGCTCAATTTACATTTATCCTAAATACCCTAAACATGCCAAAACTAGACATACTAGCTATAAACCTATCCTCTAAACCCTACCTAGCATGTAATCTATACCAAGCACAATCTCGTAGAGAAGAGTAGACCACAACCTACCTCGTAGCTGAACCACAATCTCAAATAATCCACAAACTACTTGTCTATACTCCATATTCTCTAAATATTTCCATGCTATCAAATTCATAATCTAAACATTAATATGGGTAATATAAGACCCATACCACAGTATAAAACTCCAAGCCAAAAATAGAGTCGAGAATAGACCTACAAGGCTCACTAATATATTTCAAAATTGAATACATCATGGGATCTCTTGAAGGAAAAGGAATGCATACTAAAAATGATCACAAATGGCGTATCAATTAAGGATCAAATCAGCCCCAAGAGTTAGCAAAAACAAGAGTGAAATAAGGGATTTGGATAGAGATTTAGGGAAGAAACTTTTGGATAATAGCGAGAGAATGATCATCAACACATCCTTGACTCCATCCCCTCCAATTTATAAATTCTCACAAGTACTTGAGTTCTCACAAGTAGAAATAAAGGTTTCAAGATTTAGAACAATGGCTGAAATTTTAGGAAATAAAATATATTAAACTGCCAGCCATGGCTGCTAAAGAGGTCACTGCTAAAGTAGCAAGGTGGGGGCTAAAGCGACAATGCCTTAGTTGGATATCCCTAGATAAAATGGACATGGGACGTTAAAGAAACTAATCAAAAAGTGGCTACCTCTAAAACGATCATTTTGCTGCTAAAGTGGATACCACTAAAGCGGTCATGGGATGCTAAAGTGGCCACCGCTAAAGTGGTCATTTAGTTGCTAAAGTAGTTGCACCAACAAATTTGGTAAGTCCTAATAGAGTCTGATAATGTGATCAGGATTTATTTAAAATATCTTGCATTAAAACAAACTATGCTACTATACCAAATTTTAAATTCCAATCTCAATGAAATCATCAAAATTTCTATCTGAGGTTATTTTGATAGAATATTTGCCCCACACCAATAATTCCACTTTTCATCAAATTCCACCAATAGCCCAAAATGAGCACGAATGCTTGGGACCTATACCAAGGGTTTTTATAGCCTAAAATTCATTTTTCAAAGCTAAATGTAACTATCAAAATTCTCATCCATGACTATCTACTAGATGTTTTGGTCCAAGACTAATTTCTCAACTTTAAAAGCTCCAAATTTAGGAAATGGGCTTCAAACCCAAACGAACTTCCTAAAAGTTGAACAAATGGTCTTAGCAAGTCATAAATGACATGTAAAAAATAATGAATGATATGAAATGCAAAAAATATGCACAAATAGAGAAAATAAACTAAAATGGTCATTACAAAAACAAAACTCAAAATGAATCACATCCTTACCATAATGTGCTTTTGTCTTTGAAATTTGTTGGTGATCCTTCACTTTCTAGTTGTGCTACAAAAAAATTCAATCATTACATGACTCTATGGCTCTTTTACTTTATATAGTTGAGTGTAGCTTGTCAAAATACATTTAAAATACCTATAGATGACGTTGATTGACTTCTTATATAAGCTTAAAGCTTCAAAAGGTGATTGTATCAAACCCCTTTGTCGTTTGTTTGACTCCTCTATGATGTGATTGAAGTGAAGGTGGAATTAACTCTTTATCATAGATTTATTCTTATCACCGAGTCATGTAACCTGAGAAATAATATTGAAATAGCCTTCTCATGGTTTTTCAATGATGTTGTTAAGTGGACAATAAGATGCTAGAACAAAGCAAACTCTATCATAGTTTGTTACTATTCTGAGCTTACTTTTAAAGGAGATCAAAAAGGTGGAATTTTGACATGTTCTTTAGTTCAATTAGAACTTTGAATGGAGACTAACTTTGCTACAACTTATCCTGCATGATAAGTTGACTATTTTGACATGCTATTACTTTCTACCATGTTTAAAAGACCTTTCTTTTGGGTTTTATTGACCTACTGTGATGGTTTTTATTTATCTTCAATGCTTGAGGTAGAAGTTCTGTTCCCACTATTTGGTAACTTTAAATTTGATTAGGAAGTTTGGTCTGCATGTACTTGATATTATTCTTAGATTGACTTTATTTGAATGTCTCATATTTTAGCTTAAATATTTCATTCTTTCTATTTTAACCTATTATAGACCACTATGTATTCATGCATATACAAAATATACAAAAATGGGCCCTCAATAAAAAAGGAAGACAAAATATACGAAATACATTCATTTTCTTGTTAATTTTTGTATATGGTTACGAGTGTCATGACCCAAAAGCAGGAAAATGATGGCAACTTCCCTGACTCAATCTTGGTGGGTAAGCCCAACACAAACAAAATAAGTCTAAGTAGTTCTTTGAAAATTCTCTCATCTTACCACAAATTTGAATCCCTTCCCTTATTCTTCCCCCTTTTAAGTGCAACAATTAATTTAAATATTGACTAAATATTTATCTACCTTTTGTTATGTATATTTTCTTTTTCTTAAGAAAAGGTAATTTGAGGACATGATTTACCGTGAATGAATTTTGTTGTATAAAATAATAAAACGAGTGCGAAAAATAATCATGGAAATGGAATTACTACCTATGTTGTGTTATTTGGTGGTTTTGAGACACTATATGCTATTTGCGACCTTATGGGGTCTTAAACGATGTTTTTGGCCTTATCTATGTATTATGGTTGTATCTATTCTGATGAAAAATCCTAACTTGGAATTTCGCAGTATCAATGGCATATTATTATGTATTTCACTCTATTGGCATATGATTATATTGGATTTATGGACTGTTGGCATATTGAGTAGATTTTTGGCTCTCGTGATTGGTATATTTGTTGGCTTAGGAAATTCTCTTCTGGTTAGTTGTGAGAATTTCATCCTCATAATATATACACTTGTTAAACACCACTGTGGAAATACTAGCTTATGGCATCTTTATAAACCCTCTACCGAGGGATGTGATAGAGAAGAGTCATGGATATTGGTATTGGATATTAGATTGTATATGGGATGAAGAACCCCCGATGGGTCCTACCTCAAGAGCACATATTACCGTCGGATTCGATCTCAACAATTGAACAATATATGGAGGTTGTATGACAACCTCTAGCATTACATCATCATCATATCATCATCATTATCATCATCCTTATTGCATCTCATATGTTGTGCTCATTTTGTGTTGTATTATTATCCTTGATGTGATGTCTGTCTATTTGTACTTTTTTCTTATACTTGTATTTGGTATACATATGTATTTATGATTCTTCCTCATATTTGTGTATGATATATGTGTATATTGTAGAACTATTAGTGGAGACGGTGTGTGCTACCTTTTGGGATATTTTCTAATTGTAGGTGACATGCCCATAGTGTCTATTTTAT
Source organism: Capsicum annuum (assembly GCF_002878395.1). Classification (NCBI taxonomy): domain Eukaryota; kingdom Viridiplantae; phylum Streptophyta; class Magnoliopsida; order Solanales; family Solanaceae; genus Capsicum; species Capsicum annuum. The sequence continues at coordinate 104,973,448 of NC_061116.1, read as the reverse complement.
ATGCTTTATTTTCTACTATTTTTAGTCAGCCTATGATACCTAATGAGTATAAGTGGACCGTATTCACCCTTAATTCACCTTTTTAGTGTAGATCCAGGTATGAGTGTGTCGCACGGTAGCTGATTTAGCTAGTAGCTGGAGTATATTCAAGGTAGCAGTCGATTTGCGATTTTAGAATCGACTTACTACCTTCTTTTATCTAGATCATGTCTTAGTTTATATCTAAAGATAGATTTTGATCCTTTTGGACTATCATTATATCTTTTGGCATTCGAGGTATATTTAGTAGTTCTTACACTATGACACCAAGTTTTGGGATATTGTATGGTATCTTTGGTTACGTATTTTTGCTTTCACTATATGTGTGGTTCAGCTTCTCTCTAGGAGGCTAGCCTTGGCCTTTGGTATTGATTTCTCATTGCATATCAGTTCAGGTAATAAGCTTACTTATCAAGGTTTGCCGCGACAAGTGCCATTATGACCTTTGGATTTTGGTCATGACAAGTTAGTATCAGAGCAACCAGGTTTCATTGGTCTCATCAAGTGTAAAACTAAGGTGTTTAGTAGAGTCTTATGGATCGGTACATAGAAGTCCGTATCTATCTTTGAGAGGCGATAAGATATCTTTAGGAAACTTTTCTTATTTCATTCAATATTATGTGGATCATTCATACCTTGTGTTCTAAATAGTATTTCACACTTTTTGTGTAGATGGTGAGGAGTAGATCCCATGAGGCTAGAGATACAAAGCTATATTTTAGAAGAGGGCTCAGTCTAGAGGGAAAGTTCCAAACCATGGACGACCTCAAGGTAGTAGACAGGCAAAAAGATCTACCCTACTCATAGGTAGTACTAGAAGGCTCTCCCCTGAGCCTCAAGTTGAGCATATTAGAGATATAGGGCCTATTTCGATCCAACAGAGTTCTTCTACCCCAGTCTTAGAGGGGTTATTGATTTGTTTGTTGACTCATTTAAAGGGTTTTCCTTTTAGTGCACTTGGTGTTCCTCCAACTCGTATTTTTGTACCTCTATCTGTGCCAGAGTCTACCTATGATGTTCCTCTAATTTTGAGTGTGGATACTCTAGTAGTACCTACATCTGTTTGTGGTACTCCAAGGACTTCGAGTATTGATCCTCCTTCTGTTCTAGTGACTGAGTATGGTATTTTGAAATTAATAGTTTAGCCTTCTTCTATGTTATCTCCTTAGTTGGGTTCTCAGCCAGCTAGATTTACTATGCCTCCAATTATTGCAAATACTATTGTATCTTACAAGGATCAGAAGAGATTTAAGAGATTCACTTGTCTGTAGGTGGGGATTCTTATGAGTTCTTGATTGATTGTCGTGAGAAGTTTCATAACCTTGGTTTACATGAGTCGCATGGGGTTGCTTATACTACTTACCATATGAGAGATGCAACCAGCTATTGGTGGAGGTCACTTGTTAGTTGCAGACCTCTTAATTCTACATAGATGACTTGGGATCAGCTTGTGAGGCCTTTTTGGATAGGTTTGTGCCATATAGTTTAAAGGATCAGATAAGAGATCAATTTGATCACTTAAAGAAGGGCCCCACAATTATTACGAAGTATAAGACATGCTTTCATGCCTTGTCTAGATATTCTTATTTCATTATTGCCACCGAGTTTGAGAGGATTCAAAAGTTTGTGAAGGGCTTGGATGTTTCTCTTCAGCTAGCAACGACTCAGATGGTCGTGTATGATTCAATCATTTCAGACTATAGTGGATTGTACTAAGATAACTAAGTCTATTCTTCAAGGGCTTTAGGGAGACGCCAAGAAGGCGCACTGTCAGGGTAAGTTCAGAGGTCACACTACTCGAGATAGGGATTCTAGAGATTTCCATGTGTATCATGGTGGACTAGTTGGGAAAAACGCCAAAAACTAGACAGCGCCCAAGCACACACACAAGTGTACGTGGTCTACCAAGTAGTAAAGTGGCCTTCAAGAATCCAAGTATCAATCCCATAGGGACTTGTGTTGAAAACTACCCAATTCTAGTTTAACAATTGAGAAAAGGTAAACAATAAAGTTTTGGAATTGAAAACTAAAAAGAAACTAAACTAAAGTGGAAAAGTAATGACTCTGGACAATAAATGGGTAGAGATCCACGGTCAAGGATTATGAACAATCATACTACGTTATTGAACTTCATTCGTCAAATTGCTTATCTTGGTTATTGATTCATAGGGTTTATCGCAAGATTATGGTCTCCCGACCTTTAATCCTCTACCTAATTTGGATATTATAACTACATTGTTCATGACTCCTAAAATAGTTATAAAAAGGTTAAATAAACAACCAAATATTATAATAAATCAAAACCAAATCAATTCAAATCAATAGTAATTATGTTCATGGACTTAACCCTGGAAAAAGGGTTTTAGCTGCCAATAGACATAACCATAATTAAGATAATTGAATACAAGACAAAATCCATTAAAAATATAAATTAAAGAAATAAAAACCATAATTGAAGTTTTTTCCAGCTGCTATGCAAGTTTCAAAGTCGTCCAAGGTGTTTAGCATCAATTACAAGTGCCCAATTTATAGGAGGCAAATTTGTTAGTCGGTGGAACAAGGGTCGCGTCGCGGGGGTCATTTGACTTGAGTAGGTGTTTCTAAGTGACCTCATCGTGAGAGTACACTATTTTGGGTTCTTTACGAATATTTTGGTGTGCCACACTCTCCAAGAGACCTTTCCACACGGCCTCACTCGCCCTGGACATTCGAGGTGTACAAATTGAGTCCAAGTTGTATATTGTGCTTCTATTGATCCATTCCAAGCCTTTTTGAGTTGTTTATACTTGATTTTAAGCTTTTATATCCTTAATATATCTTAATAATATAGTAACCAAGCATACTATAGCATAAAACACAACAATGTAGAACTGAAAACAACACAACATTCAAGACGGTGAACTAGAAACATGAGCTAAGCATAAACTAATTCACGTTGATTTTAAGTTTATTGTTTTGACTCTTGTCTTGATCCAATTCACTTGAACATTATAAAAAAGTTTTTTCACATATAAATACACAATAACACCCTTCGTAACTCATTAAATACATTATAACCCAACACGATAGACTAGACAATCACCTAGCTTAAGCTAGTCACACTAGTTTTCTCGGTTGAATTCTAAATGATCAATTTGAATCAAAACTTACTTGAAAAAACCATTAAACATTGTAAAAACATACATGCACACTTATATATTCATATCATTATAAACACATATGGAACATGAATCATCCTCAAAACACGGCTAAAAAGGCTAAAATAGTAATGGTAGAATGCATAAATTCACCGAACATCACTAGTGCAGGAAGCCTTGTAGGGTTTAGGTGGTGGGTATTTTCTACTTCAATAAGTTCAGGTGGTCGTTCTAGATCATTCATACCTCCTTCCATTGAGTTAGGCCATAGAGGTTGCTATGTGTATGATGAGGTTGGCTATTGGCCATGGACTGTCCTCACCGTGTGTTCAGGGATACTCCAATATCGGCTATGAGAGGTAGAGGTTATACTAGAGGTACGCATGGAAAAGGTAGTGGTTCTCATGATGGTGGTCATGGGGCTATTCAATCAGGTGATGGTCGTGGATTATGCTATGTTATACCCGCCAGACCAGAGGTAGAGGCTTCCGACATTGTTGTCACAGTTACCATCTCTATTTGATCTGGGATTAACTTTCTCCTTTATTTCTACATATTTTACTTTGACTTTAAATTCTACTAGTGCCTCTTGCCATGCCTATCCATGTATTTACCCCAGTAGGAGATTGTTAAGCCCGGTGCACTAATCTTATGTTTTGACTTTTGTTGGGAGTGAGACTTGGGTAGATTTGATTGTCCTACATATGGTACACTTTGATGTTATCTTGGGTATCGATTGGTTAGCTCCTTATCTTATTGTCCTAGAATATTATGCTAAGACCGTGACCTTAACTTTGCCGGGTGTGTAAAGGATAGCTTAGAAGGGTGTGCTTCTTTTGGGTACTAAGATATTTATAACTTTCCTTCAGGATCATTATTTGGCTGAGATAGGATATTTATCTTATTTGTGATACTAGTGTTGCTTCACCTCCTTCTTTGGATTTTGTTCGTGTTGTTCATGAGTTCATGGATTTTTATTCTACGAATTTTCCTGGTATTCCTCTGGACTATGATATTCTTCGCTATTAATGTTGATCCAGACACCTAGCACATTTCTAATTCTCCTTATAGGATGGCCAGTGGTAGGAATTAAAGGATCAATTTCAAGAGTTGTTAGATAAAGGATTTATACGACCTAGTGTATCACCTTGGGTTATGAACGTCTTGTCTGTGAAGAAAAAGGATGGGTCTATGCATATGTGTATTGATTATCAACAGTTAAACATGGTGATAGTTAATAATAAGTATCCTCTTTGTTGTATTGATGATTTGTTCGATCAACTTTAGAGTGCTTCGATGTTTTTTGGAGATTAATTTGAGGTTTGGGTATCACCAGTTGAGGATTAGAACTTTAGATATTTCGAAGATAGCCTTTTGGCCTTAGTACGGTCATTATGATTTCTTGATCAAGTCAACATTTTAGACTTAGTACCTGACACGACCCGAACAGGGCGTAGTTGTGTCGGGCATCTCAAGTCCAACCAGGAGTGAACACCACCCCAATACCCAACCTTAACTGCCCTACACCCTATATCAAATGAAATCCGAACATATAACAAGATAAGAAAAAATATTTATAGGACATTAAACAAAGTATATTATAATAATCCAAGAACCTCAATCAAATATCCAGTCGGTGCCAACCCCAATGACAATACCGATACCAATGCTGACACTGATAAAGCTTTATCCAGAATCAATAACATCCAGTCGGAATATTCCCCCAACCATAGCCAAAAACAAACCAATGAAATAACAAAAACAAAAAAAGTCCATAGCATGAAATGAAGCCTTCCGGAGTAAGAAAGCTGACAACTTCTGTCTGACTCAAAGTTGTCCCAAAATCCAAGTCACTATGTAGGAGGAATGGTAGTATGGACAGTTCCTGCATCGCATGGGGATATAAATCTAAAATATAGTTAGTGGAGTGAAAGCTAGCATGTACTCAGGGATAAGATAAAATAAAGCCAGTCATTCAAAACCAAGGTAAATAACCATATAAAATCACATACATACATATATATCATGCCGGGAGAGGGAACATGGTTTAGCATGTATTTAAAATTTTTTTACCTGGGTTGTGTAGCTATACCATCCTAAAACCCCCCAAGAACTATATGGATTCAACTCCCCCTGATAAAAAGGGCCCCGATAAGTGTTAGTTGCACGAACCAGAGAATAACACCTAAGATGACTAGTACATTTCCCAAAACATAAATGTCACATCATGCACACGGTCACCAAGACCAACCTCACATTGGCAAACATGAGTTTCCAGTTTCAGTCCCCTCGTGACCTCCACCTTCCACAGCTTTGCTAACACAACCCCTTTTAAGCCCATATTAAAACCACACACATAACTAACTATTTACCAAGGAGTATTTTTAATTAAGCATTACCATTGGTATCATCATACCAAAATTAGAGCTTGTAAGTCTATCCATTTATGCCATACCAAAGCCATTAAACCAATTTGACTCCAAAGTTGCCAGTTAATCCAAAGCCATGGCCATTAAGTCGTTTCAAAACCATTTAAAATCAACCATACCAAATTAGGTTCTGTTACCATTTATGCAATGCAAAGGTTTAAGTAGTCAAACTATGTGACAAAATCATTCTCATTGGCGTTTTAACAAACATGTTGAAGACATATAGTTTCCAAAAGCAAAACCAATTATCAAATGACCATTCCTATGCAACCAGATGTTCAAATCACAATTATAACATGAAAAACCATAAGTAAAGCATGGGAAAACATTATCCAACCATGAACAACAAAAAACCCCAACATCTAATTCAAACCAAAATAAATCCACAATAATACCATAAAAATCATTCATTAAAACATGCTTTTAGTTGAACTAACAATGAGAGGGGAGTGATAAGCCTTAGACACCAAGGAAGACAGAGAGATTCACTCTTGAAAGACCCTAATTGATTGTCTTGTCAAAACCCTAGCCTTTTCTTAAACCTAGAGCTTGAGAGAGATTTTAAGAGTGTTTTAATAAGAATAACAGGTTAATGTAGCCCCTAAAGGTGTTTATGTCATGGGGTCAAAAGGAGTTACGAGGGGAAATGTCTAGAAAACCCTCAACTTAAAACTATAGAAAACTCGTAGGTGAGTATGAGTTGACCCTCCAACTCATCACCACATCATACGACTAGTACTATCCAGTTGACTTCAGAACAGAAGGTTGGACACCACACACTATCCACCATACGAATCCCTTACCCCAACTCATGACCTGACCATACGACTGGTATGGTCCAGTCGTATCCAAGACAAAAACCAAAGGGATTGGATACTAGAAAATGTATTACTCGAGCTTACCACTCATACCCTATCCTCATGGCTGTTAGTGAGACACTCTTAGCCAAATCAAGTTACTAAGTCACTGATTAAGTGAAAAATCAACCTAATAACCCATCACCAAACCATACGACTATATCCACCAAGTCATAACCACAACATAAAATTAACCATCACTCATGGGTCACCTGACCCTTACCCATACCATACGACTCGTATGGTGAGTTTATAAAAGGATAGAGAGCTTAAAGCTAAGGAATTTTCCATGGCCAAGACCCAAGATATTTCAATTTTCCTCTATTTGGATCATTCATCCTCGAATAATGGAACAAGGCAATACAAGCATGAGCAAAATGGGTAGATACCCCGGGAATTTGGGTGGAACCCACATGCCTCTACTTTTACCTTTAACCAAGTTAGAAAACAAAGATCCCAAGGAAATCAATCTTTCCTTTAACAAAGGTTGAAAACAAAGATGGTAAGAACAACACATACCTTACGCACAAATTTTTAGAGCAAAAAATGGGAACAAATACTTGGACTGCATATCCACTTTAGCTTCCCATGTAGCCTCTTCAACCTTGTGGATCCTCCACAGAACTTTCACCGAAGTTACGTCCTTAGTCCTCAACTGACAAACCTACCGATCCAAGATTTCAACAGGAACCTCCTCATAAAATAGAGAATTTGAAATACCAATATCCTTGATAGGCATAACTTTCAATGAATCACCCACACAATTCCTTAACATAGAAACATGTAATACCACGTGAATGGAGCTCAAACTAGAAGGCAACTCTTACTCATACAAAACATTGCCAATTCTTGTTAAAACCAAGTATGGACAAACATACCGAGGATTGGGCTTCTCTTTCTTCCCTAACCGCATTACTCCCTTCATGGGAGATACCTTTAAGAACACTCTATTCCTAACCTCAAAATCTAACTTCCTACGTCTCACATCCGCATAGGACTTTTGGCGACTTTGAGTGGCCTTGATCCTATACCAAATCACTTTTACCTTCTCCATAGCTTGGTGAACCAAATTCAGCAAAACATATCCGCCACACCAACCTCGAACCACCCAATAGTAGACCTACACCTTTTACCATACAAGGAATTAAATAGAGCCATCCTAATGCTAAAGTGGTAGTTATTATTGTACGCAAACTCTACAAGAGGTAAGTTCTCAAAACTACCACCATAGTAAATCATGCAATCAAGAAGAATATCCAACAATGTCTAAATAGTTCTTTCTGCTTGCCCATCCAACTGCAGGTGGAAAGTAGTACTTAGACTCACCTTAGTCCCTAACCTTTTTTGAAACAACCACCAAAAGTGAGATAAAACCTGCATACCACGATCGAAGATGATTAAAATAGGTACCTCATACATTTTCACAATCTCTTAGAGGTACAACCTCGCACAGTCCTCAGCCAAGAAATTTGTCCGCATTGGTAAGAAATTAGAAGACTTTTTCATCCTAACCAAGATGACCCAAATCAAATAAAACTGATTCCAATATCGAGGAAGACTGATAACAAAATCCATGTTGATCACTTCCCACTTCTACTCTGGCAATCCAATTTCTTGATACAATTCTTCGAGCCTCATGTGCTCAACTTTCACTTGTTTGCACATCATACACTTAGCCAATAAACTAGCCATATCTTGCTTCATATTATTCGTTCAATACATCTTCTTAAGGTCATTATACATTTTCATCGAACCAAGATAAACCATATAGAATGACTCATGCACCTCAGCCAAGATCCTTTCTCGTAAACCATCTATTTCAGGAATACATAACCTTATTTTGTACCACAAGGTACCATCACCACTAATCTCGAAGGGAATTACCTTTTTCCCACCTACATCATCCTTAATCCTCATCAAGAAAAGATCAATCATATGATTTTCCTTGATTTTAGCACCAATAGTTGACTGCGCTACCTCCTGCACAACCATACCACCATCCTCAGAGTCTAAAAAACAAACTCAAAAGTTAGTCAAATGGTGAATATCTTTCACGAACTCCTACGTCCCTTTATCCACATGAGCTAGACTCCTCATGGAAAACTTGCTAAGAGTATCAACAACCACATTAGCTTTACCTAGGTAGTAGTAAAGGCTCATGTCATAATTCTTGAGCAATTCAAGCCATCTTCTTTGCCTAAGGTTAAGCTCTTTATGAGTAAACACATACGGCAGGCTCTTATGATCAGAAAAGTTATCCACATGCACTCCATATAAATAGTGACACCAAATTTTCAATGCAAATACCACAGCTAACAATTCCAAGTCATGAGTCGAGTAATTTTTCTCACGCACCTCCAACTTTCTAGAGGCATAAGCTATCACCTTGCTATCCAGCATAAAGACGTAACCAATCTCCATATCGAATGAATCAAAATATACCACAAATCCATCCATTCCTTCAGGCTAGGTCAAGACCAAAGTCGAAGTTAGCTTATTCGTTAGCTTTTAAAAACAACCCTCATAAGCATCCGTCCATAAGAACTTTAACTTCTTATGAGTCAACTTAGTCAATGGGAAAGCTATAGAAGAAAAATTCTCTACAAACCTCCTATAGTAACCAGTAAAACCCAAGAAGATCCAAATATTAGTTGGAGTTATGGGTCTAGGCCGCATTTTAACCACTGCAACTTTTTGCGAATCCATTATGATCCCTTCACTAGAAATGACAAGACCCAGATAAGTGACAACGTTCAACAAGAACTAATATTTCAAGAATTTAGCATACAACTGTTGCTCTTTCAGGGTCTACAACACTACATGGAGGTAATTAGCATGATCCAACTTATTCTTTGAGAACAAGAGAATATCATCTATGAACACAATGATGAACAAGTCTAGAAACTAATGAAAAACCATATTCATCAAATCCATGAATTCCTCTGGGGAATTAGTCAACCCAAAAGACATCACCAAGAACTCAAAATACCCATACCGAGTATGGATGGTATTCTAAGGGATATTTGACTCTCCAATCTTTAACTAATGATACCCGAATCGAAGATCAATCTTGCAGAAAAACATAACACCCTACAGTTGATCAAACAAGTCATTTATCCTAGGAAGAGGGTATATATTCTTTATCATCACCTTATTTAACTGCCAGTCATCACTACACATCTAAAGGGAACCATCCTTCTTATACATGTACAACACCGGTGTACCCCATGGGAATATATTAGAATGGATGAAACCCTTGTTTAAAAGATCCTTTAGATTCTACTTAAGTTCCTTCAACTCATCTAAAGCTATTTTATATGGAGGGATAGAAATCAAACGAGTGTTTGAAACAAGATCAATCCCAAAATCAATCTCCCTATCAGGAGTAACAACAGGAAGGTCATCAAGGAAAACCTTGGGAAATTCATTCACTATCGGTATGGAATGCAAAGAAGGACCCTTCAAGTTAGAATCTTTAAATAGGACCAGATGATAGAGATACCCCTTGGAGATTAATTTTTGAGCTCTAACATATGATATGAACCTCCCATTAGGATCTAGGAAACCACTCTCCCACTCAACAATTAGCTCATTTGGGAATCTGAAGACAACCCTACTAGTCCGGCAGTCTAGAGAAGCATAGAACAAGTGCAACCAATCCAACCCTAATAGATACCTAAGTCTAGAGACCACCCATAGATACCACATAACCCCTACAGACTCTCTTAGCCAACACGGAGTCACCCACCGGGGTAGAGATAGAAAAAGGGTCCAAAATAAACTTGGGACCAAAGCCAATATGCACAACCACCAATAGGGTCATATGTGAAAAAGTAGACCTCATATAAAGTAAATAGTACACTCATGAGAAAAGAGTTTCAGTATATCGGTCATGACCTCAAGCATTGCCTCAGACTCCTGGCAGGCAGTGAGAGGATAGAGATAGTTCTGACAAGTGCCAGAACTAAATGTGTACCCTTTAGTGCCAGAGCTGAAGATGAGGCATCAAGAACCTTGTTTGCCCTAGAAACAAACTTACCAATAGGATAGTTTCTAACCATGTTCCCTGGATGACCACAGTTGAAGAACTTTTCCTTTCTTTCATAATAGTAATCCCAATGTAATTGATTACAGAATCTGCAGGAAAGATATGATTGAGAAAACTGGGCTTTAGTAGCCTAAGATTGGGTACCCTATGCCCTATAGTTGTCACCACTCTTAAAATATCTGTCGCCTGATGACTTTGGGTAGGGAACACTAGCCACCGCGTAAGACCCAGAATTGCGCTACTTTTTCTTGGGCCACTTTTTAGTAGCCCTACCACTTTACTATTGGCCACCACCCTGCTCAAAAAATTTAAACTTCTTGCTCTACCTCTCTACTATCTCAATCTGCTTCTTCTACTCTTTCTCTACTTGCTTTATGTACATAACCAACATGGAAATATCCATGTCCTTGTTTAATAAGCCAGCCTTACACTCTAGAATCAAGTATTGGGATAACCCAAAAGCAAACTTCCTTATTCTAGCCCTCATGCTAGAAACCGACTTTGGAGCATACCGAGATAACTAGTGAAATACTCCTTGACAGATATCTTGACTTGCTTCAGGTTAATAAACTCTTCCGCCTTCATTTCTCTTAAATCTTGAGAAAATAAGTGGTCCATAAAAGCACTAGAGTAATCATTCCAAAGATCTGACTCAGCATCATCACCCCTTGACTGCTCCCATAAGGGTTAATAGGCAAAAAATTCAACAACCTACACATTGGTAGTATGCATAACATGGAAGATATTTTTTATTTCATCCATAAAAGCTTAAGGATCCTCCTCAACCCTAACACTAGTGAATATATGAGCATTCAACCTCATGAACTGGCCAACCTATGTAGCCTCAGAAGATGGAGTAACAGAAGCACCATGCTCAACCTAGGAAGCTACCAACTGTGCAAACATATGAATATACTAACAAAATTAATATTTATCACATCAGCCTGAGAAACTCCAAAAGGGATAGAGGGAATTGGTGGAACTCTAATAGGATAATTAGGAACTAGACCCATAGACTGAGTCTGGACTCCCATCAACATTGTCCTCGGGTAGGACAGAGGAGTTTCCATGAGCTTTAGATCTAAAAAGTGAACAAATGGGTATTAGAGAAGATTTCAGGACCTTAGACTCTACAACTTGAAAATAGAACACAAGAAAGAGAAACATTCCTAAATGCCTTGTAGCCTCTCCCTTATGAGTGTTCTGTGCTACACACACTTAAAAGAAACTCTACTCAACACAGTATTGTTGGACACCTCATTTGACCATAAACCTAGGTATCTGATACCAATCTTACATGAACTGAACCAACGCCTAGTCGTTTAGGCAACTCAAGTCCAACCTAGACCCGATACCACCCCCAATACCCAACCATAATGCCCTGCACCCTATTTCAGATGAATTTGATATTTCAAAGAAATTAAACAAAGTCTATAATCTTAATCCAACAAGCTCAATTAAATATCCATCCAGTGCCAACCCCAATGCCAATACTAATACCAATGCTAACACCAATATTGACACTGCCCATGTCCATGGTTCTCTGACAAAGCCTTCATCCAGAATCAATAACATTCTATTGGGAAATGCCCCCACCATAACCAAAACCAATCTAAGGAAATAACAAAAATAAAAGAAGTTCATAGCGTAAAATAGAGCCTTTCGACGTATGAAAGCTCACCTTTTTAGTCTGACTTAAAGCTATCCCTTAATCCAAGTTACTGGGTGGGAGGAATGGTAGCATAGTTGATTCATACATCGCATGGGGATACAACACTGAAAGATAATTAGTAGACTGAATGCTAGCATGTACTCAGGGATAAGATAAAATCATGCCAGTCATTCAAAACTAAAGTAAATAAGTATATACAATCACATACATATATATATATCTTATCGGGAGAGAGAATCAGGTTTGACATTCATTTAAAATGTTTTTACCTAGGTTGGGTAGCTTTGCGATCCTAAAACCACCCATGAGCTATATGGGTTCAGCTCTCCCTATTGAAAGGGCCTCGATGTGTGTTAGCCGTACGAACCGAAGAATAAAACCTGATATGACTAGTATATCTCCCAAGAAATAAGTGTGACATCATAAACATAATCACTAAGACCAACCTCATATTGGCAAACATGAGTTTCTAGTTTTGGTCCCCCAGGATATTCATCTTTCATGAATTTTCTAACACAACCCCCTTTAAGCCCATATTAAAACCATTCACACATAATTAACCATTTACCAAGGAGTCTTTTTAATTAGGCATTACCATTGGTATCATCATACCAAAATTAGAGATTAAAAGACTATCAATTTATTCCATACCAATGCCATTAAACCAATTTGACTCCAAAGTTTCCAGTTAAGCAAAAGCCATGGCCATTAAGGCCTTTCCAAACCATATAAAATCAACCATTCCAATTTAGGTTCCATTACTATTTATGCAATGCAAAGGTTTCAAGATTAATCAAACTATGTCACAAAATCATTCTCATTGGAATTTTAACAAACATATTTAGGGAATATAGTTTCCAAAAGCAAAACCAATTATCAACTAACCATTCCCATGCAACCACATATTCAAATCATAATTATAATATGAAAAACCATAAGTAAAGCATGGGAAAACATTATACAACCAAAAGATCCATAATATTACCATGAAAACCATTCATTAAAACATGCTTTTGGTTGAATTAATAATGAGGGAGGAGTGACATGCCTTAGACACCAAGAAATATGGAGAATTTCACTCTTGAAAGCCCCTAATTGATTGCCTTGTAGAAACCCTAGCTTTTTTTTGAACCTAGAGCTTCACAGAGATTTTAAGAGTGTTTGAATGAGAATAACAAGTTAATGTATCCCATAAAGGTATTTTATGTTGTGGGGTCAAAAGAAGTTAAGAGGGGAATTGTCTGGAATACACCCAACTTAAAATTTAGAAAACTCATAGGTGAGTACAAGTTGACCCTCTAACTCATCACCATATCATACGACTAGTACCATCCAGTTGTCACTAGATCTAAAGGCTTGACACCACATACTTTTCACCATACATCTCCCTTCCCCCAACTCATGACTAAACCATACGACTAGTATGGCCCAATTGTACCCAATATGAAAACCAAAGGGATTAGACACTGGAAAATGTATGAATCAAGCTTACCACTCGTATCCTATCCTCATGGATCTTTGTAAGCTACTTTTACTCAAAGACAATTCAAGTTACTAAGTCACTAATTAAGTGAAGGATCAACCCAATGACCCATCACCAAACCATACGACCCTACCCACCAAGTTGTAACCATAAAAAAAACTAACCATCACTTACTAGACACCTTACAAATTGGGTCACCTGACCCATACCCATACAATATGACTCATATGGTAAGTCTTTACAAAGATAATGAGCTCAAAGAAAAATTTTCCAAGGCCAAAACCCAGGATGTTTCAGTATCATTATGATGAGTTCTTGGTTATGTCCTTTAGGTTGACTAATGCTCCATCCACATTCATGGAGTTTATGAACTAGGTATTTTAATTATATCTTAACTCTTGTGTTATAGTATTTATAGATGGTGTCTTAGATTATTCCAAGAGTTAGGCTGGCCATAAGAAGAATTTGCAAATTGTGCTTCAAAGATTGAGGGATGGAAAGTTGCATGCTAAGCTCTCTAAGTGTGAGTTTTTATTAAAGTTTTTTTCTTTCTTGGGTTATGTAGACTAAGGATAGTGTTATGGTTGATTCAACCAAGATTGCAGTGATTTATCATTGGGTTAGGCCTACTTATCCTACTAAGATTTAGAGTTTTTTAGTTTGATAGGTAACTATTAATGCTTTGTTGAGGTATTTTCATCTATTGTAGCTTTGTTAACTAAGTTGATTAGAAGAAGATCTCTTTTTAATGGTCTAATGCTTGTGAGGCTACCTTGCATAAGCTCAAGGATTTGTTAACTTCAGCTCTTATCTTTACTTAGACCAAGAAGGGCATGGGTTTACCATCTTTTGTAATGTTTTTGGTGTTGGGTTTGGATTTTTGTTGATGTAAAAAGGTAAGGTAATAGTGTATGTTTCTAGTTAGTTGAATCCCCGTGGGAGGAATCACCCTACCCATGACTTGGAGTTGTTTGTAGTTGTATTTGCTTTGAATTTATGGAGGCCCTACTTGTATCAATTCTATTATGAGATTTTCTTATATCAGCATAACCTTTAGTATTTCTTCATCCAACAAGATCTTAATATGAGGTAGTGTCATTGGCTTGAGTTACTTAATGATTATGACTTGATTATTCTCTATCATCCACGCAAGGATAATGTTTTTGGAGATGCCTTGAACAAAAAGTTAACTAGCATAGGTAGCTTGGCATATCTTTTGACCCAGGAGCAACCTTTCTCATTAGAGGTTCAGTCTTTGGCTAACAAGATGGTTACACTTGATATTTCAGCACCTAGGAGTAATTTGTTTTTTTTAAGGCTAGGTTTTTTGATGGAGAATTTTTGGGTTCATCAATTTGATGATTTTGGGTTGAGAGTGATTCAAGATCTAGTGTTAAGTGGAGAGGGAATGGAAGCTCGCTAGATTCTAATGGTGTCTTGAGGATTAGAGGCCGAGTTTGTGTGTGTAGAGTGGATGATTAGATTAGATTGATTTTGGAGGAGGCTCATTGTTCCAAATATTCCACTCATTTAGGAGTGACTAATATTTATCCTTATTTGAGACAATATTACTAGTGGGGTAGTATAAGGAAGGATATCACATATTTTATAGCTCATTGCCTATGTTTACAACAGGTAAAGGCCGAGCATTGTGGCCTGGTGGTTTGCTTCAAAGATTACCCATTCTTGAGTGGAAATAGTAATGAATCACTATAGACTTCATGATAGTTTTCCTCATACTTCTCATAGTTTTGATAGTGTTTGGGTTATCATGGATCAATTGGCCAAATCTACTTATTTCATTCTAGTTTAGGTTTCTTTCAATGCTAAGAGACTGGTCCATATCTATATTTGTTAAATAGTTCATCTTTATGGTGTGTCAATGTCTATTATCTCAGATCGAGATTCAGTATATATCTCATATTTGGAAGACCTTTTAGGAGGAGTTAGGTATTGTAGTTGATCTTTGTATAACTTTTCACCCCCAGATCAGTTAGATCAAACTATTTAGGTTTTGAAGGATATGCACGCTGCTTCTATGATGCACTTAGCTGGTCAGTGGGAGCACCATCTAGCTTTGGCAGAGTTTTCATAGAATAATAGCTACCATTCTAGCATTGAGATGGCTCCTTTTAAGGCTTTGTATCGTAGGCATTGTTGCTCTCTAGTTGGTTGGCTTGAGGTTTCTAAGATTAGACCTCAAGGTATAGACTTGCTTCGTAAGTCTTTGGATAGAGTTTGGGTCATTCAAGATAGACATTGAGCAGCTCAAAGTAGGCAAAAGTGTTATACAGATTGTAGACTTTTACCTTAAGATAAGTGTTGGTGATCGAGTCTTCATTCGTGTATCGCCCATGAATAGCTTGATGAAGTTTTGGAAGAGGGGAAAACTTAGACCCAGGTGTATTAAACTTGTTAAGATTCTTCAGACTATTGGGGATGTGCTTATGAGTTAGCATTACCCCTAGACTTATCAACTGTTCATCTAGTTTTTCATGTTTTCATACTTTGGCGTTGCATTTCGGATGAGTCTCATGTCATTCATTGGGATTCAGTCTAATTAGATAATAGGTTGTCTTTTGTTGAGAAGCCCATCTTCTCTCTAGACAAAGATGTTAGATTGTTGTATTTTAGAGATATTCCAGTAGTTAAGGTCCAACGGAGACATCAGCCTATTGATGAGACTACTTTGGAGGTGTCGAGTCTAATATGCGTGGTAGTAATTCTCAGTTTCCTGATTCAGGTATTTCACTTGCTTTTAGTTTAAGGATGAACTAGATTCTTAGTGGTGGATGGTGTAATGACCTGATTTTTGATAATTTATGTAAAATATTTCAGTATGTGTGATTTGATTATTTTACCTCTCCTCATGGTTGCATTGTGCTATTTTTGGGGTATGGGGATGAATGTCATGGGTCCTAATGCAATTTGGTGGGAATTTAGTGAGATTGTGTTTTTTAGTAGTTATAAAGGCTTTATAGTTGACTTCAATCAATATTTATTGAGATGTGCATTGGATGGCAAAATAGACCATGCTAGCTAATTTAGGACGTTGATTTTAGGTTGGTAACATGGTTGGTGTGGTTTTTTGACTTTTATATCTTATTTCAATCCTCGGTTTGGAAAATTGTGAAATTGGGTTTTGGGGGATAACTTTGTTAAAAAAATGTTTTCTTTGAAAATTTGATATTGCCACTGAGTTTGGAGTGTCAAACTTAGTCTAGTACCATAATTTGTTCATATTCTCAGGATTCCAGATAAATTCTGAGGGGTTTGCGGAGACATGGAATTCTCTAAGTCTCCAGTTTGTGCACCCACTTAGGCGACCTACAGGTCACTTAAGTGATCTGGCAGCCAACTAGGGGTATCACTTAAGCGATTCCCCCATTTCTTAGGAGATCAGTTACTTAAGATATAACAATATCACTTATGCGACAAGGTGAGCATTACATAAGAGACACCTAGTTTCTTAAGTGACAGCTGCTTAAGCAACCTGTCGGTCACGTTGGCGACACCTAGGAGGATTATATCCCCCATTTTTGTGATTTTGCACTATTTTTTAGACTTAGAGTTTGGGGTTTTGAGATTTTGGGTGATTTCTTCCATGTTTAATCTTGGGTAAGCTCTAAATCCCTATTTCAATTATTTTTATTCAATTCTTCTCAATTAAAATCCTTTTAAAACTTGAATTCAAAGGTGGAATTTAGGGATTTTGGTTTGGAAGGCCTAAAATTTTTAATTCTTCAATGTAAACCTCAATTCCAACCTGTTATCACTTGGGTTTTCTTCTATAAGTTCCTTTAGTCATGAGAAATATATTTTTGAACACAAATTTTGGTTTTACCCATCTCTTTTGAAAACCCATTTTGGGGATTCATTTTAACCCTAACCAAATATATGCAATATAAGTATCGTGGGCTTTATTTAACGTGTAGATTCTATATTTGTGAATTTTACTTGATTCTAGATCCATTCGAGAGGTGAAAGCTCAATGTTAAAGGCCTATTTGTATTGATTTATGACATTTGATGTAGGTTATAGCTTAAATTTCTTCAGACTGGGCTGAGTAGTTAATATTGGTATAAAATCACATTATGGGTATTTGAACTAATAATGGAAACAGAATTACTATTGTTTTGTGCCCATGTGGGGGCCTATGTTTTGTTATTTGGCTTTGAGACATTATGTGCTATGTGTAATTGTGTGGGGTCATATATGATGTTGGCCTTATGTATGTATATTTGGTAGTATCCGTGATGAGAAAGAATAAATTGGAATTTATGTGGTATCAATGGCAAATTATTGTGTATTTCACTCTATTGGTATATAATTACATTGGATTCATGGATTATTGGCATATTGAGTGGATTTTTGGCTCACATAGTTGGTATATTAGTAGGCTTTCGAAATTCTCATTTTGTTTAGTTGTGAGAATTGCATCCTCATATTATATACATTTGTGAAACATTAGTACCACTGCAGAAATACTAGAAACACTGGCTTGTGACATCTTTATAGACCCTCTGCCGAAGGATGTGCTGGAGAGAAGTCATAGATATTGCTATTGGATAATAGAATGTATTTAGGTTGACAAACCCCCATAGGTCCTACTTTATGAGCACATCTCAGTGAGTGTATACGGAGGTTGTATTATAACCTCGAGCATCACATCATCACTGTCACCATCATCTTTATTGCATCTATTTAGAAATAAATTTCTGTCAGAACCAAGTGACCGGCGATCGAAGATCCTTGATTTTCTTCTCCGTCACCATCTACGGTGAATCTCCGGCATACGACAGGTCTCTACTAATCAATACCAAATATATTCCAATCAGATCCAACTGCTCCACCATTCGATTCTGGTTTTGGTCAGACCCAAAAGACCTGCGACCCTCCTGTTCACAATCGGCCTCTCTGGTGGACTGACCTGCCGGTGACTTCTCTGCCGGTGACTCTTTCTTGAACCACGGTACCTCCAGCAACCCATTTTTGGTGATCTCTTTCTTCTTTCTTTTCTTTTTTAACCACTTGCAGGTACTAGAAGTTTCGATCCATCATACCGTCTCAAGAAGAACAACATGATTCCGCCGACCAATTTCCTCTACAAATTACAAAAATCTGGCGACTCAACCAAGTAAACTGACTAATTTTCAATTAGGTGCACTCTCTCTATCTCTACTAGTCCAGTTTATAGCTTTCTTGATTTTAGTGGTTGCTATGGGATGTCTTGTTTACTATTCCTATTTTGATTCCATTTTCTTCACATCTTGGGTGACTATCTTGTTTGTGGGTGACGATTTACTTGTTTATTTATGTATTTCATAGTAGTGTTTTACTTGTATATTGCACTTTTTCTTAGCCATTTTTGTTGTTCTTAGTAGTTCGGTAGTGTGGGCTTAATAGTACTTGGTTGGTTTGCTTTATTATCTAAGCATTGTGCTCTTAGTGTTATTGCTATGTTCTGTCTCTAGTAGTTATGGTAGATGGTGTTGGCATAGGATCATGTCTTCTGGTGGGAATTAGGTCAGGGGTGAGGTTAGGGTAGGGACTAGGGCAGGGGTAACATCAAGAGAAGGGGGAAAGAAGGGTAAAGGGGCTAAGAATGACTATAGGTTGAGAGTAGGATCGTGGAACATAGGGTCTTTATTAGAGAAGTTGTTAGAGCTAGTGAAAATTCTTAGGAAAAGGCAAATTAATATAGTGTGTCTCAAAGAAACCAAATGGATAGATACTAAGGTGAGGGTAGTAGATGGTTATAAGTTGTGGTACTTAATAAGCGTGAGGAACAGTAATGGTGTAGGTATTCTAATAGATGACGAGCTTAGGAAGCAAGTGGTAAAGGTTAAGAGGGCTAATGATAGGATGATGTTGATTAAGCTAGTTATTGGATGGTCTTGTTGGAATATTATTTTTGTGTATGTACCACATATAGGCCTAGATTAGAAAGAGAAGAAGAGATTTTAGGAGGATTTGGATGAGATGGTGAGGGGTATACCTAGTAATGGGAAGCTTTTCATAGGAGAAAATTTCAATAGGCACAGAGGGTCTCATTCGAGAGGTTATGATGATGTGCATGGAAGCTATGGGTTCGGTGTAAGAAATGTTAAAGGAGTGGCATTTTTGGGTTTTCCTCGGGCATTTGGATTGGTGTTAGTCAATTCAAACTTTCCCAAGAAGGAGGTTCACTTGGTTTCCTTTTGTAGGTCGGTGTCCAAGACTCAAATTGACTTTTTCCTCCTTAGGAAAGGAGATAAGGATATTTGTAAAGTTTGTAAGGTCTTAACGAGTGAGATTCTTTCGACCTAACATAGGATTTTAGTGATGGACTTGGAGATCAAGAAGGAACGAAGCAGGAGAAGGGTAGAGGATAAGCCTAGGATTAGATGGGACAGTCTGACTTTAGCCAGTGCATTAGATATAGGGGATAAGTTGATAGTGAGGAAGGCTTGGGAGAGTAGAAGAGATATTGATAGTATGTGGGACGAGAGTGCCAATTGTATCCAGGAGATAGCTAGAGAGGTGCTGGGGGTCTTGAGAGGCCGCTCGGGCAAGCACCAAGGGGACTGGTGGTGGAATGAGTAGGTGAAGGGGAAGGTGGAGGCTAAGAAGAGAGCGTATATGTAATACCTTGTACATTTCCTAGCTCAGTTTAACTCCTAAAATGTCAAGGGTCAACTTAAAAAACTAATAACTCTTTATTCGCGTAGAATTTTCAAGATCTAGACCCCTCCCCCAATGTGTAGATAATTAGCTCAGTTTCCAATGATACCAATTTTACCTTAATCCGATACTCGGTTGAGAATTTATGGCACTTTTAGTGAAGACAGTGTTTCAGAATGTGTTGCGGTGACAAAAAATTACACTTTCCCAATTTCTAGTGGACCACCACTATTGGCCCGTACCGCGGTGAAGTCCCAGTTCCCGTTTGTCAATTTCTAGTGGTTTACCGCAATAGCCCCACATCGCGGCGAAGTTTCAATTTGCAATAGTACATTTTCCAGTAAGCCACCACGATAGTGGTGGGTGATAAAATTTGGATTTTCCCAGTTGCAATTTAATTTCCAGAAAGGACAGCATGGTAAATTCCACTCACCCAAATTCATAAAAATAAACCTCATTATGAGCATATTATAACCTTTATTCACAAAATTCTCTCCAAGAAAAACCTAGAACTCAAAGCTTAATTCCTAAGAAATCCAAATTCCACCATTCTTTCTCCAAGGAAACTCAAAATTCAAGGTTTCTAATTCAAGATAATCTAGAATCTACCTCCAAGAGCACAAATAGGAATCCAAAATCAAGGGTTCTAATCATTTGCAACAATTAAGGTATGTGAGGTTTTCAACAAGGATAATCCTTTCATTCTTGTGCCCAAATTTAGTTTTAAAGTTGATTTTGTATGAAATTACATGAGTTTCATATTAGGGTTCATACCCAAGATTTCTAATTGAAAGATTATGAGATTTGAAGTGATTTAGATGATAAATTTGCATGTTTATTTTTGTATTTTCATGTGTATTGCAGAAATTTTTAGATTTTGAGATGAATTATCAATACTTACATTATCAAGCATGAATCTTATGATGTTTTGAATGAATTTGATACATGGGTATTTAAGCCCTAGTTGGACATTGATATTTCAAGAATGACTATACTTTAAGCATCCTATAATTAATTATTTTTAGATTTTGATAAAGACTTGATCTTTTGATATTTTTAGCCTTGGAATCCACCTTACAGTTTCAGCTATAGATTTAACTAACAGATAGACAGTTGGTTTTGCTTATGAACCATTATACTAATTTTAAAGTGGATTTCCAACAGAATGAGCATGCAGGTTAAATGGAGTAGTAATTAGCTTTGAGTTTGGTATGTTTACATGCCCCTGAACTACGAGCCAATGTAAGTACAGATTATCAGATTATTCCCATTTCTATATGGATAATAGTTACATATGTGATCACTTAGATTAGGTTATAATCCCTGGCAAGAGTATGATACCTCTCCTCACCATGAGGTTTTCCCATAAAAGGAACTAGACATTGGACTCCATGATAGGTTACATGATTTATGTTAGTTATAAGAACCTTCCTTTAGAAAAGAGTGACCCTAACCGTAAAGACTTTCAGAATAGTTTTAAAAGTATTTCCCTGCAGCTTATAGAAAATAGTAAAGAATAACAGAAAAGCTTTTAGAAACTAAGTATAAAGGCTCACAAATTTTATTCAGATATCACTTTATATGAGGCATTAGTTACAAATGATAGCTTTCAAATTTTAGATATAAAACTGAGTCCTTTGTACACTTAGAAGCATGATTTAAAGATAGAATACAAGTACATCTTTTAGAAACTAAATATATGACTCACTAGATTTATGCAACATGTTTAGCTATTCATGATTATGATTTTTAGTTTCCAGATATTCCAGCTTATGTGAGTCATCTACATTTAGCATGCATTGTTTTACAAATTTTGATAATGTTGACACATTGATTTACTTACACATTCACCCCCATATACTAAGTACAATCCAGAAGTACTGATCCACATATATGTTTATGTGCTACATTGTCTTATAATGTAGGTTCAGGTGCTCAATTTCAGTAGCGTGAGTGATTTCGAGCATCTTCATCTACATCCCGATAGTTGGAGAGTCCTCATAGTTTGGGGACTTAGTCATTTAGTTTTTTAGCTTACTAGTATATACGATTTAGTATTTTTCAAACAGTTCAAGTCAGCCAGAGTTTGTCATATTGACTCTCTAGCATTTGTAGTAGAGGCTTGTTAGAGTGCTAGATTTGATTTAGATTGTCATCAGAATCTTGAGTTGAGTAATTTTCAGATATTAGATTCAGATAGTTTTGGTTTATCTCATACAAAATTCTGCATTTTAGCTTTATTATATATTTATACTTCCCTATTATGAGTTTCATATTTATTAGAAGGCAGACAGGGTTAGCTTAAGGCTACTCATAGTCTTGAGGATTGTGTGACATCTTGGAACCCATTTTGAGGGTATTACAAACTTGGTATTAGAGCCTAAGGTTACAATAGTCCTAGGGAATCATACAAGCCACGTTACATAGAGTCTTGATCATGGGTGTGAAGTGCGCCACATTTATAAGGAAAAGGCTACGGGACGTTCTTAGAAAATCATCTCTTTCTTTCATGATCTATCGTGCTTATAGTATCTCTATCTTTCTTAACTCATGCTCTTACGTGAGAGTTGAATATGCCTCCTCCTCTAACTAACACCCGCAGAAATGATAACCAGCTACCCCATCCTACTGACTCTCGAATGAGAATGTATCCCATGCTAAATTTTGGGCTGCTTTTTAAGCGTTGGCCCAAGCTGTGACTGCTAATGTTTAGGGCAACCATCAAGCGACAGTCCCACTTTAGAAAAATAGGGATTTAGTAGTAGCCAAAATCTGAGACTTCATAAGAATGAATCCACCAGATTTCTTTGGGTAAAAAGTAGGTACAACCCATAACTTTATTTAGATAAGGTGAAAAAAATCACCCAAATTATGCATATTTCTGAGCCAGAGAGTATAAAGTTAGAATCCTATAGACTGATGGATGTAACATATGATTGGGTAGTTATATAGAAGAATGGTAGAGGTGAGAGTGCCACTCCTATAAGTTGGTAAGTGTTTCAGGATACGTTTCTAGATAGGTTCTTTTTGCGTGAAATAAAAAAAGCTAAGGTAGAAGAATTTGTGAACCTGATATAAGGCTCGATGACAGTGAAGGAGTACTACCTTAACTTTGACCAGTTGTCTAAGTATGCCCTTGATATGATTGTTGGGGCAATTATGAGTAAGTTTGTTACTAGAGTATCTTGTTTAGTAGTCAAGAAATATAGGAATGTGATGCTTATTAGGGATATAGACCTAGATAGGTTGATGATTCATGCTCAATTTATAGAGGAAGAAAAGTTGAAAGAGAGAGAGAGAGGAAATAAAAAGGCTAAAATAGGGTATTTTGAGTATGACCTGACAAAGTATGAAGGGGAAATCATTCCCCATTTCAGAATTGTTCATCTATGCCAGCGCCATCTTCATCTAGTGCTCCAACTCCCAGAGATAGGCAGGAGTAATGTGTTAAGAATTCTATGTCCAGATCTCAGAATAGTGAGCGGAAAACCCAATTATCCTTCATGTGCTAAGTGTGGTAAGAATCATCTCGGTGAGTATCTGTTGGGACAAAAAGGTTGTTACGGTTATTGTAAGTTGGGACGTAGAATCAAAGAGTGTCCATATGCTAAGCAAGGAAATAGGGATATTTATCCCCATGCTCAAGCTACTAGCGCACCAGCCCGTCTAGGTCGCCTAGTCCATCCTAAGGGCGCATTATCCAGTATCAGTGATGGTCAGTGCCAGAATTGGTTATATGTTTTCATTAAGAGTAGGAGGATTCAATAGATGTTGTTACTAGTATACTTCATATCTTTCATCTTGGTATTTATGTGTTGTTAGACCCAGGGTCAAATTTCTCTTATGTGACCCCACTAGTTGCAGTAAATTTTGAAATAGGTCCCGAAAAGATCCCTAAGCCCTTCTTAGTTTCTACCCCAGTGGGTGAGCCAGTTGTTGCCAAATAAATCTATAAAAAGTGTCCTATAATTGTCCTTCATAAGATCATGTTAAAAAATTTAATAGAGTTACATATGTTTGACTTTGACCTTATTCTTGGTATAGATTGGCTCCATTCCTATTATGCATCCATAGATTGTCATACCCAAGTGCTGAAGTTTCAATGTCTAGATGAGCTGGTCTTTGAGTGGGAAGGAAATTCAGTGTCTCCTAAGAGTCATTTCATACCCTATTTTAAAAATAGAAAGTTGATCGCAAAGGGGTATATCTATCATCTAGTTCAATTCAAAAACATTAAGTTTGAGAATCCAATAGTTTAATCAATCTGAGGAGTTAATGATTTTCTAGATGTTTTTCCTGAAGATTTGCCAGGGGTACCTCCTAATAGGGAAATAGAATTGGTATGACCTTCTCCTATATACTTAGCCTATCTCTATACCTCTAGATTGTATGGCTCCAGTCGATCTTAAAGCATTAAAAAAGTAACTTAAGAATCTCTTAGATAAAGGTTTTATAAGGTCCAGTGTCTCTCTATGGGGTGCTCCATCCTATTTATGCGAATGAAATATGGTTCTTTTCGAATGTGCATTGACTATCGTCAGCTAAATAAAGTCATCGTCAAAAACAAATATACTTTTCCAAGGATTGATGACTTATTCAACCAGCTCCAAGGTACAAGTTATTTCTCCAAAATAGACCTTAGATCTGACTATCATCATCTTAGAGTAAGGGAATATGATATCCCAAAGACAGCTTTCAGAACCCATTATGGTTATTTTGAGTTCCCAGTCATGTCCTTCGAACTAACAAATGCTCGAGCAACCTTCATTGACTTAATGAAATAAGTGTTCAAATAGTATTTGGACATGTTTGTCATAGTCTTTATGGATGATATTCTTGTCTATTCTCATAGTGAGGATGATTATGCAGACCAACTTAGAATTATATTGCAAACTCTTAGAGATCACCAGTTGTTGGCTAAATTTAACAAATGTGAATTTTGGCTAAGATCAGTAGTTTTTGTCGGTTATATTATTTCCAGTGATGGTATTAGAGTTGATCTCCAAAAGATAGAGGCAGTAAGAAACTGACCTAGACCCATTTCTCCGTTAGACATTAGAATTTTCTTAGGTTTAGCTGGCTATTACAGACATTTTGTTGAGGTTTTTTTGTCTATTCCGTATCCTATGTCTAGATTGACCCAAATGAAAGATAAGCTCTAGTAGCCAGACTTCTGTGAGAAGAGTTTTCAGGAGTTAAAC
Organism: Capsicum annuum; assembly: GCF_002878395.1. Taxonomy (NCBI): domain Eukaryota; kingdom Viridiplantae; phylum Streptophyta; class Magnoliopsida; order Solanales; family Solanaceae; genus Capsicum; species Capsicum annuum. The sequence continues at coordinate 104,947,919 of NC_061116.1, read as the reverse complement.
ACTCGACTCATTTCATCCCCAGTTTTAGAACTACCTAATAGTATGGATGATTTTGTTGTATATTGTGATGCTTCTAGAATTGGTCTGGGTTATGTTTTGATGCAGAGAGGTAAGGTTATAGCCTATGCCTCTAGATAGATTAAGCCTCATGAAAATAACTACCCTACCCATGACCTTAAGCTAGCTGCTGTCGTGTTTGCATAGAAAATTTTGAGGCACTATCTTTATAGGGCGTATGTTAATGTGTTTATGGATCACAAAAGTTTGTATTATGTGTTTACTCAGAGGGAGTTAAATCTTGATCAGACAAGGTGGTTATAATTGTTGAAGGATTATGATATGAGTGTGTTTTATCATCGGGGCAAGGACAATATAGTGGCAGAAGCCCTCAGTAGACTGTCTAGGGGCATGTTGCTCATATGGAGAATGATAAGAGAGAACTAGTTTAGGAAGTTCATCAGTTAGCTAGATTGGGTGCGAGGTTGGTTGACTCAGCTTAAGGAAATATTATGGTTCGGAGAAGTTCAGAATGCTCTCTAGTTTCTGAAGTATAGGAGAAGTAGGATAAGGATCCTAGTTTGGTCAAGTTGAAGGGTTCAGTTAAAGACCAAAAAGTAGATGTTTTTTCCCAAGGGGAGATGGGGTGTTGAGATTCCAGAGTAGATTGTGTGTGCCGTATGATGTTGATTTGAGGTAGTAGATTATGGTAGAAGCGCATGGTGCGTGTTATTCCATACATCTAGGAGACACCAAGATGTACTGCAACTTGCAGGAAGTCTATTGGTGGAGTGGTAAGAAGAAAAATATAGCAAAATTTGTAGCCAAGTGTGCAACTTATCAACAGGTTAAGGTAGAGAACCAAAGACCTGGTAGCACTTTGCAGGAGTTTGACATTCCCACTTGGAAGTGGGAAGAGGTGAATATGGACTTTGTGACTGGATTACCCCATTCGTGTCATCAGCATGATTCAATTTGGGTTATAGTAGATAGATTGACACATCCTACACAGATGAAGATTATGCTATGCTGTATATCACAGAGTTGATTAGATTGTATGGAGCTCCTTTGTCTATCATATCAGATAGGGGTACTCAGTTTACCTCTTAGTTTTGGAAAGCCTTTTAGAAGTGTCTTAGTACCTATTTTCATCTCAGTTCAGCTTTTCATCTGCAGACAGATGATAAGCTTTTCATCTCAGTTTAGCTTTTTAACATCAAGTGGTCATCCCAACTACTTTTGAAATAAAGAACACATGCTCTCAATATATCTTCTAAGGTCTGAATAGTCCTCTTTGCCTAACCATGTGCTTTGATTGGGTCAGATATGGTGTTTGAGGTCATGGAAAAATTTTAGTTGATTCAAGAGAGATTGAGAGTAGCTCAGAGTCGTCAAAAATATTATGCAGACGAAAGAAGGAGAGATCTTGAGTGTGAAGTAGATAACCTTATATACATAAAAGATTCACCCATGAAGGGGGTAAAGAGATTTGGCAAAAAAGGGAAGCTTATTCCCCGGTATATAAGCCTCTACAAGATTTTGAGTTGTGTTAGAAAGGTACCGTATGAGCTTGAGCTACCTACAGACTTGTCATTAGTTTACCCAGTGTTCCATGTGTCTATATTGAAGAAGTGCATGGACGATTCATCCTTTGTAGTTCCTCTTAAAAGCTCAGATATACTTTTATACGAAGAAGTTCCACTAGAAATCCTTGATCATCAGATCCGTAGACTAAGGAACAAAGAAGTGCCCTTGGTCAAAGTTCTATGGTGAAATCAGTTTGTTGAGGGTGCCACTTGGGAAGTAGAAGCAAACATGCGAACCAAGTATCCTCATCTCTTCTCCACAAACTCAGATTCATCCAAAGGAAACAGTCTTCCTTAATTCAGTTTTTTTACAGTCTCAGATTCAGCTATATAGTTATCTTCAAGTAAATTTATGCATTCGAAGATTAGTTAAGTCGCTCAGTATATTTTAAATTCAGTCATACATCTTATTTCAGTTGTATGTGCCACATATAGTTTCAGTCCCTCAGTATTTTAAGTTTAACTAGTCTCATTCGAGGTCGAATGTTCCCGAAGGGGATATACTATAATACCCCATACTTTTCCTAGCTCAGTTTAACTCCGAGAATTCCAAGTGTCAACTTCAAAAGTGAATAACTCTTTCTACATGTAGAATTTTTCAGCTCTAGACCACCCGGTATGTAGATAATTGGATCAGCTTTCCAAAGATACCAATTTTGCCTTAATTCGATACTCGGTTGAGAAGTTATGGCACTTTTAGTGAAGACAGTGCCTTAAAATAAGCAGCAACGCATCGCGTTGACATGAAAAATAATACTTGTCTAATTTCCAGTGGACCATAGCGATTGTCCTGCATTGCGGTGAAGTCCCAGTTCCTATTTGTTATTTTCCAGTGGCTTACTGCGATAGCCCCGCATCGTGGTGAAGTTTCAGTTTGCAAGAGCCTATTTTCCAGTAAGCCATCATATTAGTGGTACGCCGTAGTGGGTGACAAAATTGGGATTTTCCCAGTCGCAATTTAATTTCCAGAAAGGACAGTTTGGTAAATTCCACTTGCCCTAATTTGTAAAAATAAAAGATTAAACTCATTATGAGCATATTACAACCTTTATTAACAAAATCCTCTCTAAGAAAACCCTAGAACTCAAATCTTAATTCCCAAGAAATCTAAATTCCACCGTTCTTTCTCCAAGGAAACTCAAAATTTAAGGTTTTCAATTCAAGATAATCAAGAATCCATATCCAAGAGCACAAATAGGAATCCAAAATCAAGGGTTCTCAGCAATTGTAATAATTAAGGTATGTGGGGGTTTTCAACAAGGATAATCCTTTCATCCTTGTAACCAAAATTAGTTTTAAAGTTGATTTTGTATGAAATTATATGAGTTTCATATTAGGGTTCATACCCAAGATTGCTAATTGAAAGATTATGAGATTAGAAGTGATTTAGATGATGAATTTGCATGTTTATTTTTGTATTTTCATGTGTATTGCAAAAATTTTCAGATTTTGAGATAAATAATCAATACTTACATCATCAAGCATGAATCTTATGATGTTTTGACATGAATTTGATACATGGGTTGTTAAACCCTAGTTGTACATTGATATTTTAAGAATAACTAAACTTTAAGCATCCTATGATTAATTATTTTCAGATTTTGCTAGAATTGATCTTTTGATCTCATTTTAGACTTGGAATCCACCTTACAGTTTCTGTTATAGATTTAACTAACAGATATACAATTGTTTTTTTATGAACCAGTATACTAGTTTAAATTGGATTTCCAATAGAATGAGCATACAGATTAAAGGGAGTAGTATTTAGCATTGAGTTGGGTATGTTTACATGCCCCTAAACTACAATCCAACGTAGGTACAGATTATTAGATTATTCCCATTTCTATATGGATGATAGTTATAGATGTGATCACTTAAATTAGGTTATACTCCCTGACAAGAGTATGACACATCTCCGCAATGTGAGATTTCCCCATAAAGGAACTAGATGCTGGACTCCATGATAGCTCACATGGTTTATGTCGGTTGTAAGAACCTTTCTTCAAAAAAGTGTGAACCTAACCGTAAAGACGTTCAGAATATTTTTCAAAGTATTTCCCTACAACTTACAGAAAAGAGTAAAGAATAACAGAAAAGCTTTTAGAAACTAAGTGCAAAGGCTCACAAATTTGATTAAGATATTGCTTCATATGAGGCATTAGTTACAGATGTGAGATTTTAGATTTCAGATATAAAAGTGAGTCCTTTCTACACTTAGACAACATGATTTAAAGATAGAATACAAGTACAGATTTTAGAAACTAAATGTTATGACTCACTAGATTTATGCAACATGTTTTGATATTCATGATTAAGATTTTTAGTTTTTAGATATTCCAGCTTATGTGAGTCATCTATATTTAACATGCATTGTTTTACAAATTTTAATAATGTTGAGACATTGACTTATTTATGCATTCAACCACATATACTTAGTCCAATGCAAAAGTACTTATCCACATATACGTCTATGTGCTACATTGACTTTTAATGTAGGTTTATGTGCTTAGTTTCAGCAGCATAAGTGATTTCGAGCATCTCTATCTACATCCTGATATTTGGTGAGTCCTCATAGTTTGGGGACTTAGTCATTTAGTTTTTTAGCTTACTAGTATAGACGATTCAATATTTTTTATATAGTTCGAGTGAGCTGGGGTTTTTCCTAGTGACTTTCTAGCATTAGAAATAGAGGCTTGTCAGAGTGCTAGATTTGATTCAGATTGTCAGTATTGATTTATCAGACTCTTGAGTTTAGTATTTTTAGATATTATATTCAGATAATTTTGGTTTAGCTCATACAAAATTCCACATTTTATCTTGATTAAATATTTATACTTCCCTATTATGAGTTTTTGATTTAATAGAAGGCGGACAGGGTTAGCTTAAGGTTACGTCTAGTCTTGATCATCGTGTCACATCTCGAGATCCATTTTTGAGGTGTTACAGTATGGAAATTTGGTTGATATTAAGGGTAAAGAAGATAAATAGAAGAATAGAGAGGAGTATAAGATCGCTAAGAGAGAGGCAAAGTTAGCGGTCACAAGGACTAAGGATGCTACTTTCAAGAGTTTATGTACATCGTTGGATAGTAAAGGTTGGGATAAAAAGTTGCACAGGCTTGTCAAGGTTAGGGAGAGAAGGGATCGGAACCTGAATCAAGTGAAGTGTATTAAGGATGAGGACGACAATGTTCTGGTAGAGGAGGATTATATTACAAAGTGATGGTAGTCTTACTTTCATAAGCTCCTGAATGAAAGAAGGGATACTAGCATTTTGTTGGAAGATTTAGTGCATTTTGAGAGGTTTTGTGATTATGGTTATTGTAGGGGCATTAAGGTTGAGGAGGTTAAGGGGGCTATTCATAGGATGCATAGAGGTAGAACGATGGGGCCAGATAGGATTTTGGTAGATTTTTGGAAGTGCACAGGAGGAGCGGTATGGAGTGGTTAACTCGGTTGCTTAACATAATTTTCAAGACAGAGAGGATGCCTGAGGCTTAGAGGTGTAGTACGCTGATTCCGTTGTATAAGTATAAGGGTGTTATTCAGTATTACAACAATTATAGGGGTATCAAGTTATTGAATCATACTATGAAGGTTTGGGAGAGGGTGGTAGAGTTGAGGTAGCGGAGGAGTGTTACTATTTCTGAAAATCAGTTTGGATTTATGCCATGGTGCTCGACTATTGAAGCATCCATCTCCTCAGGAGACTTGTGGAGCAGTATAGCGATTGGAAGAACGATTCGCACATAGGGTTTATCGACTTAGAGAAGGCCTATGATAGAGTTCCCAGGGAGGTTCTTTGGAGATATTTAAAGGCTAGAGATGTACCTATAGTGTATGTTAGGGTAATTAAGAATATGTACGATGGAGCTAATACTTGGGTCAAGACTAGGAAAGGGGACTCGAAGCACTTTCCCGTCTTGATGGGGTTAATCAAGGTTCGATGCTTAGTCCATTTCCTTTTTCCTTGGAGATGGATGTTTTGATGTGGCACATTCAAGATGATGTGCCTTATTGTTTTCACTTTGCGGATGATGTAGGCTTGATTAAGGAGACACGTAATAGAGTTAATGTTAAATTAGAAGTTTAGAGGCAAACTCTTAAGTCTAAAGGGTTTAGGTTGAGTAGGTCTAAGATGAAATATTTGTAGTGTAAGTTCAGCGAGGTGCCTCATGAGTCTGATGTGGTTGTTAATCTTGATACTTATTCTATAAGTAAGAGAGATTATTTTAAGTATCTAGGGTCTATAACTCAGGAGAATAGAGAGATTGATGAAGTTGTTACTCATTGAATTAGGGTAGGGTAGATGAAATAGAGGCTCACCTCTAGAATCTTGTGTGACAAAAAAATACCTCCCAAACTTAAAGGTAAGTTCTATGAGTGGTGGTTAGACCGGCGTTGTTGTATGGGGCAGAGTGTTAACTTGTTAAGAAGCCTACATCCAGAAGATGATGGTGGAAAAGATGAGAAAGCATAGGTAGATATATGGGTATACTAGGAAAGACAGGATTAGAAATAAGGTTATTCAAGATAAGATGGGTAAGTCTATGGTGAAAGACAAGATGAGAGAAGAGAGGTTGAGATGGTTTGGTTATGTGATGAGAAGGAGCACAAATACCTTAGTATGGAGGCGTGAGATGTTGGCTAAGGATGGTTTCAAATGGGGTAGAGGTACACCAAAGAAATATTAGAGGGAGGTGATTACATATGACATGCAGTAGCTCCAGCTTATTAAGGACATAACCCTGGATAAAAATGTTATGGGGGAAGCAGAATAGGGTAGAAAGTTAGTTAGAGTTTAGGGTATCTTTTGGTGTGTTACTTGTAGTATCTTGTTTATGGTATTATTGAGTTTTCTAATCCCTATTATATCTTGTTCTTTTACTATTCTTACAATTACTATTCCTTATCTTAGATTGTAATATTTTAAGCTAGGGGTCTATCGAAAATAGCCTCTCTATCTCACATTTATGGTAGTGGTATGAACTGCGTACACTTACCTCCCCAAACCCCACTTGGTGGGAATATATGGGTATGTTATTGTTGTTGTACTTCTTTCTCACACTTGTATTTGATATACATTTATACTTGTTCTTCTTTCTCATATTTGTGTATGGTATATGTGTATATTGTAGAACTGTTAGTGAAGATGGTCTGGGATATTGTTTGGGACATTGTTTTATTGTAAGTGATGTGTCCATAGTCTGTATTTTATATGCTTTATTTTCTACTTTGCTCAGTCGACCTATGATACCTACTAAGTACAAGTGGACCATACTCACCCCTACTACGCCTTTTTGGTGTAGATCCAGGAATGAGTGTGTTGCACGATAGATGATTCAGGAAGTATCTAGAGTATATTAAAAGTAGAGATGGATGTGTGCTTCCAGAATCGACCCACTACCTCTTCTTAACCAACTCATGTCTTATTTTGAATTCGGAGATAGATTTGATCCTTATTGGATTTTCATTGCATCTTACGGCATTCGAGGTGTACTTAGTAGTTCTTATACTGTGACACCAGGTTTTGGGATATTTTATGATATCTTTGGTTATTATTTTCTCTTTCACTGTATATGTTTGGTTTAACTCCACTCTAGGATTCTATCCTTGGGTTTTGGTTTTGATTTTCATCTCATATTAGTTTAGGTTATAAGCTTACTTGTCAAGGCTTGCCGCGACAAGTTACATCATGACCTTTGATTTTTGGGTCTTGACATAAGGTAAGAGACAAATTTACTTATAGGAACTGAGGTACTACCCATCCACTCAATAACTGGCTAATTTGAAAATTCAAACTAGACTACTCTATTTTTACAATCAATTGAGGCATAGTAAAGTGGAGCCAACCCATGCTAAGAATAATATCTAAATCTGCTAGGTCTAACCCTACAAGATCAACTGAGGTGACCTTATGAGAAATTGTGACTGGGATATTTTTGTATACTTGTCTAGCTATGACTGATTCATCTAGTGGAGTAGAGATCTAGAAAGGTTCTAAGAAGATTTTAGGATTGACACCAAAAATCTACAGAAATATAAGGTGTCATAATGGAAAGTGTGTATCCGAGATATAATAATGTATAGACATGATTATGAAAGACCCATAATGTACAGGTGACAACGTCGGGAGAACCCTCTTGATCTTATCATGTTTGAAGGGCATAGAACCTATTCTAATATTTTTTACCGGCTGTACTAGACGAGGCACCCCATTGGGTCGGGCGACCTGTCGGAGCTGCTTAAGAGATAACCTAAGTTCAACCCTCAATATCACCTCTCTTAGCTGATGGACAATCTTTAAGTCTATGACCTAGCTTCCCATAATCGAAATACCCATTCTTACCTACCACACATTATTCGAGATGGTTTTGTCGCACTTCTTACAAGTTAGGAAAGTACAACCACTGGAAGCACTGAAATGAGACTTAGAGTTGGTGTTCTACCTTTCTGATTTTGCATGGGCCTACGGGATGGAACATTGGAAGATGATAGTACTGGGTTAAAAGACCTCTACTTAAATTGAAAGCGATTATCATTTCTAGACTTCTATTGAGAATAAATAAAATTCCCCATTTTAGCTATCTCATTTGTATTCTCCCTCTCCCTTTACTTAATTTTCTCTCCGTAATATGTTAGGCATGAACCATCAATTGGGAGATGTCCATATCCTTGACCAACATAGCAGTCCTACACATCTTTACCACATCTTTAAAGACATTCCAAACAAACATACTCATACGGATCGTAGAGTTAGCAACCATTGTCAGAGCATATTTCAAAAGTTAAGTAAAGTTGAGAGAGTACACCTTCCCACTCGTGCTACCCTACTTCATATTAATGAACTCCTGAATTTTGGCTTTCTTAATTGAATTAGGAAGAACCTATCCAGAAATCAGCAATAAACTCATCCTATTCTACCGGTCATGCATATTCACCTCTAACATCCTTCTACTACTTACACTAAGTATGCACAGTTACCTTCTGATGGGTGGTGATTTTACCACTTATTCAGACTCATCATTTGTGTACATTACCATGTAATAAAGGAATAAATGTGACATAAATATGATTAAATGCACTAATATTTGCATTTTATAGGCGCATTGTTGATGAGATAGAAAGATGGGGATTGAAGACAAAAGGATCAAAAGGAAGCAAAGAAGTGCAGCTGAAGACCTGAAGAAAACTTAGTCTCAGTTACCGTGATCGCAGTCCTCAAACCACAATTGCAATAATTCAAGATTGTCAAGACACCGCTATCACATCGCATAACCATAGTCGTGGTAGGTGCAATCGTGGCAAGACTGGTGCGATCGCGGCTTAGCGGAAAATCAGCCTAGGGGAAAAGATATAAATGCATATAACTTTCCAAAAAGTTTCCCTAAATATGACTCAAACCCTATCATTCCACCAGAGATCTACAATTTCCAATTATTAAACATTGTTCTCGTCCTTAGCCTCCATACTTGGAGAAGAGAATATTTTATTAATTTTGGGGTTAAGAATACATTGGAGTAGCTTCTAAGTGGAGAGCTATAAAACTCCCATTGAAGATTTGTTTGAGTTCAAAGTTTGAAGTAACTTTCACTTAGCCTTTTATGAATCAAATCAACGGAGATTTTGGGTATATCTTTACTTATTTATCTTATGAGTAGCTAGTTTTTCTTCTTGGGGTTATTTATGAATAGGGTTAAAGTTTTTGTGGGTTTTTGTTATTAGCTTCAAGTAGTAGTTCATTTTGATGGGTTTTGCAAATGCTTGATGATAACATAGAATTTGTTGGTGAAAGACTCAAATTTCGTAACCCCTAGATCATCCTTAACAAAGGAAAGTGGGTAACCAAGATCCTTCAACCATCCTTGAAAGAGGGGTTGAAGGTGACATGAGCTTTTGTGAATAATTACTTAGATTGTAGTTGTTCCCTTTTTGTTATCTTAGAAATAAGGATAAATTATGGAATGGCTAAGTCTTAGGCATCATCCTAGAAGTAGGGATGCCTAAATTGAGGTTTGGTTACCAATTTTTTAACACACCCATTTGGTATTCAAAAGAATCAATGGGTTACAGTTTGGTGCTTTGTTGAAATGCTAGTACCAAAACCCCTAACCGAATCTACCCACATTTGATCTACTAAAAGTGAAGTTGAATTATTAATACCCCCATGTTTCTTTCCTTCGTAAAATATAACCCCAAGATCCTTGATAAATTGTTTAGACTCTAATCATTCATAGCCCCAAATTAATACTTGAAAACCCCAAAAAGAAATATTAGTTGTGATATTTTTCAAACCCCCTATTTTTATCTTTTTTGTACTCTAGGATTGAATTTAGTAAGTATCCATTGTTTTGAATTAATTTGATAGCCACTCACATTGTTCCTCATGGATTCGACCCCATCTCAAAAGTTGGGTAAATATTTAACAACGACTGCCTTGCACTTAAATTGACATGTAAGTTGAGCATTATCACCTTCAACTAATAAGAAGCTAATTCTGAAATCTCAACTGGAGTGAAACCCATAATCTTAATAACCTACTGCATATCATCAGAAACTTTTACAGATCTTCCTCAGTCTTAGAACCATAGAACTCAAGAGAATTTATCTAAGTGAAGTCCCAAAATCTAGCAGCTACTTTCGTACTATGGGAATTGACCGGGGAAACTGTCTGCTGACTAGACTATATGGTCATGTCTGACTTAGAACCATGAAAATAGCCCTAAAATCAACATGAGAGATTTGTTATTCAAAGGATCTACTGGAGCTGGTATTCTTGTTGGTTCCCATTATAGTTACCATTTTCGTTTCTTCTTCCATTAGCTATTCAGGGAGGCATTTCTGTAATCGTATAGGGGATGATTTAGAATAAGATTGTAATAGATTTCATACTCTATTGCTCGATGTGAACATGAAATAAATGAAACTTTTATTAAAAAATTTCATAACCTCTCACTTATAAGTATGGCGTGCTTTACACCATTGAACAAGACTTTACTTAACGTGGCTTACAAACACCCTAGGATACTTTAAACTTGATGCTAAATACCAAGTTTTTCTTGACCCGAGACTGACACTAGCCATAACATAGTGCCAAGAGTCACAAGTAATCCAAAGCTAACACATGGACTGGCATGACACTAAGAATAAAAATATAAACTAAAAATACTGAGAGAAAGCTAAACTGAGGTGATATAATAAGAAATAAATTCAATCAAACATTGAATAGTCAAACAAACACTATCTGACATAATTAATAAGATAAATGTCTTTCTATCTATCTAAGAGCCTTTATATAAAATGAGTTGCTGGTACAAGTCCCTGACTAACTCCAACTATAAGAAATAAAAAATAAAGATGAAACAAAATACTGATAAATAGTCCTCGAATGATGAGGACTCACCAAAAAAATATTACTGATAAAGCTAATTGCAATTGGGATTCTAAATATTCGAGCCTATAAGACAATAAGTGCATGAAAAGGTATGCGGCCAGCACTTTGAATGTACTGGGCATTTGATATATGACTACATTATTCAAGATGAATATGCAGAAAATAACATAATTGACTAAACATTGACTAAAATTTGTAAATTGATGTAATGATCAAAAAATAACAATGGAACAATAGAATATAATGAATAATAAAAGTAAAATATCGTGTGAGTTCTAAGATTGAAATATGGGAGGTTTTTGTAACCAACACAAATTGTGTGAGCAACATGAAATCCAAACTGTAACCTAAGTTAGGAGGGTGTTTTATACCTTGCCAAGGGTACGAACCATGATTGGTGTGAATTCACTTATGATCCCATTAAGGGAAAGAGATACACTCCCAATGGGTGATAACCCCTTTTACTAATGGTGTCACGTTCTTTAGGACTTCGGTTATCTGAACCTTATCCTTTTGGTGGTATGTACTACTTTTAACTAAATGTAAACGCATACACTAAAATAGTCAACAATAATGATGTTCGAAAACTAAAAGATAAATGCTTTATTTGAAAGCCATTTAAATCATAAAAACTTAATTATTAAGTATTAAACTAAAAATTCATGATATCCTAGGTCAACGGGTGTTCATGACACACCATCTTAGAAGAATGCAACCGCTAACAGTAATTCTATAAACTGAAGGTAATAAGGAATTTCATAACGCAAGACCATATTCAAGAATTTATCAATAGAATGAGAGTTCATAGTCAATAGTATGTAAAGATGCTCAAATTTATGGGAAAACATATATTAGTGGTTTAGTCATAGAAAGAAACGTAAAACTAAGGGAATTCACACTTTTCATGGAGACCCTAACTTTGAAGGGTGAATTAAACTTAAGGAATTGAGATAACTTTGGGAGTAAATGGGTGAAATAAAACCCATTGATAAAATCCTACATACCTGTAGATTGAAACCTTGGTAAATTCCTTAAAATTTGAAGCTTGAAGAAGATGAACCCTAGTTATTGCTTTGAGAAAGAAATGGCCTCTTTTCTTATTTTCTTTTGAAGTATTGATTATTTTTTTGAGTAATAAGGGACTTAGGGTAATACTAAACCTAATAACCAGCTTTAAAATGGATTAAAAATGTAGTATATGGGTTTAAATAGTGGGAAAAAGTTGGAATACCCCTTTTAAAAATGTAACTGAAAAAACTGCAGAATGGGATGCAAGAGCCATTCCTCGACCATGGGACCCACCTACGATCATGAGTGGTGCTCATTATTGGGTGGATAATTTGATTCTCTCTATACTCAATCAAACCAACCTTGGTGTGATCATGGTACCCACACTTGATTTCCTTGGTTCGTAGGTTGGTAGTCTAAGCCGAATCAACTTTAGAAGCTAAGATCATTCCCAAGATCGTGGTTTCTAATCAAGATCATGGTTCCCATTCATGGTAATGGGGTATACTTGTCAACTCTCAGGTTCTTAGGGATGTTTCATACAGAGGAGGCCATTGTACCATCGTGGTTTCTAACCACAATTGAGGTTTGTATTCGTACTATCTCACTGCTGGATAGTGCTTCAATAAAATGGCCATAACTCTAAGCTCCAGAATTGAATTGACAAGAAATAGGATAGATTGTAAGAAGTCTCTATAACCTTTGATTTAGCAGGTTTTGATAAAGAAAAATGTTTCATAATATAGGAGTTATTCCTATTTGAGTTTGACTATAGGGAGATTCTTCACAAAAAAACCACTGATAAGAAAAGTTTAAACTTTGCTATGAGCTAGGGGTTAATTGTGGCCTTAATATATGTATAAATAACTTCTCATACTATAGAAACATGATGTTTTATTATACATGTACTTGAAGTATGGTTCTAATGTTATCTTGGATATTTGGGGTGTTACAATATCTCCTCTTTGGGTCATTTATTGCAGAATGACAGCTAACTAAATTAAAAGGTTTGGGAATGGGCTGAAACCCCAACATTGAATCTCTAAGAGCTGAATAGTGATATGATTTCAAAGTTTACAACCAGAATATGGACTAAAAAAAACTCAAGAATGTATGTTATGATAAGAAAATTACTGGGTGACATTAAACAATAAGAATTAATTGAGGAAAACTATTACCTAAAGCTAGAATAGAGTTTAAAGAGAAATGATGGGCGTATTTGGTCATCATATCTACCTCTGCTTCCTAAGTATTTCCCTCAACTAGATGATTCCACCAAAGAACCTTTACTGAAAAGCCCTTTTATATCTTAACTTGTGAACCTAACTATCAAGAATCTCAATTGGGATCTCTTTTTAAGAGAGACTATCTTTCACATCTACATGGACTAAGGGATAGAGTGATGTGGTATCACCAATACATTTCTTTAATAAATACACATGGAAAATTAGATGCAATTATACTAAGTCTGTAGTTAAATCTAACTTATAGCACTGCCAAAACAGCCCATAATCTTATAAGGGCCAACATAATGGGAACTGAGATTTCCCTTCTTACCAATTCTCTTCACCCCATTCATAGGTGAAACTTTGAAATAGATAAAATCATCTATATCAACCTCAATCTCTCTTCTTCTTACATCTGCATAGGACTTATGATGACTCTAAATTGTTTTTATCCCTTCTCTAATTAACTAAACTTTATCCATAGCCTTATGACGCGAATTTTGACCTATAAATATAGATCCACCAACTTTAAAACAACCAATTAGAGATCTAGACCTCTTATATAATGTACTTCAGATGGGGCCATCTAAAATAGAGTGATAGCTATCGCTATAAGTAGACTCAATTAATGGAAAATGATTATTCCAAATACCCTTGAAATCAATCACATATGCTCTCAATGTATCCTCCAAATTCTAAATGGTCTGCTCTACCTAACCATCTATCTGTGGATAAAAAGCCATAATGAGATGAGCTTAGGTACTAAGACCCTTTGGAAAAGTCTTCCGAAATCAAGAGGTAAACTATGTACCTCTATGTGAAATTATAGTCAATGGGACTCCATTAAATTACACCAACTCCCTAAGATAGAGTCCAACATAATTCTCAGCTGAATCTAAAGGGTGAACTTACTAGAAATGCGCTGATGTATTCATTCAATCCATGATAACCAAAATAGAATCATGTTCTTGATGAGTAAGAGGAAACCCTATAATGTAGTCCTTATACTCTACTTCCCACTTTTCAAGTAGAAAAACAAATATCTTTAAACATACCACTAGGACTCTGGTGCTCAACCTTAACCTGTTGAAAATTTGGACGCTTAGTCACAAATTCTACGATATCCTTCTTCATTCCATCCCACCAATAGAATTCACATAGATCACAGTACATCTTAGTGTCTCGTGGACAAATAGAATACCAAGAATCGTGACCTTTTTTTAGCATTCACTATCTCAAGTCACCCACATCTAGAACACATAATATACCCTAATAACAAAGAACACCATCTCCCCTTTAGGAGAAAACCTTAACCTTCTAACTCTGGACCATTTCTTTCAACTTAAGAAAAATAGGATCGCTATCTTGCTTTTCCTTTACCTTAGCTATTAATGAAGATTTTGAACTGAGATATTACCTTCATCTAAATCAACCAATCAAACTCCCAATCTAGACAGCTGGTGAACCTCGTGAACTAACTCTTTATTCTCATCTTCTAAGAAACACTTTCCAAAGATAATCTACTAAGAGCGTCGGCAACTTATTGGCTTTACCTGAATGGTATAACACACTCATATTATAGTCCTTCAATGACTCTAACCATCTCCTTTGATGATAATTTAGATCTGTTTGTCTAAAAACATACTAAAGGCTTTTGTGATCTATGAATGGATCAATCTGAACCTTCTACATATAATGCCTCTAAATGTGTAAGGAAAAAGCACTACTGCAACCTCAAGATCATGAGTTGGGCATTTTTTATCATATGGATTTAGCTGTCTAATGGCATATCCTATAACCTTGTCTTGCTACATCAATACATAACCAAGGCCAACTCTAAAAGTATCACAGTAGACCACAAACCCATCTAAACCCTTTGCTAAATCAAAACTAGAGCATAGGTGAGTCAAGTCATCAATTCCTGAAAACTCTTCTTGAGAGAATCATACTACTAAAACTTGACTTTCTTATACATCAGTCTGGACCTAACGAAAGTAATAGAGTAAAATACCTCAATAAACCATGTGTAGTAACCAGCTAAACCTAAGAAACTCCTGGTATCTAATAGAGAGATGAGTAAAGGCCAATTCCTAATTTCTTCACTCTTTAAAGAATCAAATTGAGTGACTTCATTAAAAATTACATGACCAAGGAATGCTACTAATTTCAACCAAAATTCTCACATGCCAAACTTCACAAATAATCAATGATCTTTGAGAGTCTGCAACACAATCCTCAAATGGTCTACATGTTCATCATCAATCTGGGAATAAATAAGGATGCCATCAAAAAACATAATGATGAACAATTTTAAATACTTCTTAAAAACCTTAATCATTACATCCCTAAAAGCTACATGAGCATTCATTAGTCCAAAATACATAACAATAAATTCAAGGTCACCATAATGAGTTTTGAAGATTGTCTTTAGAATGTCACATTCTTTAACTCTGAGCTGATGATAGTTGATTCTGAGTTTTATATTAAAAAAACAATTAATACCCCAAAGTTGGTCAAACTATTCATTAATACTAGGAATGGGATACGTATTATTGACTGTGACTTTATTTAACTTATGGTACTCTATGTATATTTTGAGAGAAATATCTTCCTTATGGTTGAAATAAACTAGAGCTTCTCATAAAGAGATGTTCGTCCGGATGAAACCTTTGTCTAGGAGGCTCTCAATGCTCTTTCAATTATTTAATCTTGGTAAGATCCATTATTTAGAGTGGAATTGAAATATATGGTGTAACATGAAGGAGATCTATTTCTAAGTTAATTTCCTGCTTGAGAAGAACTCTAGGTAGATCTTTGAGAAACACTTCTGGAAACTCTTTTACCATTGGAATGGACTTAATAATTGGGGTTTAGAACTTTTAATCCTCAACTAGAACAAGATGATAGACTAACCCTTTGGAAATTATTATTCTATCCATAAGCTAAGAGATAAACTAACCTATAGGCAGCGAGGTACTACCCTCTGCGACTGTCTTATTTCAAAATAAAAACTAGACTATACTATTTCTATAATCAGTTGAGGCATAGCAAAAGTGGATCCGATTAGTACAAAAAATAACATCAAAATCTATTATGTCTAAGTCTATCAGATCAACTAAGTTGACTTTCTAAGAAACTGTGACTAGGAAATTCCTATATACCCATCTAGCTATGACTAAATCACCAACTATTGTAGAGACTTAGAAGGGTTTTGAGAGGATTTTGGGACTGACACCAAAGTTTGTAGTGATATAAGGAGTCACAAAGTATAGTGTGGCTCCGATATCTAATAATACATAAACATAAATATGAAATACCCATAAAGTACTAGTGATTACATCAGGAGAACCATCCTAATCCTAGATGAGGCACCCTGGTGTGTCAGGCAACCTTCTAAAGCTGCAGAAGAGGTAGCCTGAGTACATCCCCGATATCAGCTTTTTTAGCTAATAGGCAGTACCGAAGTCTTTGACCTAGCTTCCCATAACCATAAAACCCATCCTTACATATCAAACATTCTTCAGGGTGTTTTTTCTTGCACTTCTTACAAGTTGGGAAATTATAACCACTATAAGTACTAACATAAAATTTAGAGACTGGTGATCTACCCTTTTGATATCGACTAAGCCTGAGGGATAGAACACTAAAAATGATGGTTCTGGGGAGAAAGAACTCTACTTAAACTGAAAGAAATTACCACCACCTGACATCTTCTAATAATAATCAAAATTCCCAATTCTAGCTCTATTTTTCATATTCTCTTTTCCTTTTCTTATTCTTTTCCTTTTTAATCTATTGGGCATGGACCATAAACTGGGATATCTATGTCTATATCTTTGATTGATGTATCAATACAACACTCCTCTACCCTATCTTGAAAAATACCCCAAAGAAAATTACTCATATGGGCCCTAGAGTCAGCAACCAATGTTGGAGCATATTTTAAAAGTTGAGTAAACTTGAGAGAATAATTCTTCAAGCTCATGTTACCTTGCTTAAAATTAATGAAATACTTATCTTTGGATTCCCTTAACTCAAGTGGGAAGAACCAATCCAAAAAAGTAGCAACAAACTCATTCTATTATATTGGTCTTCTAACTATAGCTCTATCCTCCTTCTACTACTTGCACTAAGTGTTAGCTACTACCTTTAATGGATAATTATCCATCTCAGCAGAGATTAAGACCCTATCATTACTAAAATCTTATAGATCTTCATCAATCTTAAAACTATGGACTCATAAGGATTTATCTAAGTGAAGTCTTAGACTTTAGTTGTCGTTGTAGTTCTAGTGGGATAGATTGGGGAAACAATCTGTTTACTATCCTAAGTGGTCATGGCATGAGCTAACACTATAAAATTAGCCCTAATATCAACATGAGCGACTTTCCGATTCAAAGGGTCTGCTAGAGCTGGTGGTGTTTTTTGGTTCCCATTCCAGATACCATTTCCTTTTGTCCTTCTTTGGCACTTCTAGGAGGCATTTTTTATAAACACATAAAGCACAAGTTAGGAAAAGGTTTTAATAGTGTTCACACTTTATTGCACAATATGAACATAAAAAAATTTAAACTTTTTCTAAAATATTTTATAACCTCTCACTCATAAGTGTGGCATGCTTCACACCTATGAACAAGATTCTATATAAAGTGAATCTTAGATAGCCTAGGATACTTTAAATACGTTTCTCTAATGCTTAGTTTTTCAAGACTAGAGACTGCCCCTTAGTTATAATATGGTACCTAGAATCACAAGTGAGACCAAACTAACCCATGGCCTTTCATGACACTAAGTAAAAAATATAAATAGAAAAGTATTAAGCAGAAGCTAGAATAAAGTGGTAGAATAGCAAATAAAACCACAATCAAACATCAAATAGTCAAACTAACACTATATGACATAGTTAATAAGTTGAAAGTCTAATTATCTGTCTGAAAGTTTCTATACAAAATAAGTTATTGGGAAAGTCCCCTATTAACTCCAATTGTCAGACACAAAAAATAAAGATGAAATAAAATACTAATAACTAGTCATCTAATAATGAGGACTCACCAAAACACTATTAAAATGATACTGAATCAGGCAAACCAAAGTTAGGATGTTGAATGTACGAATCAATATTAAAAGGCAATATAACACAAGGAAAAGTATGTGGTCAGTACTTTGAATGTACAGATCATGTAAAATGTGAACTACACTATAAAAGTTGCATATGTTGAAAATAATATAATAGATTGAACATTGTGTAAATACTATAAACTGATGTAATGACCGAGATATAACCCAAAAACAATATAATATAAAGAATAAACTAAATAAAAGGTCATACAAAGTCTAAGACTAAAATATGGGAGATTTTTGTATATGACATAGGCCATGTGAGAAACATGAAATCCAATCCGTAACCTGAGTTGGGAGGGTTTTGTATACTTTGCCAAGGGTACAAACCATGATTGGCATAAATTCACTCATGATTCCATTAAGGCAAAATGAGATACTCTCAACAGACGAAGAGCCCTTTTACCTATGATGGTATGTAGTTTGGTACTTGGGTTATCTGAACCATTGTCCTCTAAGTGCTAACTACTATTCCCAAATAAAAGTAAACTGATATCTTGAAATGCTCAACACTGATGATGTTCTAAAACTAAAATGTAAATATTTTATTTGAAAGCCTTCTAAAGCATGAAAATAGAATGATTGAGCATTCAACTAAAAATGTATGATATCATAGGTCTTCATACATTTATAACGCACCATCTTAGAAAAATACAACCACTAATGATAACTCTCTAAACTGATGATACAAAGAAATTTCATAACTCGTGTCCAAAATCAAGAATTTATCAATATAATGATAATTCATTGTCATGATATGTAGAGATTCTTAAATTTATGGGAAAACATATATTCATGGTTCATTCACAGCAAGAAATTAAAAGCTAAGGAAATTCACAATTTTCATGGAAACCTAACTTTGAAGGGAGACTTAAACTTGAGGAATTGAGTTAACTTTGGGACTCAATAGGTGAAAGGGAACTCTCTTATGAAATACAACATACCTGGAGATGGAAACCTTAGTGAATTTCTTGAAACTTATTTCTTAATTAAGATAAACCTAGTTATTTCCTTGAGGGAGAAATCTTCTCTTTTCTTGTTTTCTCTAAAATTATAGATTATTTTTCTAAATAATAAGATACATAGGGTAATATTAAACTTAATGACTAGACATAAATAGATCAAATTATATAGTTTAGGGGTGTAAATAGTGAGAAAATACTAGAATACCCCTTATAATATCAAATAGAAAAAGCTATAGAATAGGACGTATAAACCATCCAACAATTGTGGGACCCAACTATGGTCGTAAGTTATTCTCATAGTTAGGTTGATGATTTGAGTCTCTTTGGAATCCATCAAGTGATTTTTGGTACAACTCATGGGTCTCACCCAAAATCATACCTTGGTTCATGGGTTGGTAGTACAAGTCAAATCAATATTAGGAGCTAAAATCATGGTTTCTAACCAAGATCATGGTTCACATTCATGGTTGGTATGTAAACTTGTCAATTGCCAGGTTTTTAGGGATTTTTCATGAAGATGAGACCATCGTATGTTCTTGGTTTCTAAGCACGTTCATGGTTTCTGTTCATACTATCTCACTGGATAGTGCTTTACTAAAATAGCTATAACTCTTAGTTCCTAAATTTAATTAATGAGAAATTAGATGCCTTGGAAAGAAGACTCAAATACCTTTTATTTGGTGGGTCTTAATCCAAAAAATACTTTCGAATCTAGGAGTTATTTATTAAATTTGACTCTAGGGAGATTCTTCGTAGTAAAATCATCGATAATAAAGCTTTTAATTTGGCAATGAGCTTGGAGTTACTTGTGGCCTTAATACATATGCAAATAACTTTTCATACTACGAAAACATGATATTTTATTGAGAATGTACTTGAATAATGATTCAAATCTTGGCTTAGATTTTTGGAGTATTACAACCTTCAAAACTAAATTGGTTACTTTAAATTTGTTGTTATGTCTTTGGAATAATGATTGGACCTATAAATTTTATGGACTTGATGAATAGGGTGTTCAATCAATACTTGTATATGTTCATCACTGTCTTTACATATGACATCCTTGTTTATTCTCTGGGTAAGGATTAGCACATAGACCATTTAAAGATTATCCTATAGACGCTCAATGATCGTCAGTTATTGGCCAAGTTAAGCATGTGTAAATTTTGGTTGAAATAAGTAGCATTCCTTGGTTATATAATTTTCAATGAGGACATTGATGTTTATCCTCAAAAAATCAAAGTAGTTTGGAATTGGTCTAGAATTATCTCTCCATTAGATAATAGCATTTTCTTGGGTTTAGCTAGTTGCTACAGATAGTTTGTTGGGGGAATTTCATATATTACTTATCCTATGTCTAGATTGACTCAAAATTAAGTCAAGCTTTAGTGGTCTGATTCTTGTGAGAAGAATTTTTAGGAATTTAAGACTCGACTCTCCTTCACTCTAATTTTAAGTCTCCTAGAGTGTTCAAATGGGTTTGTGGTTTATTGTGATACTTCAAGAGTTGACCTTGGTATTGTGTTGACTCAATATTGTAAGATTATAACATATGTCTCTAGATAGCTCAAGCCTCATGAGAAAAATTAATTGACTCATGATTTTTATCTGGCGGTAGTAACTTTTGCCTGAAATATTTGGAAGCATTATCTTTATGGGGTTTATAAAAATGTGTTCACATATCATAAGAGGCTTCAGTGTGCGTTCGTTAAGAAGGATCAAAATATTTCTTAGAGAAGATAGATAGAGTTGAAAAAGGACTATGATATAAGTATTTTGTACCATCCAAGTAAAGCCAATATTGTGGTTGATACTCTTAGAAATTTTTCTATAGGAATTTTTTCTCAGGTAGAGGATAAGTAGAAATATTTAATTTGGAAGGTTCACAGGATTGCTAGATTGGGAGTTTGGCTGATTGATTCATATAAAGGAAGTATTTAGTTTAGAATAGTTCTGAATTACCTTTGATAGTTAAGGGTAAAGAAAAGAAAGATAGTCATCCTATTTTTCTTAAGTTTAAAGAAGTTTTTCAAAATCAAAAAGTTAAAGTTTTCTCCCAAGGGAAAATAGTGTTATTCATTGTCAGGGTAGGCTTTATGTTCCAGATATGGATGACTTGAGAGAGTGGATGCTACTAGAAGCTCACAGCTCTAAGAATTATATTCACCTTGGAGACATTAAGATATTCCATAAGCTACAGGAGCTCAATTGGTGGAATGGTATGAAAAAGGATATTGTGGAATTTATGTCTAGGTGTCAAAATTTCTAATAGGTTAAGATTAATCACAAGAGACATGCTATTTTTGTCTAGGATATTAGTAGTCCTACTTAAAATTTGGAAGTGGTAAGTACAAACTTCATGATAGGGTTGCCTCATACTCACCAATAACATGATTCTATTTGGGTTATTATAGACTGAATGACTACGTCAACCCATTTCTTGCCAATTAACTCTTTAGATTTAGTTAAGGATTATGCTAGAATCTACCTTAGTGAGTTGGAAAAATTGTATGGATTCCCTTTGACTATTATCTCAGAGAGGGATAATCAATTTACCTCTAAGTTTTGGAAGATATTTTAAAAGAGCCTTGACCCAAATTTATCTAAGTACAACTTTTTGCTGACAAATCACCAGGTAAACTGAACCATTCAGACTTTAAAGTACATGCTGAAGGCATGTGTGACTGACTTCAACGACAGTTAGGATGATCATTTTCTTTTGATTGAGTTTGCTAATAATAATAACTATCGCTCTATTATTCAAAAGACCTGATTTAAAGCACTTTGTGGTAAGAGGTATAGATATCTTATTAGTTTGTTAAGGTTGGTAAATTTACCTTGATAGGTCCTAATTCATTCCATGAGGCAATGTAATAAGTTTAGATAATTAGAGAAAGACTAAAAATAACATAAAATCATCAGAAGTCCTATGCAGCTGAGGAGAAAGAAACTTGAGTTTGCTATAAGTGATTTGGTTTACTTAAATGTTTTCCCATGAAAAGGGTGTATAGATTCCCTAAGAAGAGAAACCCAATCCCCACTATGTTGGTCCATATAGGATCATAAACTGCATTGGCAACATAGGTTGTGATATAAATTTGCCTACAGTTAGCATAGTCCATCTAGTTTTTCATTGGTATTTGTTAAGGAAATGCATTGGTGATCCCACATTGGTTGTGCCTTTAGATAGTGTGTGTGTGTGTGTGAAGGATAAAATGTCCTACAAGGAGGTCTGAGTTAAGATTCTTGATCATTAAGTTCGTGAGTTGAAAGACAAGGAGGTCACTTCAGTAAAGGGGTTTTAGTGGAATCAGCTAGTTGAGGATCTACTTGGGAAGAAGAGGTGGATATGATGACCAAGTACCCCCATCTTTTCTATTTAAATTCAGTTCAATCCTAATGTAATAGTTTCCCCTAAATTAATTCTTTCTGTATCAAGTCACTCAGTTTTTCTCATGTCATAGCATTCATTCATGAGCGTATTTTAGTCCATGTTTTAGGATAGACTCAGTTATCATGTCGGTATTTAGCTCTTAGAAATTCAATGTTAGGATTGTAGCTCATACCCTATATTTTCAGCTCAGTTAGTTTTCATTCAGGGACAAATGACCCCAAGGAGGAGATATTGTAACACACTGAAAATCAAAGATAAAATTAGAACCATGTATATGTAGAACTAAGCACCATATTTTGGTAGTATGACAATTTATTTATACATGTATTACGACTACAAATAACTCCTATCTCATTGCCAAGTTGAAACCTTCCTCACTGATTAATTTCTTTTGTAGATTCTTTCTATAGTGAATTTCTAACAAGCATCACTCCTAGAGTATGAAGTGTTTCTAATCTTACTACCCACTAAATGAAAGTTCTTTGAGTCTTCTTTTGAACTCATCTGATTTCTCATTAATGTGGTTTTGAAGCAAATATTTATGGCTATTTTATTAAATTACTATCCAGCAGTGAGATACCACAAATAAACCCATAATAATAGGTAGATAGCATGATAGAAATATGTATTCATCTTTATGAGTCATCCCTAAAATCCATTAAGTCAGAAAATATACTTCCTATCAATGAAGAGAACCAATGATCATAGCTAGAACCCACATTCGTGGTCGTGATAGCAACTTGTAGGTTAGTTTTAGCTTTGACATATAATGAATCATAGGATCATCCCATAAGTCCTCCCTTTGATTGTTTTATGAAGTACAGAAAAGTCTCAAAATAAGTCATCAACCTACGAGCACCACCCACGACCATAGGTAGATCCCATGATTGTGGGATGGTTCATCCATCGCATTTCATATATTCTTTAGTTGCATTTTATAAGTAGAATTTCAGTCTTTTTACAATATTTAAACCTATAAACTATATCATTTAAGCTATCCTAAGGCCAAATAATAAGCCTAAAATTCCCCAAGTCCATCGTTACTTAGAAATTTAGTCGATACATAACCAAATATATATATAGAGAGAGGCAATTTATCTTCTCCAAGGAAATAATTATGGTTCTTCATTCTTAGACCCCAAATCTAAGAAATTCAATAAGAGTTTTACTCTCGGGTATGTTGGTCCATCAGTGGGTTTTCTTTCACTTATTAAGTCCCAAAGTAAATTCAAAATCTCAGTCAATTCTTTCTTCACAGCCTAGGGTTTCGTGAATCATAAAAATTCCTTTGTACTTCAATTTCTTATCATGATTGAGCCTTAAATATATGTTTTCTATCAATTTTAGCCTCCTCGTATACTTGTAATTATGAACTCTCAGTATGTTTGTAACTTTAAGATAGTGAACTTGTGTTATGAAATTCTCTATCATGCTCAGATTATAGAATCATCATGACTAGTTGTATTCTTCAGCGATGGTGGGTTATACGCACTCAATGACTTAGGATATCATGCATTGTTAGTTGAATACACAATCCTTAGTTTTCATGATTTAGAAAGCTTTTAGATAAAGAACTTATCTTTTTTTTAGATCATCAGTATTATTGAGCATTTTAGTATATAAAGCTAGCAGTAGTACTGTAACATCCTGAATTTTGGTCCCTAAAAATTTTTGAGTTTTTGAATGCACTGCCCAACCTAAGACTTACCTTATGAGTCGTAAGGTTTCCTTACGAGACATAGGAGCCAAGTCATCATCTGACCAGTGAGTAGTGTCAATGTTACTTTCTTGATTATGATTAGAGGTCCCAAGTCGTAAAGACTCATTACTAGGCATGGAGTCCAAATCATAGGGTGACCAGTGTGTGCCCTAAATTTTTCTATCCTGGTTACGACTATGATCTTATGAGTCATAGATTCTCTTGGAAATTTATGTGTTGTGAATCATAGGGTCACCAGAGAGGGGTCCCTTAACTGTTGTCTAGACTACAACTTGTGGTGACTAGCTATAGTGAGCCCTTATGAGTCGTATAGTGACCCATAGTCACTGGCGATAATTTTCCAGCTTTTAATGAAGGGAACTTTGAACATTTTCCTCTTTTCCCACTTAGACCCCCACATACATAAAACACCTTGGGGACATTATTTTCAACCCTTATCAATCATAAACAATATCTTTACTCTCACAAATTCCCCCATTCAAAGAACAAGTTAGGGTTTCTTAAAGTTGGTCTTCTGAAGGCTCAAGGGTTGATTTCTCTCCATAATTCTCTATCCTTTCAGGCATATTACTCTTACCCAAGTACTATTTTATCAAAAACATGTGTTTATAATTGTATCCATGTGATTTAATTAATAATTTTAAATAACTGGATTCTTAAATCATCCTTGATTCATAACTAGGAGATTTGAGTCCTCCAGGGTACATATATACATATGATTATTTCTCTGGTTCATGCTACATGCATAGGGGCCCTTTCAGCAGTCCACCATGTTAAATAACTGGATACTTAAGTCATTCTTGATTCATGAATGGAAGGTTCGAGTTAAGTCATTCTTGATTCATGAATGGAAGGTTCGAGTCCCTCATGGTATATATATACATATTATAATTTCTTCGATTCATGCGGCTGCTTACACTAGGCCCTTTCACTGAGAGAGCTGAGCCCATATACCCCATGAGTGCCTTTTTATAATAGTTGAGCTACATAGTCCAGGATAATGTTTTAAAGTTCATGTTAAGCCTTATTCCTTACCTCGATATGTTATATTCATATATATATATATATATATATATATATATGTATATGATTATGTACAATGGATTTGGATGAATTTAAACTATTGATCATGGCATTATTTTATACCTCCCTTAAGTTACATGCTAGCGCTCAACCTGCTAACCTTCTCTAGACATTGTATCCCCATACGATGTAGCAACCAAAGACACTTCTACAAGCTTCTACTTTTTTAAAGCAGTGATAGGATTTTAATATTGTCAGCAGATAACTTGAAGTGGTGAGCCTCCTTATTCTAGAAGGTCATTGCTTCTTGGTTAATCTATTATCATAGACTTTTCTTTGGGCTTTTTTTTTCTATTATTGGGGGTATATCCCGACTTATATTGATTTATAAATTGGTATAGAGTCTTTATGGATTATTATGGATTAGATATTAGTTGTTGATGTATATTATACTTATCGAGATTATCTTTAAATATCTTATTATATGTTTAGAATTTAGCCATTATTAATGCATTGTGTTTTGTTCGATAAGGCAAAGGGAGTGGTCTCCAGTCCATGGCAGACTTGAGATGCCCGTTACAGCCAGGCCCTAGTTCGGGTTATGACAAAGTTTGTATTACATCCTAGGTTCATGGTAAAATCATTATGCATAAATTCATGTCATGTAGAGTCTTATTTAGGGGTGTATAGCATGCCACACTTATAAGGAAGAGGCTATAAGACATTTAGGAATGTTTCACTTTCTTGTTGTTCTATTTCAGGCTATAGAGTCTAAGGCCTTTAATCTTATCTAATTTATATTTATTCACAATTCAGATCATGCCTTTCAGAAGATCTAAAGCACGCGGTAACTTTTCAGTTCTTCTTGGGGACAATGTGGATGCAGATCATCCTACTTAGGGAGTTTACACCTGGTCCAGGGGTCCAGCCCTAATTTCCACCATGGAGTTTCACTGGTTCCCTCTAGTCCTCCTCAAATACCTCAGGCCAATATGTCTAATACTGAGTTTCACTGATTGATCCAGTTGCTTACCAAGTTAGTGTCCTTTCAGACTAAACGTATTACTTATATTGCTCCATCTTCTAAGGTTACTAGAGTTGGCCAATTTATGAGGTCGAGTCCTTCATCTTTTAGCAGTTTAAAGGTTGAGAAGGATTCTAAGAATTTAATTAATGAAATAGAAAATATCCTCAGAGTTATGAATGTTTCGATGTTTAGTTTGCTGCATACCGGCTGAAGGATGTGACATATCAATAGTATGAAGAGTGGGAGCTGATGATGGGTGATGATGCTAAGCTAGCTATATGGGATGACTTTTCTATTACTATTCTAGATTGCTTTTTCCTTATAAGTTAAGGGAGGCAAATTTTAAGGATTTTATGAATTTGAAACAAAGCAGAATGACTGTGAAGGAGTATGCCTTGAAAGTTCATCTGTTATCTCATTATGCTCTAAAGTTGGTGGCATTTACGAGGGTGAGGATGAGAAATTTTACTTTGGGCTTGTCCCGTAATTTGGTTTTAGAGTGCAACGATATCTTATTGAACAAGGATATGGATATCACTAGGCTTGTGGTGTATATACAATAGGTTGAGGAGGAAAAGAAAAAGAAAGTTGAGATAGGGAAGAGGCAGAGTAAGAAATTTAGGTATTTTGAATAGGGAGGAGGTAAAAAAAATAATGGTAAGAATGGCAGGCAGTGGTCTAAGAAGAAGTGGGGAAATTTGTATTCTTACTCTATGGCTAGTGATCCATATCCTAAGTCATCTGGTGATCGTTGCTTTCTGACAGACAGTGGATTTAAGGCACAAGGTGCCCATTCTTAGTCCAATTGAACTCAATCGGCCCCATCTTATCCCTCTTATCATCTTTGTGGATAAAGCTATCATAGAGTATGTGATGATGGAAGAAATAAGTGCTTTAATTATGGTCAGTTTGGTCACATGTAACATGATTGTCCTTCAGGGGTTTCTTATAGAGATAATAAGGTCCTTGTTACTACTTCTTCAGCTCCTGCACCAAAGGGTGCTGCTTTTAGTATCAGTTCTGGCTGGAATCATCTATATGTTCTTATCACCCATTAGGAATCTGAGGCTTCTCTTGATGTTGTCACTAATATGTTATAACTCTTTACTCGTGATGTGTATTGCTTACTTGATGTGGGGTCTACTCTTTTTATATGACCCCTTATATGGCTATTCATTTTGGTTTCAGTCTTGAGTGTATTTTAGGCCTCTTTTTTATGTCTACCCTGATGGGTAATTATATGGTTTATAGAAGAGTTTATAGGGGTTATGTGCTATATATATATAGTAGGAAGACCTTGGTGGATTTGATAGAGTTGGATATGCTAGATTTTGATGTTATATTAGGGATAGATTGGCTTCATTCGTGCTATACCTATTAAGATTGTCAGACCCGTAAGGTTATTTTTAAATTTCCTAATGAGCCGATTATAGAATGGGAAGGGAGTTCTCTGGTACCTAAGAAAAGGTTTATTTCTTATCTAAAAGCCCGAATACTTATTTCCAAGGGGTATCTATGTCATCTAGTTTGGGTTAAGGATTTTAGTTCTAAAGGTCCTTCTTTACAGTTTATCCCCATGGCTAGGAAATTTTGCCAATGTGTTACCTGACGATCTTCTCAGTATTTATCCTAATAAGGAAATTGATTTTAGGATTGACCTTCTACCAGATTCATCCTATCTCTATTCCTCCTTATAGATAGCTCCATCTGAGTTGAAAGAGCTTAAAGATAAGTTGAAAGATCTTTTTGACAAAGGTTTTATTCTCCTTATTATTTCCCCACAGGGTGCTCCTGTTCTTTTCGTGTGTAAAAATAATGATTCCCTTCATATGTGTATAGACTACCACCAGTTGAATAAGGTCACAGTGAAGAATAAGTACCCTCTCAATAGGATTGATGGTCTCTTTGACCAACTTCAGGGTGCTAAGTACTTCTTTAAGATTGCTCTTCATCCAGGTTATCATCAGTTGAATATTAGTGAGATGGATATCCCTAAGACTTCTTTCCATACTCGGTATGGCCATTATGAGTTTTTAGTCATGTCTTTGGGATGACTAATGCCCCGATGGCCTTTAAGGATTTTTTGAACTGGGTATTCTGTTAGTTTCTTGACTTGTTTTTCATTTTGTTCATTGATGATATTCTGGTATATTCAAAGAGTGAGGAGGATTATGTTAATTACCTTTATGTAGTGTTACAGATCCTTAAGGATAACCAGTTGTATGCTAAGTTCTCAAAGTGCAAATTCTAGTTGAATGTTGTTACTTTTCTGGGTCATGTTGTTTCTAGTGAGGGGATCATAGCAGATCCACAAAAAGTTGTGGTGGTTAAGAAGTGGCGTAGACCCACGACTCAAATCGATATTTAGAGCTTCTTAGGTTTAGTTGGGTATTATAGGAGGTTTGTGGAGAGTTTCTCTTTGATTGTTTCCCCATTACATAATTGACTCAAAAGAAAGTGAAGTTCCTATGGTCCAATGCTTAGGAGGGGAGTTTTGAGAAGTTGATGAATAAGTTGTCTTCGGCTCTAGTTTTGACCCAACCCAAGGGTACTGATGATTTTGTTGTATATTGTGATGCATCCCATGTGGAACTTGGTTGTGTTTTGATGTAGCATAGCAGGGTAGTGGCATTTGCTTCTAGACAGCTTAAGGTGCATGACAAAAATTATTCGACACATGATTTGGAGTTGTTGGTTGTGGTTTTTTCTTGTAAGATTTCTTGCCATTACTTGTATAGAGTTCATGTTGATATATATTCTGATCATAAGAGACTGCAGTACGTGTTCACTCAGAAGAAGTTGAATCTTAGGCAAAGGAGATAGCTTGAGTTGCTCAAGGACTATGATTTGAGTCTTCACTATAATCCAGGTAAAGTTGATATGGTTGTTGATGCTCTTAGCATGTTATCCATGGGGAACTTATCTCATTTTGATGAAGAAAAGTGAGGTTTGGTGAAGGATATTCACTATTTGGCTAATCTTGGAGTTCGTCTTTTGGATTCCAAGGATGGTGGGGTGATCATTCAGCAGGTGGCGAGTCTTCTCTTAATACTGAGAAAAATAAAAAGTAGGTTTTAGATCCTACCTTGAGGTAAATTAAGGATAAGGTAGGTCAGTAGAAAGTCTTGGATTTTGAGATTGGTGGTGATGGTATCCTGAGGTACCAAGGTAGATTATGCATTCCTATTTTTGATGGGTTATGAGAAAGGATTTTGCTCGAGGCTGATGAGTCAAAGTATACCATTCATCTTGGTTCGATGAAGATGTATCATGACTTAAAGGTTACTTATTGGAGGAATAACATAAAGAGAGATGTGGCTAATTGTATAGTTTATCGTCAAGTGAAGGTTGAGAACTTAAGGCCTGATGATTATCACAAGAGATTAAGTTACCTGTAAAAAAATAGGAATTGATTAATATATATTTTGTTACCATCCTTCTGTGGTCTCGTAGTTGGTTTGATTTGATCTGGGTCATCGTGGATAGGATATCCAAGTCTGCTCATTTCTTACCTGTGAGGACTGATTTTTCTACAGAGGATTGTAATTGTCAAGTTGCATGGTGCTCTAATTTCCATTATATATAATTGAGGTACGCAGTTCTCATCTCACTTTTGGTATTCTTTTCAGAGAGGTTTGGGAACTAAGGTGAACCTTAGCACTATTTTCCAACTTCAAATAGATGGATAAGCGGAGAGGAGTATTTAGATATTGGAGGCTATGATAAGGGCTTGTGTGATTGACTTTGGTGGTAGTTCGGTTGATAATTTGCCTCTTATATAGTTTGTGTATAATAATATCTATCACTCAAGTATTTAGATGGGTCCGTTTGAGGCTTTGTATGGTAGAAGATGTCAGTCTCTTATTAGATAGTTTGAGGTTGGTGAGGTGAGGTTATTTAGTCCTGACTTGGTTCATCAGGCTATGACGAAGGTGAAGGTGATTAGGGATAGGCTTAAGACTGCTCAAAGTCACCAAAATTCTTACGCTAATGTGAGGCGATGGGAGTTGGAATTTGATGATGGCGATTGGGTTTCTTAAAGATGTCTCCCATGAAAAGAGTGATGAGATATTGAAAGAAGGGGAAGCTCAGTCCCCAATACCTTAGCCCATACTTGATCTTTAAGAGTGTGGAAAATATTGCTTATGAGTTAGAGTTGCTTTCAAGTTTGGGTTCCGTTCATTCAGTGTTCCATGTATCAATGTTGAAGAGGTGTGTAGGTGATCCTTCCTTGGTTGTCCCTTTGAAAAGTGTTAGATTTTCTAATTCTTTATCTTATGAGGAAGTCCCGATTCAGATTTTGGATCTGCAAGTCTGCCAGTTGTGAACCAAGGATGTGGCTTTGATAAAGGTTCTGTCGAGAAATCGGAAGGTTGAAGAAGCCACATGGGAAACTGAAGAGGACAAAAAGTCCAAATATCCATTCCTGTTTTCTGCTTGGATAATTGTGCTAAAGGTATGGGTATTCCTTAATATATTTACTGTTTGTCTTTGTTAATGGTAATTGTGGTTGTGTTCTATGATAAATCATGATAATGGATGTCTTGTCTCATCATTCAGGGATGAATGATCCTAGGGTAGGAGAATGTAACACTCTAAATTTTGGTCCCTGAAAAATTTTGAGTTTTTGAACTCACTGCCCAACCTATGACTCACCTTATGAGTAGTAAGGTGTCCTTACAGGGTGTAAGGTGTCCTTACAAGGTGTAAGGTGTCCTTATGAGCCATAGGAGCCAAATTGTTGTTTAACCAGTGAGTAGTGTCTATATATTATCATGATTACGACTAGAGGTCTTAAGTCATAAAGACTCATTATGAGTCCTGGAGTCCAAATCATAGGGTGACTAGTGTGTACCCCAAATATTTCTATCTTGGTTACTACTATGACCCTATGAGTTGTATGATCTCTTAGTGAGTCGTATGGTGTGAGTTATTGGGTTACCAAAAAGGGGTCCCTCAGCAGATGGCCAACTACAACTCATTGTGATGAGTTGTAGTGGGCCCTTAAGAGTCATATAGTGACCCATAACACTAGCGATAATTGTTCAGAATTTAAATAAGGGCACTTTGGATACTTCTCTCTTTACCCACTTAGACCCCTCGTACATAAAACACCTTGGGGGCATTATTTACAACCCTTATCAATCATAAACACTCTCTTTACTATCTCAAATCCCCCATTCAATGAACAAGCTAGGGTTTCCCTAAGTTGGTCATCATAGGGCTCAAGGGTTTATTTCACTCCATAGTTCTCTATACTTTCACGCATGTTACTCTTCCCCAAGTATTATTTTATCAAAATCATGTGTTTGTAATTGTACAAATATGATTTAATTGATGATTTTAAATATGGGTTGAGGGTTATTGAACATTTTTGAAGTAATTGCTTTTCCCATAGATTTTATGAATAATGTATGGTTTGAACTCATGGTTTTGAACAAGTGGCGTGCATGTACATGGTGAATAAATAATGAGGTTATGGTTTCCCCCAATTTTGTGGAGGTGGATAATTGAATTGGTATAACCCCAACCCAAACTTGTAAAATTGGCTTTGAATATGAGTATATTTGCATTAAACTATTTTTGGAAACCATTGCATGATTTAAAAAGATTATTGAAATAGAATGGTTTGATTTAATAAACAAAGGGGGTTGTTTTCCCTAAGTAAATAAAATTGTACTAGCATGATGATTTACCTTACCAATATAGTTGGTGTGGCGATACCAACAGTGTATGCCTTAAGGAATATTGTGGTTTAATTAATAGGAATATGTGAAAATGTTTTAACTGGGCTTAAAGAGGGTTGTGTAGCTGTACCGTGAAAGTGGAGGTCCCAAGGGACCAATATTGGAAATCGCATTTGTCGGCGTAGGGGTTCAAATGACCATTTGGTTTGAGTCCCCCTTATTAAATTACTTGGTGGTGCGAGTCCCCAATGTTAAGTGACTAGATGCTTAAGTTATCCTTGATTCATGATTGGGAGGTTTGAATCCCTGTGGTACATATACACATGATCATTTCTTTGGTTAATGCAAATACACATACCGAGGCCCTTTCAGTGAGCAGAGATGAGCCCATATATCCCGTGGGTGCCTTTTTGTGATGGTTGAGCTACACAATCCAGGCTAACATTTTAAAGTTCATGCCAAGCTTTGTTCCTTACCGCAGTATGTTATATTTATGAATATGTATATTCATATGGTTATGTGTAATGGATTTGGATAATTTTAAACTGTTGTTCATGGTATTATTTATCCTTTCCCTTAGTTATATGCTATCTCTCAACCTGTTAACCATCTTCGGATGTTGTATCCCCACGTAATGTGGGAACTAGAGACACATCTACTTTTCTTGTGCAATGATGGGATTTTTGGATTGTCACCAGTTATCTTAAAGTGGTGAGCCTCCTTCTTCCAAAAGGCCATTGCTTCTTGGTTTATCAATTATCATAGACTTTTCTTTGGCTTATTTTGTCTACCGTCGGGAGCATATCCCAACTTAGATTGAGTTTGGTTTGGTTCAGATGATTTGTGGATTACTGTTGACTAGGTATTGGTTGTTGATATATCTTAGACTTCTTGAGCCTATCTTTAACTATCTTGTTATATGTTCGGAGTTTAGTCACGATTACTGTGTTGTGTTTTGTTCGAATGAGCAAAGGGGGTGGTCTCTTCTCAAAGGTAGACTTGATATGCCCGTCATGGCCAGGCCCTGGTTTGGATTATGACAATTACTTAGCACCCAGTCCTAAAGCCATCATTGGTTAAAGGGTCCGCATTAGTTGTGAGGGTCTCCCTTGCCTAAGTGGGATCATGAGGGAGCTCATACCAATCATGGTCCTTACCATTGGCAAGGTATAGTATAACCTCCCAACTTGAGTTCCATGTTGGATTCCATGTTTCTTACATGGTCTTTGTCAATTACGAGAACCTCCCACTATTTAGACTCAAACCTTGCATGACCTTGTATTCAGTTTGTTTAGCATATTATATTGTTACATGTTTATTACTTGGTTATTGCATCAGTTTATAGATTTTAGTTCCATGGTCAATTTATCATGTCACTTCAGCATATTCAGTTTATTTAGCATATTTTATACCTCAGATGCTTAGTACATTTAAAGTGTAGACATCATATTTTCCTTTGTGTTATAATATCTTATAATATAGTTTCAGATGCTTGGCATCCCACTTGTGGTTAGCGCAATCTAGTATTTCCTCGTCATCTTAGTTTGATGAGTCCTCATCACTCAAGGACTAGTTATAAGTAATTTATTTCTTAATTATTTTACTTTCAAACAATTAGAGTTAGCTGCGGGCTTGTCCCAGCAACTCATCTTAGAAGAAGCTTTCAAACAGTCTGACAATTACGTTTTCATCTTATTGGTTTTTATTAGAAATTTTCCATATTAATTCAATATTGCATCTTATTTTATTATTCTTATATTATTTAGACTTCCAGTTTCTGTACAATATATATTACATGAATTCTAGAGTTATAATATTCCATAGGCTAGCTTGGGGTCACTTGTTTAGGCACCATAGTATGATTAGGGGTAGTCTTGGGTCATGGAATTTTGAATCTATGCATTGTTGGTCACCCTTTCAGATATATCATTTTTGTCCACTATAATGTTGTCCATCCATGTGAAGTACATTTTCAATCTACGGCACTAAGTTCTTTCACTTCTTTCAACGAATATGCTTGATATTCATACTCTACAGTGTTTGTCTGAACCTTGAACAATGGGCTAGTTAAAAATAATTAGATGGTATACTCAAAAATATCTACATAGAGCCCCAAACATTCATGTCAGTGTAGGCTACTTTCTCACATATTTCCCTTTGCAGTTCTTTATGGCTACATAGGCAATGCAGAATTTACGCACCACTTCTACACTGTATTTTCTAGGAGTGTCTCCTATCAAGACTAACTGATACCTCTTTAATAAATCCTAAATATATGGTACATCACTAATCTTGATGGTCTGTATATGTGGCTCCTCATAAATGTACTACTTTGGATTCCCATTTTCACTAAATAGATCATCTATGTAATATATGTTTGCATGCCCATAACTATAAATCAATTTATTCTCTTCTCAATTCTCCTTTGCCTATTTGAGGTTGCATTCATGGCTAAACTCTCTACTCCATAATTAGCTTTTCAATCCCCATTACTGGACTTTCATTCATGCCCTTCACTTGGTGATCCCTTTCTCTCTTTAAACAATAGAGAGGTTACTAGAGTTACCGTGTTAACTAGAGCCTATTATTTTGTCATTTGTCTCATAGTATGAGGCTTTGTTTGCTGCTCCTCTAGTGCTACATAATGGTTCCCTTTAGATACACATGGCTCTATGAAAACACTCGGTTTATAGACCAATTTAGATGGAAGAGCTTTTGCTTGTTCCTTCCTGGTGGGTGTATAGTTTTCACCCTTCTTTTGTGTAATTTTCAGAGGCATAGTACTTTTACGTGAAAGTATCACTCCTAAGATATAAAAATATGAAAAATAGAAATCAGTCTGCAGGACTACAGTATGAGTCATAGCATGAATCGTGACTTGAAGGTATGACTTGTGACTTGTCTCATGAAAATAGCTTCAGATAACAGTAATTTTCTACCACTTAGTATGAGTCACCCTATAAGTCGTTAAATGAACCTATGGCTCCTGGGTGATTTAAACATAGGAGTAGAGAACTTTTTAATTGTATACTCATCAGTACAAGTCATACGACGACTCATTGTATGAAACTATGACCCGTGCAACTTACTCCAGTAAGTGAATTTTTAGAGCAGGTTACCATAATTCTCAGCAAGAATCATACTGAGGTTCATGATCCTTGATCTTAATCTTAAAATGTTTGAAAAGGAACCATGAATGATACCACAACTTATAGTGTGACACCACAAGTCATTAAATCACTTGTAGTTCATGGTCTTAGCCCTTTTTTCAATTTTTGCATGTCCAAAACTTGATATTTTCATTCCATGTTAAGGTAATAACTAGTGAAAGTGTTTTACAAGGTTATAAGCCTCAAAATAGAGTTAAATTATTAGGTTTCCATAAAGTTGAACAATTCAAACATTAAGTATGATCATTGTCATTGCAAACTTTGCAAATTCTTTTTGTTTTCTCATTAAATCACTTTGGGTTACTCAAAATTTACCTGTATTTTGAAACAATCAGGATTGTTGGGAGTTGGGCAGGCAAGACAATCTTTACTTCATTTCTGATGCAAATTTTTACCATAATTCCCATCAACTCAATGGAAAGGAATACCCAAACCAAAAATTGACAAGTATAACACATTATGAACCAATTTTATACAAGTATTAGGCTATTTATTCCACTCCCATAGACAAACAAATATAGACAAAGAAATTTCAACATTTTATCTATTCAAGAATTTCTTACCCAAAATTTATTAGATTAGTCTAAACACAATTATAGCTTGTTGCACTTCATTCACATAAAAATCAAGGATAAATCATAGATTTCACACACATAACATTATCATAAAACCATAAGATTCCTAAAAAACCCAATTGAAATATTGAACCAACTGGAACAAATAAAAATCAATATGTAAGTAAGGTAAAGTGGATCTTAAGTTACTATAATATGCATTTTAATTCTTGAGATATGGAGGAAGAAAATACATAGTAGTGTATATGCTTAGAAGTCATCAAATTTAGTCAATAGGGACAGTTTTCATGATGATTAGTGATTATTGGCTCAATTAAAGGATTTTGAATATGAAAGTATGGACAGAGTAATTAGTCAACTTAGATTAAGCATACAAAATCATACTAGTGTATAGAATGATCTATGGTGTAAAACCATAACTCATACCATGGATTGTAAAGTAGAGCTTTTGCCTGCATTTTCTTCCTTATTACCACGAGTGACATTACAACCTCTGATGTTAGTGTATGAGTCGTACTGAGACTCGAGGGTCCATGGTCTAGAATATTTTAGTGTTTAGCTAGATATTATGGTTGGTTCCATGACCCGAATGTTATGAGTATAATTTGTGAAGATCAATTAATAGTTTGATCCAAACCTGTGCATGTTTTCTTCCAATGGTCACAAAGAGGACCACGAGAAATACAACCATTGTACGACTCATACTAGGACTTGTGGACCCCTAATTTTCCCCAATTTTCTTTTTCTTATTCAATTATTGTCTAATCACATCAGCAAACATCAAACCTATAGTTAAAAAAGCAAGCCAAATGAAAACACCTTGGGTTGTCTCTGAAAAGTACTTAATTTTAATGTCGCATCATGAAGAAGGTATCTTGAGTACTCATACTTCACCAAGATATCCTATGGGTTGCCTCCAAGAAGCACTTGATTTAACAGTAATTCATGACTCGAGCTCCTTGATTACTCATACTTCATTAATGACCCAAACACCTACTACTTTTACATCATCAGTTGACCCAACATACAACTTCTCACATTTCTCATTCAACATGAACCACTTACCTTCATGGTTATCAAATTCAATAGCACCATATGGAAATACTTGTACCACATGGAATAGTGCCAGCCACTTGGACGTGAACCCACCATGAAATAATAAAATTCCTAAATTGAATAATAAGAACAAATCACCCTGACTAAACTCTCCATTATCAATCTTTTGGTCATGATATAGTTCTTATATTTAATTTGAAAAGTGATGCATTTTCGTACACTCTAAATCAAAACTTATTCAATTGCTTAAGCCTCAAGTTAGAGGCATCATTCTAGTTTAAATTCAGCTTCTTGAGTTCCACAAGGCTTTGTACTCAAGTTCCACCAGTATATAACATGCTTTATTAAACAAAAATTAATATGGAGACATACCTAGAGGGATTTGAGCAAAATCTGGTACGCCCATAATGCATCATCTAACTTTCTAGACCAATCTATTCCATTTGCATTCATAAATTTAGATGGAAATTTTGATGGCACCATTGAGCCTGAAATGTTAAATTTGATTGGGTAGTATAATTTATTTACATTAACAAGATTCTGAATGAATTCTAAGGGGTCAGTGGAAACATGGTCAATTCAAAGTTTAGCTGGTGTATGGACACAGCTGGTACATCTTCTTAAGCTGACATTCGATCGCTTAAGTAGAGCCTGCTATAGTGGCCAAGTAGTTGCTTTAGCGGTTAAGTTTATACCACCTTAGTCATTTTAGAGGAACCCTTACTGCTAGTGGATGTCTGTTAAGCAACACCTAGTCCACTATAGCTTAAGGGGACCCATTCTAGGGACTACATTAGCGATACTTTCTTTCTTTAGCGGTGGTCGCTTGCGTGGTGAAGTGACCACTTAAGTGGCTGATGAGTGGTGATTTTACCACTCATTCTCACTCAACATTCGTGTATATTACCTTCTTTTGAATGAATAAATAAGATATACTTATGAGTGAATACACTAATATCCATTATTTGCAGGCATAGAGTTGATTAGGTTGAAAGATATGGATTGAAGCTTATAATGATCAAAAAGGAGTAGGAAAAGTGCAGCTGAAGACTCAGAGAAGTCTCGAGTAGCATGTCACAGTTTAAGCATCGTAATCACAGTTAGCTAAGAAGAGAACTTATCTAGCCTCGTGTGATGTAATCCCTGTTGGAGTAACTCGATTGCGGTTAGTCAAGTTGGCCAAAACAATGCGACCACTTAGTCATAGCTGTGAACGTAATTACACGATCACAGTCAAAGCTCCACGACTGTGGCATTGTAGGATAAATTTATAAAGGGAATTGTGGTAAATTTGATAGATTAATCAAGATTTATATGGAGGATTCAAAACCCTTAAAGGAACCCTAGAATTGGAGAGAGAAAAATTTTGATTGTTCTTATTTATTTGTAATTATTGTTCCAAGCGGAAATTAGTGAAATTGAAGTGCAGAATTGAATATTATTTCACCTACTCTTATTACGAACTCCATGGATGCACTACTTGGTAAAATTCTTTTCTCCTATCTAATGAGTAGCAAACTTCTAGTCTTGGGATTATGTTGAACTAGAGTGTAATTTGTGTGGGGGCATTGTTAGGTTTGCATGGATTTTAGTTGAGTATGGATTCCACCATTTCTAGAGCTTATGGGTTGGAATTTGATGGGTGAAAATCCTAAATCTCCAATAGGTTTGATGGGTGAAAACCCCAAACTCTAAAAACCCTTTATCATCCTAGAAAGAGGGATAAAGGTGAACATTAGGCTAACCCATAACATCCTCGAAAGAGGGCTATAGGAGGACAAGGCAATGGTAGACTATTAAGTCTATAGTTTGCTACCTTTTGTAATTTTAGAAATAAGTGTATTTGGAGTATAAATCATTTCAAGAGAATCATTCTAGAAATAGGGATGCTTGATTGAGGTTTTGGGTGATTATAAAAAATTTGAACACTCTTTAGGTTCTCAAAAGAGCCAACGAGTGAAAGAGTTGTGGTTTTTTTAAAAGATTGACCCCAAGGACCTTCGACCTAGCTTATCCTTTAGTTAAAAACAAAATTTCATGTCAAACTAACATCAACCCACATGAAAAACCTTTCAATAGACATAATCCCAAGATTTCTCCAAACATTGTTGCTTAAAAGAAAAGTGTCATTTCTTGATCATTCGCTAAAGATTGTATGAAAAGTTTCCACCCAAATCCCCCGACTTTATTTTACATGTCATTTTTTTTAGAACTATGGGTAATCTCACAGTAGTTCAAGCGCCCATAGGGTTTGAAGTCTACAATTCACTCCTTGAGATTCAACCCGAGTTCATGTTTCAGTTATTTGACTACGACCGCCTCACCCCTCAAGTATGGGAGTGAGTTGAGCGTTACCAAAATGGCTTCGTTGTTAGGGAGTGAAATATAGATTTTGCTTTTGTGGTGATATTCTTATGTGGGAATACTCGGAGTGGTGCAATTTAATTTCTTTGTTGTTTTCTATCTTTGAATAGGTAAACATTATTATTCCCAAATCATCATAAGTCACAGGGACTTGGTTTGTTTCACAGACGGAAATCATGAAGGTGAAATTCTCATTCTCTCACCGAGGAGCATGGAATATTTTTTGTTACAAGGGTGATGATGAAATTGCTCCAATTAAAGGGACTTTTCGAGGAAGAATCTCATGAATACCCGAATCTCACTTAAAGGGTTTCGTAGAAGTGTGTGCCCCATTCAAAGTCGCACATATATCCCAAGAGTCCATTTGGTTATGTCTTTTTCCATTATCTCTCATGAGAAAGGTGGTACTATGGCTAAGGTCTTTACCTGCAGGATCTATCACTTTATGGACAAGCACGGAATTCTTCTTAGGTCAATACTTCCCACCAACTAGGAAGTTGAAGTTGAGGGATGAGAATGTTCATTTTCACCAATACCACAAAGAATCATGGTATCATGCATGGGGAAGATTTAAAGAAACACTTTAGAAATACCCATTGCATGAGGTGCCAGAGAAGATGCTTCTCCAAATATTTTATTGAGCATTGGACCAACAAAATAAGGTCGTAGTGGATAATGCATCCAGTGGATCATTCATCAACTCACCATATGGGATTGTTTCAAAAGTTTTAGACCAAGTGGCAATTTGGTATAGGGATTGGGACATAAAGGATGCCAAGGTGGCCATGGGGGCTCCCTCCCCATCCATTGGGGGCAATTATAGGAAAAATGAAGAGGAAGCGACCGATGCGAGGATGACCAAAGTGATGTCATGCCTTGCACTCCTACTTGATCATATATTAGTTAACCTAATGGAAAGTGAAAGTGTGATAAATGCAATCGAATTTGAAACTTATGAAGACAAGGAGGAAGAGGTGATTGGTGATAACTTAGGGATGACACCTCGGAGCTCAGAGGGTTTCCATATTGCCCCACAAGGACAAGACGAGAATCAAGGTTGGAACTAAGAAAGTCTAAGCATGGCACATTATAAAGGGAGAGAGGAGATCAATAGAGATATGTCGGCGCAAATCTTAAGCAGTGTTGAGAGGATCGGAGAAATGGTGAATGAGATACAAAATGAATTCTCCATGCTCCACAAAATGGTTACATCTCACTGCTACTCCATCCAAAAACTTGAGGCAAAATTAAGCCAACTATCAAAGTATCTAATAGAGAGGCAAAGTGATGAAACAGAAAATGGAGAGGCAACAAAGGCAAAGAGAAATAGGTCCAATGTTAAAGAGCTAAAGTAAAGAAAGATGTTAATGGGAAAGCTAATGACTAACGATTCTCAAATTCTTTCTATACCTTCGACCCTTATTCATCCTTCTTTCACAAAATGGTCATTGAGAAAGGGAAAACATGATAAAATTAACAAAATTTTAACAAATTTAGCAACCGTTCTATTAATATTCCTCTTATTGAGGCGTTGCAAGACATGCTGAGGTATGATAAATTTATGAAAGATTTGGTGTCTAAAAAAGACCTTTTTGAGAATGAAACCATAGAGGTTACTCACTATTATAGAGTTATGATGACAAGTGCATGTGTCGAAAAGAATACGGATCCCGATGTGTTTACAATCTCATGCACCAATGGCACCTTTACATTTGCTAAGGCATTGTGTGATCTTGAGGAAAATGTGAACCTCATGCCTTATGCTATATTTCACAAACTTGGATTGGGTACACCAAATCCCACCATAATAAATTTGTCATGGCTGATCAATCCATTAAAAACCTATAGGAGTCCTCCATGATGTTCAAGTAAGAGTAGTACGGTTTATCTACCCAGCCGACTTTGTTATTTTGGATAGTGCAATGGACGTGGAAATTCCTATTATCCTTGGGAGGCTATTTTTAGCTATCGGGAAGGCGTTGGTGGATGTGGAGTCCGAGGAGATGAAGTTTAGATGGAATGATGAAGTGGTATCCTTCAACGTATGCAAGACCATGAAATAAATAATAAACCTACAAGTTATATTGGTGATGATGTTGTTGATGAAAAGGTATCAAACCATGTAGATATGGGCTTGTTGAATGACCCTTTAGTTGGGGTACTTTAGAATTGTGAAAGAGAAAAAGTGGAGAACTATGATGAAGTGGTATCTTCTTTAATCGGGCTTGGGTTTTATACCAAGAATCCAGTTAAGTTGGATCTTGATCTTAAAAAATGAGAAAGTCCACCCACAAAAACACCCATCCTTAAACCCCCCAAAATTGAATTAAATCCCTTTCCACCTCATCTCAAATATGTGTTCTTGGGGGAGGATGAGACTTTGCCAATCATTATTGCTAGTGACCTAGACTCCTTACAAGTAGAAGAATTGAAATTGGTGGTAAAAAAAATCCATTTGGTCCATTGGTTGGACGATAGAGAATATCATCAGAATAGATCCCGGAGTTTGCTCACACAAAATTAAACACGCGAAAGATCACATACCAAGTGTATCGCACCAAAGAAGATTAAACCAACCTATGGAAGAGGTGGTAAAAAAGGAAATTATAAGTGGCTCGATGCAGGGGTGATCTATCCTATATCCAATAGCACGTGGGAGAGCCCCATGCAATGTGTTCTAAAAAGGGTGGTATCACGATAGTCAAAAATAAAAATAAGGATCTCATCCCTATTAAAATAATCACGAAATGGGAGTGTGTATAAACTACCAAAAATTGAACTCATGGATTGAGAAGGACCATTTTCCAATGTCGTTCATGGATCAAATACTAGATAGGCTTACCGGTAGAGGATGGTATCGCTTTTTTGTGTGGGCACTCGGGGTACAATAAAATTTGTTCCCCAGAGGACCAAGAAAAGACAACTTTTACTTGCCCATATGGTACGTTTACCTTCAAGTGAATTCCCTTTGGGTTCTGTAATGCCCCGGCAACCTTTCAATATTGCATGTTGTCAATATTCATGGATATGGTTAAGGACTCTATAGAAGTGTTTATGGATGGATTCTCGGTAGTGGGGAACTCTTTCTAGTTATGCCTCTAGCATTTGTTCAAAGTGCTTGAAAGGTACGCAGAAACGAACCTTGTTTTGAATTGGGAGAAGTGTAGCTTCATAGTCAAAGAAGGGATTGTATTAGGCCACAAGATATTGGACAAAGGCATTCAAATAAAAGGTATTTGAAGTTTCCTTGGCCATGCTAGGTTCTATCGATGTTTCATCAAGGATTTTTCCAAGATAGCTCACCCTATGTGTAAACTCATTGAGAAAGAATCCAAATTTAACTTTGATGCGGCATTCTTGAAAGCTTTCGAGCATCTCAAGAAGTTTCTCATTTCGGCCCCCATTATCGTGGCCCCAGATTGGTCATTACCATTTGATATAATGTGTAATGCAAGTGGTATTGCATTGGGTATGGTACTAATTAAATGCAAGGACAACCTTTTTCATCCTATATACTATTCAAGAAAAACCTTGAATTACACCCAACGCAACTACACCATCACCGATCAAGAATTATTAGTGGTGGTATATGCCTTAGAAAAGTTTTGAGCCTATTTGTTAGGAACGAGAGTAGTGGTACACATAGATCACTCCACCCTTAAATATCTCATGGACAAGAAAGAAGAAAAGCCATGATTAATTAGGTGGATTATGTTATTACAAGAGTTTAACTTTGAGGTGAAAGACCGGAAGAGGTATTAAAATCAAGTGACCGATCATCTCTCTCGACTTGAAGGCAATAATAAGAAGTGTGGGGAAATAGAAATTGATTATGCTTTACCCGATGAATTGATCATATCCATTGAAAGGAATAACACACCATGGTATTCCGATTTTTCTAACTATGTAGCGAGTGGATTACTCCCGAAAAGATTTACTTACCATCAAAAGAAACTGTTTTTGTTTGATGCAAAATGATATTTTTGGCATGAGCAATTTTTGTTTTAAGAGTGTGTAGATAGAGTTATTAGGCGGTGTTTCATGGACATAGAAATAAATAATATCTTGGAAGCTTGTCACTCTTCGACTTACGGCGGTCACCATAGAGAAATCCACACCACCGCAAAGATTCTCCAATGTGGGTTTTACTGGACTTCAATTCATAGGGATGCCATTTAATAGGTTAAATCTTGTCACAAATGTCAAATGCATGGGGTCCTTATAGAAGTCAAGAGATTTCCCTCAAACCTAACCTTGAGGTGGAGCTCTTCGATGTGTAGGGGATTGATTTCATGGGTCCTTATGTGAGTTTATTTGGGAATAAATACATTTTGGTAGAGGTCGACTATGTCTCCAAATGGGTGGAATCCATCGTACTCCCCACTAATGAGAGCAAGTGTGTTACCTCATTCCTTAAAAAGAATATTTTCACAAGGTTTGGCACCTCTCGAGCCATCATTAGTGATGGGGGACCGCATTTTTTCAATAGGGTGTCTGGTGCTCTTCTTGACAAGTATGGAGTTAAGAACAAAGTCACCACTCCATGCCATCTCCAAACGAGTGGTCAAGTAGAGGTGTCAAATGATGAAATCAAAGCCATACTCAAAAAAATGGTAAATTTAGCCAAACAAATTGAGCTACGCAACTTGATGAAGCGCTTTGGGCCTATAGAACGGCCTACAAAACAACAATTGGCTTGTCACCCTATTAATTGGTATTTGTTAAGGCATGTTATTTACCCGTCGAGCTTAAGTATAATTTTTTGTGGGCTTTGAGGAGATTAAATATGAATTAGGGAGAAGCATCTAAGGCACGGGTGACACAACTCCATGAGATGGAATAGTTTCGAATAAAGACTTATGAGAATGAGGCATTGTATGAAGAGAAAATTAAGAAATGGCATAATGCTCAATTATTAGGGTGAGAATTCCATGTTGGAGAGAATGTACTCATCTACAACTCCTATTTGAAACTCTTCGCGGGAAAGCTCTGCTCAAAGTGGTCGAGACCTTTTATGATTTCTAATGCCTACCCAAGTGGTGCAGTCGAGTTGGAAGATAATTAAGGGAAAAAATTCATAGTCAATGGCCAAAGGGTGAAGAACTACAATGAGAAAATCTCCGTGGTGGCCAAGGTG
Source organism: Capsicum annuum (assembly GCF_002878395.1). NCBI lineage: Eukaryota > Viridiplantae > Streptophyta > Magnoliopsida > Solanales > Solanaceae > Capsicum > Capsicum annuum. The sequence continues at coordinate 104,903,473 of NC_061116.1, read as the reverse complement.
GAATATGCTAACTTCAAATATGTTGTATAGTGAAAGGAGAGAGTCGTGTTGTGATGTTAAATTAGGTGCTTTATGGGAGGCAACCCATCCTTAACTCATTTTGTGTTTGTTTTGATGCTTTGTAGGTACTCGGTAAAATAGGGAAAAATAGAGCTGGAAAACTGATAGCTGTGCAGGAAATGAAAAACAGAGAAAAAATAGGGAATTTCAACCTCAATTACCATGTTCACGGTTATTGAACTGCGATCGCGTCAATGTAATTGTGGATATGTCACCACGATCGCGACATTAGACTCCTACAACACCTACTATCTATGGGATCCTTTCTCATCCCTTCTACTTCTTAAATTTACTTCAGTGAGGGCACCTCAAGCCTATAAGTTGGGGTTGTAAGTGGTGAGGCTACATGGGGTACCCTAGATATGAACGAACTTTGCCCTATGATAGATCGAGTGACAATACAAGAATGCAAGGCAATTCTGAGTACCTATAGCATTGAAAATGGTAAATCTGAGGTTGCTTTGTACACCATTGGCGATGTCTGAGTAGCCATATGGTTTTCCCATTTAGAGCCAAATTGTAAGACAAAGGTTTTAGTGGTAGCCACAGTGCAGCAAGTTGTGCGTGGTGAAAATGAAAAATGAAAAACCCCCTCTGTCCAAAAAATTTTAAAAAGCAAGGGTATGAACGTGAGCAATGTTGTAAAAAAAATTTCTCTTTTTGTACCTCCACAAGTGTTTATGAATTGAAATAGATACTCCCATTTGGTGTCTCACGGAAGGGACATTTGAGCCTCCTTGGATAATTTCTCTTTCCATGTGTGGTGATATTTTAGTATTCATCTCTAATATACTTGTGTTGTTTAGAACTTGCCCCGTTAGTCTTTCAAAACTAATTTTGATTGTATGTGGTTGGATAAATGATCTTAGGCCATCTTTGTGATTTTGGAACCCACTCTGGCCTAAAAAGCCTACCCATGCATAGTTGCAATCCTTAGTTACCCACTTTGAGCCATTAGACCTTTTGTTGGAAAACTCATTACAAGTCGTGTTCCATACTTTTTATCCCTCTTTTGAACCGTACCTTTTTAAACTTAAAAATGTAACGTGAGGTTTAAATCTTAGGTTAGGGTGGTAAAGTTTGATGGAAGAAAGTTTAAGGTCACAAAGCTGTTAGCAAAATACCTTATGAGCCTAAACCGTAAATATAAGTGGTTAAAAAAGGTATGATTCCATCAAAGAATGAATTACACAAAAGTTTCAAGAAATGGGAAGCAAAAGATAGGCATACAAAAAGAAAGAAAATAAAGAAGAGTGACCCTCATTCAAAATAGGAGGATTATAAAATATGGTGTAGACGTTCAAAGAAGGGTGTAGCCGTGTTGCTCCTAACGGATAACCTACCCTAACCTGATCCTACATTACAAACTTAGAAATTTCTTTGATATCTACGACTATTTACTTTATTTGTAGTGGCGATTGAAAGTAGGGGCAACCCTATGGTATGACACTTGTTACATTAAGGTTTCTTTTGTGAGGGGGAGAGTTCTAGCACTTAAAAGTCCTTGTTACAGATTTAGTATTTTGGTGTGTGAAAATTCTCTTCTTGTAAGGATGGTATATGAACAAGTTGAGGTGGGTGATTTTTGTCATCTTCAGAGCAATGAGACAAATAGAGTATAGCTTAATTGTGGTCAATAGGGAGTCACCTCTAGAGTATTAGTCATTGTTGCTTGGTTGCTCCTTAAAGTCTTATGCACCCTTGATTATTGCATTTTATAATAAGGGGTGTAGTAAAATTAGCCTAACACATGTACGATGAGCTACTTATGGTTGCTACTCAAGTAGAAGTCGGTATAACCTTTAAGGAATAGAAATTTAGGCTTATAAAATTATTGTCTCATAGTGAAAGGTAGTGTTGCTTGAGGACAAGCAAATGCTTTAAGTTGGGGGTGTTGATGAGTGGTGATTTTACCACTTATTTTCACTCAAAATTTACATACATTACCTTGTTTTGAATGAATAAATGTGACATACTTGTGAGTTAATGCACTAATATACACTCTTTGTAGGCATAAAGTTGATTAGGTTGAAAGATATCGATTGAAGCATATAATGATTAAAACGGAGCAAAAAAAGTGTAGCTAAAGACTCAGAGTAGCCTTAGGTACCACAGTCATAGTCTGAGCATTGCGATCGCTGTCAACTAAGTAGAGAATCTATCTAGCCTTAGGTGATGCAATCGCCATTAGAGTAACGTAATCATGGTCAGTCAAGTTGGTCAAAACAATATGACATCTCAGTCATAGCCATGACCGTAGTTGCACGATGGTAGTCAAAGCTCTATGACCGTGGTATCACAGGATAAATATGTAAAGGGCATTATGGTAAATTCGACAATTGAATCAAGATTTATATGGAGGATTCAAAACACTTAAAGAAACCCTAGAATAGGAGAGTGACAATTTTTTATTGTTTTTAGTTATTTGTAATTATTGTTCCAAGGGGAAATTAGTGAAATTGAAGTGTGAAATTGAAAATTATTATACCCTCTCTTATTATGAACTCCATGGATGCACTACTTGGTAAAATTCTTTTCTCATATCTAATGATTAGCTAAATCTTTAGTGTTGGGATTGTGTTGAACTAGAGTGTAATTTGTGAGTAGGCATTGTTAGGTTTGCATGGATTTTAGTTGTTGAGTATGGATTCCACCATTTCTTGAGTTTATGGGTTGGAATTTGATGGGTGAAAACCCCAAATTTCCAAATGGGTTTTATGGGTGAAAACCCTAACCTCTAGAAACCCTTTATCATCCTCGAAAGAGGGATGAAGGTGAACATTAGGTAACCTATAACATCCTCAAAAGAGGGTTATAACGGGACAATTCAATGGTTGACAATTAAGTCTATGGTTTACTACCTTTTGCAATTTTAGAAATAAGTGTATTGGGAGTGAAAATCATGTCAAGAGGATATTCTAGAAATAGGATGCTTGATTGAGGTTGTGGGTGATTATAAAAAATCTGCACACTTGTTAGGTGTTCGAAAGAGCCAACGGGTGAAATCGTTGTGGTTTTGCTGAAAGATTGACGCTAATGATCTTCCACCTAGCCTATCCTTTAGTTAACAACTAAATTTCATGTCGAACCACATCAACCCATATGTATTACCTTTAGGTAGACATAATCCCAAGATTTTCCCAAACATTGTTGCTTAAAAGAAAAGTGATATTTCTTGATCATTTACTAAAGATTGTACAAAAAGTTTCCACCCAAATCCCCCCACTTTATTTTACATGTCATTATTGTTAGCATTATGAGTAATCTCATATTAGATTGAGCGCCCATAGGGTTTGAAGTCTATAATTCACTTCTTGAGATTCTACCCCAATTTATGTTTGGGTTATTTAAAAATGAACACCTCACCCCTCAAGTATGGGAATGAGTTGAGCGTTAACAAAATGGATCCATTGCGGGGGATTAAAATATATATTTTACTTTTGTGGTGCTATTCTTATGTGAGAATACTCGAAGTGGTGCAATTTAATTTCTTTGTTGTTTTTGATATTTGAGTAGGTAAACATTATTATTCCTAAATCATCATAAGTCACAGGGACTTGATTTGTTTTGGGGCCGGAGATCATGAAGGTGTAATTCTCAATCCCCCCACCGAGGAGTATAGAATATTTTATATTGCAAGGGTGATGACGAAATTGGTCAAATTAAAGGGACTCTTCGAAGCTGAAGCTCATGAAGTCCCGAATTCTCACTTAAACAGTTTCGTGGAAGTGTTTACCCCATTCAAAGTCCCACATATATCTTAAGAGTCCATTTGGTTACGCCTTTTTCCATTATCTCTCATGGGTAATAAGGTACTATAGCTAAGGTCTTTACCTGTAGGATCTATCACTTCATGTACAAGCCTCATGGAAGCCTTCTTAGGTCAATGCCTCCCACCATCTAGGAAGTTGAAGTTGAGGGATGAGATTGTTAATTTCCGCCAATACCACAAAGAATCATGGTATGATGCATGGGGAAGATTTAAATAAACACTTTTGAAATGCCCCATGCATGAGGTACCAGAGAAGATGATTCTCAAAATATTTTATTGAGCTTTGGACCAACAAAATAAGGCAGTATAAGACAACGCATCCAGTGAATCATTCATCAACTCACCATATGGGATTATTTCAAAAGTCTTAGACCAAGTGGCAATTTGGTGTAAGGGTTGGGACATAAAGGATACCGAGGTGGCCGTAGGTTCTCCCTCTCCGTCCTTTGTGTGTACTGATAGGAAAAATGAAGAGGAAAAGACCGATGCAAAGATGAGTAAAGTGATGTCATGTCTCGCTCTCCTTCTTGAGCATATGTTAGTTGACCCAATGGAAAGTGAAAGTGTGATTAATGAAATCAAAGTTAAAACTTGTGAAGACAAGAAGGAAGAGGTGATTGGTGACAACTTAAGGATGACACCTAGGAGCTCTGAGGGTTTCCATCTTGCCCTACAAGGACAAGATGAGAATCAAGGTCAGAACTGAGAAAGTCTAAGCATGGCACATTATGAAGGGAGAGAGAAGATCAATAGAGATATGTTGGTACGCATCTTAAATAGTTTTGAGAGGGTTGGAGAAATGGTGAATGAGATGCAAAGTGAATTCTCCATGCTCCACCAAATGGTTACGTCTCACACCTCCACCATCCAACAACTTGAGGCAAAGGTAACCCAAATATCAAAGTATCTAATAGAGAAGCAGAGTGATATTTTGAGCATTCTGGGTAATCTCATAATATTTTGAGTGCCCATAGGGTTTGCAGTCTATAATTCACTCCTTGAGATTCGACCCTAATTCATGTTTGGGCTATTTGACAATGGATGCCCACCCCTCAAGTATAGGAATGAGTTTAGTGTTATCAGCGACATATAGAAAGGCATTAAATTCAGCCTGTACCTGTGTTTCCTCTATTTCTCACAAGTATCAAGAGCCATAAAACCCTATAGAGTGTGTATAATTGGGAGACTAATCTTTTAGTGATCATGGGGTGTTGGTCAGTTTGGAATAATCATTTTCTTGTTGTAATCCTTTTATGTTCCCATTTAATTCTTTGGTTAATTATCTAATTATTCATAAATCTCTAGTACTTTCATGCTTTGAATTCAATATTATTTGAGCCCAGAATTTACCTATTCTAGAGGGTAAATGATCCTTGAGCATAGAGGGACGTGTTGGAGTTTTCAAAGTGAGAATCCACAAGCGATCCCCTCATGGAATTTTGACTTGATTTTGACCCAAAGCATAAAAATGAAATAGGGGTATCATTATTCTTTTAGTAATGTGTTGATGATAATTTTGATAGTGTGTCTTCATATGGAGGCTTCTCAAAAAGGGAAACTACTAGTTTAGTGGGCTTTATCGGGCTTTCTTAAGTGTCTAGGAAGGATAGACTTACCTTTCTCTTAAATTGATCTTAATTATAGTATTGATATGGTATTGTGTTAGTTTTGGGTTAAGAATTAGTTCTTGGAGGTATATTTAGTGGAATTAGAACTCTTTAACTTATTAAGGGACCGTATTTAGGTAAATTTGACTTGACTAACCATTCTATAGGTTGAATAGAAATCTTGGTACTTTAGGAGACTTATAAATCACCTTATGGTGGGATTGTGGAACCTTACTCTAGTTTGGGGTAGAATTTGCCTTAAAATTAACTTTCGGGGTTAGAAATGGGACCCTCCAAACCATCTTAGGCCAAGATAATTATTAGCTCATTGTATTCTCAGTAGTCTTTCTTAGTTCATCTTAATTACATTCTCGAGCCCGGGGAGGTTTTAGGCATATTATGGCTTATGCTAGATGTGTATGTGGGAGATATTATAATTAGCTCAAGTCTGATATTTATGATGCTTTTTTCATTCAAGTCTGGTATTTGAATACTATTTCTAGTTCAAATTTTGTCATTGAGAAGTTATTTATTTTGGTTATGGAACCGGTTCGAGTATGATTTTTACGGTATGGTAGGATCCACAATTATAGTTTTGGGATTTGGAAAGTTGGAATATTTATTGTTATTACTTCTTCTTGATTGTACCCACTGGTCTTATAGGGGATTTGATTGGATTATTTACATTTGTTTGCATATTTTGGGCTTATGGGGGGACAGTTATACGACAAATAACAATGTTCTCTTTAATACTATTATTTTGGATGTTAATTTTAGTATTTCAATAAAGAAGGATAAGAAGAAAAGGGGTAGAGAGGGTCAACAAAAAATTAAGTTGGGCGGCTTGACACCGGAGAATGCGTGGGAGATAGGGAAGAAGATGGAGGGAATAGTGGTTTGGGAGTATAAGGGAGATGTGGATGGTATGTGGAATTGGGTGTCTAAGTGCATCAAGGAAACTGTTAGTGAGGTGTTGGGTGTTTCTATAGGCCGGGCTGGTTACTGTCGAGGGGATTGGTCGTGGAATGAAGCAGTTAAGAAAAAAGTAAAGACTAAGAAGGGGGTGTATGCTAAGTTGGTTGATAGTAAAGAGGAAGAAGAGAAGTGGTTAAATAGGGAGGAGTACAATTTAGCTAGTAAAGAGGCTAAGTTAGCAGTTATGGCTGCTAAGACGGCAGCATTTGAGAGCTTGTATGCGGGGTTAGAGGAGAAAGAAGGGGAAAAAAGGCTGTTTAGACTTGCTAAGGCTAGAGAGAGGAAGGGTCGTGACCTCGACCAGGTGAAGTGCATTATAGGGGAGAATGGTAGAGTGTTGGTGGAAGATGGTCACATTAAGAAAAGATGGCAGTCTTATTTTCATAGGTTCTTGAATGATTAAGGAGATAGAGCTAATGTGTTAGGGTAGATGGAGCATTCTAAGGAGTGTCACCATTTTAGATACTGTAGACATTTTAAGGTGGAGGAGGTCAGAGAGGTTGTTCACAAGCTGTAAAGGGGTAGGGCGATGGGGCCTGATGAGATTCTCGTGGATTTTTAGAAGCTTTCTGGCGAGGCGAGTTTAAGGTGGTTGAATGATTTTTTTAATGGCATTTTCAAGTCAGCAAAAATGCCCTAAGCTTGGAGATGGAGTACTATGATTCCTCTATATAAGAATAAGGGGTACATTTAGAGTTGCAACAATTATAGGGGTATTAAGTTATTTAGTCACACTATGAAGATTTTGGAGCGAGTGGTCGAGTTGAGGTTGAGGAGGATAGTGTCAATTTCGGGGAACCAATTTGGATTTATGCCCAAGCACTCAACAACGGAGGCGATTCACCTGGTGTGGAGACTAGTGGAAAAGTATAGGAAGAGGAAGAAGGACCTGCACATGGTGTTTATTGACTTGGAGAAGGCATACGACAAAGTCCCTAGGGAGGTTCTTTGGAGATGCTTGGAGTTTAGTGGGGCCCTGGTGGCGTATATCAGAGCAATTAAGAATATGTATGATAGAGCTAAGACCCAGGTGAGGATGGCGGAAGGCGATTCATAGCATTTTCCTATCTTGACAGGGTTGCATCAGGGATCTACTCTTAGCCCATTTTTGTTTGCCTTGGTGTTAGATGTGTTAATGCAGCGTATTCAAGGAGAGGTTACTTGGTGCATGCTTTTTATAGATGATGTTGTTTTGATTGTTGAGACACGGGGAGGTATGAATGACAAATTAGAGGTGTGGAGACAGCCCTTGAGTCTAAAGAGTTCAGGTTGAGTAGGATCAAGACCGAGTATTTGGAATGCAAGTTTAATGGCTTGAGGCAGGAAGACGAGGTGGTAGTTAGGTTGGATTCCCAGGTGGTGTGCATGACAGATAGTTTCAAGTATCTCGGGTCCATGATTCAGGGGGATGGTGAGATCGCCGAGGATGTCCCTCACCATATTGGGGCGGGATGGATGAAGTGGAAGCTTGCCTCGGGGGAGTTGTGTGATAAGAAGGTGCCACCCAAGCTTACTAGAAAATTCTACAAAGTGGCAGTCCGCCCGGCCATGTTATATGGAATGGAGTGTTAGCTAGTCAAGAATTCTCACATTCAAAATTTGAAGGTGACAGAAATGCGTATGCTGCGATGGATATGTGGGCTTACTAGGGGTGATAGAGTTCAGAATGAGACTATTCAGGAGAAGGTTGGAGTGGCTTCAGTGGAGGATAAGATATGGGAAGTCCGATTGAGATAGTTCGAACATGTGATGAGAAGGGGCACGGATGCACCGGTTCGTAGGTGTGAGCGGCAAGCTTTGGATGGCTTCAGATGGGGTAGGGGTAGGCCAAAGAAATACTGGAGAGAGGTGATTAAGCAGGACATGGAGCAGTTACAGCTCACTAAGGACATGACCCTAGATAGGAAATTATATAGGTCGCGTATTAGGATAGAAGGCTAGTGTCAGTTTGGGTTGGTAAGGTAGGGCGTAGCTTGGTGGGTGTATTATTCTTGGTATACTACCTTGTTGCATACTGTATTGCAATGGTGTACTATTCTTTGGTTGCTATTCCTTGTGGGTGGTGTATTTATGTCTTGTCATCTTGTTACGTGCTTTTTTGCGGATTTGATTAATATTCTTTGTCTTGAGCTGGGGGTCTATCAGAAATAGCCTTGGTACTTTTCCGGAGGTAGTGGTATGGACTGCGTACATCTTACCTGCCCCAGACCCCACTATGTGGGAATACACTGGATTTGTTGTTGTTGTACTTTTAGTATTTGGAGCATTATTCAAGGTTCGATCTTTTCCCCTAATTTAGATCATTATCTCGCATTCTATTAAATTTATATTATGATTTAGCTCAGTCAGCCGGTGATGCCTACTAAGTAACCATAGTTTTGGTACTCATACTACACATCCATACCTTTTTCTGGTGCAGATCCAAGTACTAGTTGTCGTCGCTGATTCTATATTGGTGTGGATCAAAGTCAGAGATAGGGTGAGATTTTGGAGCCAGAGTTGACTTTTTCTCCTTCTATTTAAATTTCCTTCTATTTTGAGACTGTTGTATATTTGACATTGATATTACTCTTAAACTCTTGATAGATGCTCTTGTACCGACCTTACTAGATCATGGGATATTATTACTCTTCTATTTATTTCTCCTTAGTTATGCTATTATAGTTTTGTATTATGGCTTGTAATCTAATTACTTGAATAATTCCAGCGTTATTGTTATTTTCCACCATTTAGCCCATTATATGTAGTTCTGGGCTACAGTTTAACTTACTTACGGGTGGATCAAAGTAGGTGCCATAATGACTCATGAAATCAGGTTGTGACAAATTAGTATCAAAGCCTAGTTACACTTGTATTGTTGGTACAAGAGTAAGTGACTAGTAGTGACACAATCCAAACTAGGGCCTAGTCATGTTGGGAAACCCAAGTCCAACCAGGACTGGAGACCACCTCCAATACCCAATCATAACCGCCTTGCACCCTATGTCGGATGAATTTCGAACATATAACAAAATATGACAAAAATAATTTAGAGACATTATGTAAAGTCTATAATCATAATCCAACAACCCCAATCAAATATCCAACTAGTTCCAACCCCAATGCCAATAACAATTCCAAGGCTGATACCAATACCGACACCGCTCATGCCTATAGTTGTCTAACAAAGTCTCTATCCAGAATCAATAACATCGAATCGGTACATTCCCCTGACCATAGCCAAAATAAACAAAGGAAATAAAAGAAGTCCATAGCATTTGAAATGGATCCTTCCGAAGTATGGAAGCTTAGCATTTCAATTCAACTCAAAATTATCCCTGGATCCAAGTCATTAATCAGGAGGAATAATAGTATGGATGGTTTCTACATCGAGTGGGAATACAACACCCGAAGATGGTTAGGGGAGTGAACGCTAGCATGTACTCAGGGATAATATAAGATAATGCCAGTAATTCAAAATCAAAGTAAATAACCATATGTAATCACATAGATACATACATATATATATATATATATCGTGCCGAGATAGGGAATCGGGTTTAGCATGCATTTAAAATCTTAACTTGGGCTGACTAGCTTGACCTTCCTAAAACCACTCACGGGCTATATGGGTTCATCTCCCCGTGCTAAAAGGGCCTCAGTGTGTGTTAGCTGCAAGACCGGAGAAAGGAATCTGAGATAACTACTACTCTCCCAAAATATAAAGTGTGATATCATGCACACGATCACCAAGACCACCCTCACATCGGCAAATGTGAGTTTCCAGTGTCGGTCCCCCCGGGACCCCTACCTTCCACGAACTTTTTACTCGACCCTCTTTAATCCCTTATTAAAACCATTTATACATTCCAACAATATACCAAGGAGTTTTGCCTTTAGGCATTAACCATTGTTATCGTCATACAAAAATTAGAGCTGGTAAGTCTATCCTTTTATGCCATGCCCAAATCATTAAACCAAGTTGACTCCCAAGTTTCTAATTAAACCAAAACCATGGCCATCAAGGCCTTTCCAAACCATTCAATACCAACCAAACAAATTTAAGTTCCATTATCTCTTATGTAATGCAAGGATTTCAATAATAGTCAAACTATGTGTCAAAACTATTCTCATTGGCATTTTAACAAATAGGTTGAGGGTACATAAGTTTCAAAACCATAACCAAGTAATTTGGGGGAATCCAAAGTACCCCTAAATCCATTTACCATAACCATGCTATCCACAATGTTAAAATCATATAAAAGCATGAAAGAAACATTATCAAACTATGAGAAATATTATTAAACCATGAACATCCAAAAAACCCAACCATTATTTCAAACCACAACAATATCATGAAATTCATACATCAAAGCATATGCTCTTTAATAACAATGATGGAGAAGTAACATGACTTAGATACCAAGGAAGACAAAGAGAAATCGCCCTTGAAATCCTTAATGGGTTATCATGAAGAAACCCTAGCCTTTATCTTGAGAGACAGTTTAAGATAGAGTTTAAGAGTGTTTGATTGAGAATAATAGGTTAATGAATCCCCAAAAGGTATTTTATGTCATGGTATCAAAGGGAGTTAAAAAGGGGAAATGTCCAGAATACCGCCAACTTAAAACTTTGGAAAACTCGCAAGTAGGTACGAGTTGAACCTCTAACTCATTACCACATCATACGACTGTTATCATCAAGTCTTCACCAGAACAAAAAGTTGGACACCATATTCTATCCAATATACGAATCCTTTGCTCAACTCATCACTAGACCATACGACTAGTACCATCAAGTTGTATCTAAGGCAAAACATCAAGGGCTAGACACTAGACAACATACGATTGAACCCTATATCTCTTATCACAAGACCATACAACTCGTATGGAGTCTCTCAAAACTAGGACAGAACTTGGACATGAACACACTGACCAACATACAACTAGGGTCCCTAGACCCTAGTGAGCTCACAGCTCAAAAACTTTCCAAGGGCCAAAACCTAATCTGTCTTAATTCTCCCTCACTTGGATTATTCATCCTCGAATGATGGAACAAGGTAGTACAAGCATAATTTGGAATCCACACGCCTCTACTATTACCTTTAAGATGGAAACAAAACTACAAAGGAATTCACAATCTACTCCTACCTTTAACTAAGTTAGGAAACAAAGATACCAAGGAAATAAATTTTTCCTTTAACAAATTCAGAAAACAAAGATGGTAAGATCAACACATACCTTATGCATAAATTTCTAGAGCTGAAAACCAGAATGAATACTTAGACTTCATGTCCTCTTCAGCTTCTCAAGTAGCCTCTTCCACATTGTGGATCCTTCATAAAACCTTTACCAAAACTACTTCCTTGGCCCTCAATCGATGAATCTGTTGATCCAAGATCTCAACAAGGATTACTTCATAAGATAAAAAACCTAAAATACTAATATCCTTAATAGGTACAATTTGCAAAGAATCACCCACATACGTACTCAGCATGGAAACATGGAATACCGGGTGAATGGTGCTCAAACTAGAAGGAAACTCCAACTCATATGCAAAATTTCCAACTCTTCTCAAAAACAAGTATGGACCAATATATCAGGTATTAAGCTTCCCCTTTTTCCCAAACCGCATCACTTTCTTTATAGGAGACACCTTCAAGAACACCCTATCCCCAACATCAAACTCTAACTTCCTATTCCTCACATTCACATAGGATTTTTGGTGGCTTTAAGCCTATCCCGAATCACCTTTACCTTCTCCATATCTTGGTGAACCAAATTTAGGCCAAACATCTTTGCCTTACTAACCTCAAACCATCCAATAGGATGCCTATACCTCCTACCATACAAGGCCTTAAACAGAGCCATTCCAATGCTAGAGTGGTAGCTGTTGTTTTATGCAAACTCTATAAGAGGTAAATGTTCAACCCAACTACCACCATAGTAAATCACGCAAACTCTAAGCATCTTCTCCAATGTCTGAATAGTCCTTTCCACTTTCCCAACTAACTGCAAGTGGAAAGCAGTACTAATGAAATACCTAGGCTTTGAACTCTTAGAAAAATTCCCTTAGTCAAAGTTTTTGGGAAAGGTACGACTCATGGGTACTATTCGTATGCTAAGATATAGTTTGGTTGTCCTCTCACTCCTAAATTAGGCAGAGTGGTGGGGGTTATATTCTTTCTAAAGTATGGTTAGTGTCTCCCAAGTAGTATAATTGGGTACTAGTCGTAGAATGTCAAGTCGTATGATATGTTAAGCTTGGTCTAGTAGACACTGTCTTAGATACAGTTTGTATGGTACCACTCGTACCATAGGATACGATTTATGCATGCATAGTTGTATATTGGGAAGATTATAGGTCCATGGTGAGCTCTAGGGTATGAGTTAGGGAACCACTCGTACCCTAGGGTATGGGTCAAAGGGGTGAGTCGTACCCTCCTTGGGTTCACTTTTCAGCTTTTAAGCTGAGGATATTTTAGACTTTTAACACCCCTAAACCCTTATGACCCACACCATAAAACCTTGTTTGGATCTACATTCTTTGCATATACAAGATCAAAAACATCCTAAAATCCTCTCTAAACTTCTTGAACAAGATTGGGACAAGGGTTCATTAAGGAGTCCATTTAGGAGCTTGGAGACCAAGAATCTTTTTGTGAATCACCTTGTATAAGGCATGTGAATCTTCCCTCATTGTTATTTCTCAAATAAATTGTATTTTAAACATTGATTTTGATTCTTGAATGGTGGGTTTTGAAATCAAATGTTGAGTGTTTTGATGCATACTGGTGAGTCTTGTTTACTCTTGCTTAATCTTGTGTTTATACATGTTTTTGGTGATCATTTTCACATGTGTGTACTTGTTGATTGTGGTTTAACAAATGGGTCATGAGTAACCTAATCTTGATGGTTTTCACTTTGGATTTGGTCATGGTATAGGTATACCCTCAAGGTGTTTGTGAAAATATCTAAGAGAAATAACTAGTTACATGTAAATAGTGTTTTGAACTAAGGCAATGGCATAAAAGTAAATGATATTGTAAAGGACTTGTTGGCTATGTAAGGTGTGAAATTATGACTTTGGTGTCTTGCTTGGTAAAAGAAGGGTTAGATTCCCTAACATGAAAATTAAATTTTGTCTTGATCTAAGGTTTGGTATATGAATGCTAATAAAGGATGAATGATGTTGTATAGTTCTTGATGATAAAAAATTGACTTGAATGGTGATTGAAACTAATTCATTGGCCTATTAAAGTGAATGATTGATAAATGGTTCATGAAGACATTATGGTCATATTTAGTGTTGAATTGTAGCCTTGGTGGATTGAATTGGCTAAACTGGTTAGAGTCCTTGAATATTGAATTAAGTGGATATGTATGCATGGACAAAGCGTTAGAGTCCCAATGATGACTAGTAATGGACGTAATGACTAGTGGTTAGAGTTCACTTGCTAAAGAAGATGGCTTGTAGTTAGAATCCTTTGCCTAATGACATGGCTTGTGGTTAGAGTTCCTTGCCTAATGAAATGGCTTGAGGTTAGAGTCCATTTCCTAATAACATGGCTTGAGGTTAGATTTCCTTGCCTTATATGATCGGGAAGTTCAATCCCTCTAACTTAAAAGGGAGGAAGGTTAGATTCCTCTACTCTATTTAATATGATTGGATGCTTCAAAATACGTGCTAAGCTACATTATATTTTTGGTACTTATTGTTTCTATATATTTGCATATAATCCTATGTATATAAAATATGGTTGCAATTGATGGTTTTATTAGATTTTGAATGATGACACTATTTTATCCTTATCCTTGAGTTGCATGCTAGCACTCAAACCACTAACCGTCTTCGGGCGTTGTGTCCCCAGTCGACGTAGGGGCCAGAGCTTCTTCTTCACTTCCTGTGCAGTGACCAGGTGTTCGAGTGGATTGTATGTTGACTTTGAAGTAGTGAGCTTCCATACTTTAAAAGGCATATATTTTAGAGTCTTTCTATCTTAATGTCATAGAATTGTATTAGAATTGGTGTTGGCTATTATCGGGGGCTTGTCCCGACATATTTTAGACATTAGATTTGTAGAGGCTTGTGGATAAAGTGGACTTGGGTATATTATTTGCATGTTGACATTAATGGATTGAGTAGACATTCCTTAAGTAATGGTTGCTATTCTTGTTTCTGCTATCTTATTATATGATTTGAGTTCATCTGATACTTGTGGTTTGATGTGGTGATTGGGATAGGTAAATTGGGCAATCTTCGGTCCTTGTTAGGTTTGAGATGCCTATACGGCGAGGCTCAATTTTGGGTCATGTCAACTAAGACTCACCTTGGTCCCCAAAACTTTCGAAAATGACTGCCAAAATTACGATAAAACTGCATACCATGATCAGAGATGATGGAAATAGGTACTCCATGCAACTTCACAATCTTTTAGAGATACAACCTTGCATAATCCTAAGTTGAGAAATTTGTTCGCACAGGCAAGAAATGAGAATACTTTTTCATCCTATCCATAATGACCCACATCAAATCAAACTAATTTTGAGACCGAGGAAGACCGATAATGAAATCCATGTTGATCACTTCCCACTTCAACACAGGCAACTCAATTTCTTGATACAATCCTTCGGGCCCCTCAAGTGCTCAACCTTCACTTGTTGGCACACCATGCACTTAGCTACAAAACTAGCCACATACCACTTCATATTGTTCCACCAATATATTTTCTTAAGGTCATGATACATTTTCATCGAACTAGGATGGATAGCATAGAGCAACTCATGCACCTCAGCCAAGATACTCTCTCACAAACCATCTATATTGGGAACACATAATCTCCCTTGGTGCTACAAGGTACCATTACTATTAATCTCAAAGGCCATCACCTTCTTCCAACCTACATCACCTTTTATCCTCATCAAGACAGGATCTAACACTTATTTATCCTTTACTTCAGCACCAATAGATGACTGCGCTATTCCTACACAACCATACCACCATCCTTCAAGTCTAAGAGTCAAACTCCAAGGTTAGACAAACGGTGAACATCTTTCACCAACTCCCACTTTCCTTCATCTACATGGGCTTGACTTCATATGGATAACCTGCTAAGAGTATCAATAACCATATTAGCTTTACCTGGATAATAGTGAAGATTCACGTTATAATCCTTGAGCAGCTCAAGCCATCTCCTTTGCCTTAGTTTAAGCTCTTTATGAGTAAACACATACTGTAGGATCTTATGATTGGAAAATATATCCACATACATACCATATAGATAGTGATGATAGATCTTCAATGCAAAAACCACAGCCAATAATTCCAAGTCATGGGTTAGATAATTCCTCTCATGCACCTTCAACTATCTAGAGGAACAAGATATCGCCTTATAATATTGTATCAAGATGCAACCAAGACCCACAAAGGATACCACAATAGACCACGAATCCATCAGTGCCTTCAGGCATTGCCAAGAATGAAGACAAAGCTAAGTTAGCCTTCATCTTATAAAAACTACCCTCACACTCGTCAGACCACAAGAACTTTTCCTTCTTCTGAGTCAACTTAGTTAGCAAGGTAGCTATAGAAGAAAAACTCTCCACAAACCTCTTGTAGTAACCAGCTAAACCCTAGAAGCTCTTAATATCAGTTGGATTCATGGGTCTAGGCCACCTCTTAATCACTACAACTTTCTACGGATCCATCATGATACCTTCACTAGAAATGACATGACTTAGAAAAGTGAGTGTTCAACAAGAATTTACAATTCAAGAATTTAGCATACAACTGCTGCTCTTACAGGGTTTGCAATATTATACGGAGGTGATTAGTGTGATCCACCTCACTATTCGAGTACACCAGGATATCGGTCTATGAATACAATGATGAACAAATATAGAAACTAATAGAAATCCCTATTCATCAAATCTATGAATGTCGTTGGGACATTGGTCAACCCAAAAGACATAATCAGAAACTCAAAATGCTCGTATCGGGTATGAAAACCAATCTTAGGGATATCTATCTCCCTAATCATTAACTGATGATACCCAAACCGAATATCAATGCTGGAGAAAGACTTATCACCCTAAAGCTGATCAAACAAATTATCTATCCTTGGAAGAGGGTACTTATTCTTTACCGTTACCTTATTCAATTGCCGGTAACAATACACATATAAATGAAACCATCCTTCTTATGAATGAATAATACCAAGCACCCCACGGAGACACACTAGGATGGACGAAACCCTTGTCTAAAAAAAACCTTTAGTGGCTTCTTCAACTTAGCTAGATCTATTCTATATGGGAGAATAGAAATAGAATGAGTGTCCGAAAAAAGATCTATCCAAAAATCTATCTCCCTATCAAGAGAGAAACCAGGAAGGTCATCAGGGAAGACCTCAAGAAATTCATTCATCACCGAGATAAAATACAAAGAAGAACCCTCCAAGTTAGAATCTATAACCCAAACAAGATAATAGAGACACCCCTTTTAGATAAATATCTAAGCTCTAAGATACGATATGAACTTTCCCTTAGGAGCTAGAAAACCACTCTCTCACTCAATAACCAGCTTATTAGGGAGTTTAAACAACCTTATAGGTTCTATAGTCTAAAGAAGCATAGCACGAGTGCAACCAATCCATCCCTAATATGACATCAAAATCAACCATGTATAATTTAAATAGATCCACCAAGGTTTCCCAACTATCCACTAATACCACACAAACCCTGTTGACTATTCTAGCTACCATAGAGTCACCAATCAAAGTAGAAACAAAAAAAGGGTCTAAAACACACTCGAGACCAAAACCAAAATACACAGCCACAAATAGGGTCACATAAGAAAAAGTGGACCATGGATCAAGTAAACATTACACATCACGAGAAAAGAGTTTCAACATACTAGTCTCAATATCTGGAGATACCTCAGACTCCTGACGAGTAGTAAGAGACTAGAGACGGTTTTGACCAGTACTAGAACTAGATGGTGCATCCTTTGGTACTGGGGCTGAAGAAGAGGCAACAAGAACCTTATTTTCCCTAGAAGCAAACTTACCAACAGGACAGTCTCTAACCATATGCCTTGGCTGAGTTTAATTGAAGCATTTGTCCTTTTCCTCATCACAGTAACCCTGATGCAATCAACCATAAAACTTATAGAGAGGATATAATAGAGCTTACTGGGCCTACCCTGTGGCCTAAAGTTGTCGCCACCATGAGAACGTTTGTCGCTTAATGGCTTTGGGTAAGGAGCACTAGCCATCGAGTAAGACCTAAAGTTACCCTACTTCTTCTTAGGACACTTCCCACCATCCCTGCCACTATGTTGTTAGCCACCACCGTGCATAGAGAATCTGAACTTCTTGCTCTACCTCTCTAATCTCTGCCTGCTTCTTCTTCTCTTTCTCAACCTACTACATATACACAACTAGTCCGAAGATATCCATGTCTTTGTTCAACAAACTAGCCTTACTTTCCAAAATCAAGTCTCGAGACAACCCGAAAGAGAACTTTCTCATTCTAGCCCTCATGCTAGAAACCAACTCCAAAGCATACCGAGATAACTGGTGAAACTTCAAGGCATACTCCTTGACTGACATATTCCTTACTTCAGGTTAACAAACTCTTTTGATTTTGCTTCCCTCAACTCCTGAGGAAAGAAGTGGTCCAGAAAAGTACAAGACAAACTATCCCACAAGGCTAACTCAGCATCATCACCCCTTGATTGCTCCCATTCCTCATACCATTAGTATGCTACATTTTTTAGTTGGTAGGGAGTAAATTCCACACCCTCTACATTGGTAGGATGCATAACATGGAAGATTATTTCCATCTCATACATAAAAGCTTAAGGATCCTCCTCTACCTTAACACTAATGAATACAGAAGGGTTTAATCTAATGAACTGGCCAACCCTTGTGGGCTTGAAAGATAGAGTAACAAAAGTACCACACTCGGCCTGATAAGCTACCAATTACTCCAACATATTAATAGACAGACAAAACTCAGCATTCATCACATCAACCTGAAGAGTTTGATAAGGTCTAAAGGAAACCTATGGAACTCCAGGAGGACAATTAGAAAATGGACCCCTAGACCAAGTCTGGAACCTATAAATGGAATGAGTTTTATCAATATTATCCTCAAGTAGGATAAAGGAATTTCGGTGAGCTTCAGATCATTAAAGAGGCATGATCAGAAATATAAACAAATAGGAATTAGAGAAAATCTCAGGACCTTAGACTCTACAGCTTTAAAATAGAACAAAAGAAAAAAAACATTCCAACATGTTTTGTAGCCTCTCCCTTATGAGAGTGGCATGCAACACAACCTTAAAAGAGACTCTACTCGGCACAGCTTTGTCGGACATCCAATTGACCATGAACATAGGGCTTTGATACCAATCTGACATAACACAAACTAGGGCCTAGTCATGTCAGGCATCTAGAGTCCAACTAGGACTGGAGACCACCCCCAATACCCAACCATAACCACCCTACATCCTATGTTAGATGAATTCCAGACATATAATAAAATAACACAAGACTAAGTTAAAGACATTAAGTAAAGCCTATAATTATAATCCAACAACCTCAGTAAAATATCCAATTGGTGCCAACCCCAGTGTTGATACCAATACTAAGGCTGACACTAATACAAACACCGCCCATACCCATAGTTGTCTGATAAAGCCTCTATCCAAAATTAATAACATTCGGTCGGGATATGCCCTCTACCATAGCCAAAATTATACCAAGGAAATAACAAAAGATAAAAGAATCCCATAGCATAAAATGGAGCCTTTCAGAGTATGGAAGCTCACTACTTCAGTCTGACTCAAAGTTGTCCCCGGATCCAAGTCACTGGATAGGAGAAACGGTAGTATAGCCAGTTTCTACATTGCATGGTGATATAGTTCTCGAAGATGGTTAGCATAGTAAACATTAGAATATACTCAAGTATAATATAAAATAATGCTAGTAATTTAAAACCAAAGTAAATCACCATATGCAATCACATAGATACATATACATATTATGCTGAGATAGGGAATCGGGTCTACTATGCATTTAAAATATTAACCCAGGTTGAGTAGATAAACCATTCTGAAACCACCCATATTATGGTTACCATAAGAATACCTTACCCAACTCATTACTAAACTATATGACTAGTACCATCAAGTCATATCTAAGGTAGAACATCTAGGGCTAGACACTAGACAACATATGATTGGACCATAAACCTCTCATCACAAGACTATACAATACATATAAAATAGAACTTAGCCAACAACACACTGACCAACATACGACTAGGGTCTCTAGACCCATATCTATACCATATGACTCGTATGGTGAGTTGTTACAAGAACAGTAAGCTCAAAGCTCAAGAACATTCCAACAGCACAAACTAAGGGTACTTAAATTAAAGTCCTATGAATTGGAACAATAACATCCATTTCTTATCTACGGGAGGCTATAGGACATTCTTAGGAGATCTACACTCCATTTAATTTTTTATTCTAAGAGACTATGTTAGTTTCTAAGATTCACTTGTCTTTACTCTTTTATAGATGGCTAGACATGAGCTACTACTACGTGAGATGAGAACCCCAAGACCACGACTAGGGATCTAACCAGAGTACGTAGATGACCTAGAAGTTGTAGACAAATAAAATCTACAACCCCAACTAGAGATAATGATAAGGAGACTTCACTAGACCCTATTATTACTCCCATACTAGAGATTTCTCCACCTCAACCAGTGGTGGTCTAGGGGAAGCTCAAGCTTCACCGAGATTTATTTCTTTGTCCCTGCTCAGAGATGCTTTGTTTAAACAAATGGTTTTCATTAATATTGCTCATTCTCTGGATCAGAGTGGTACCAACGTAGGGGCATAGCTTGTAGCAATAAATCCCAGAGTTGAGATCCCTCCAGTGCTAGTATTTTCTCATCAGAAAGTGGTCCAACCTACTATGTCTGTTAAAAAGCAAAAGATATTAGGTAGATTCTTGAAATTGACTTTTCTTAGGCTTTCTATAGAAGCGGGTGATGATGCATGAGTTCTTTATTAAATATGAGGATAAGCTTTATAATTTAACCCTAGTAACTCGAGGGGTCGACTACAATAATTTTCAGTTGGATCTAAAATCTCAGTATTAGTGAAGTGGTTAGCTTGATTCAAAGCCAGCAGAATCTCTCTCTTTAACATGGAGTTAGTTTTTTGAGGTTTTAATCGAGAATTATATGTGGCATAGCATTAGAGAGCATCTGAGAGATCAGACCTCTAGAATAAAGCAGGGTTCTATGATCGTCTTAGAGTATAATGCTTAATTTTATAAGTTTGCCAGACATGTTACATTTATTTTATTGATCAATTATGAGTAGATTTGATATTTTGTTTGGGGATTGAGCCTCCTTATGAAACACCACAAATTTTGGCCCTTGAAAATTTCTTAAGCTTTTGGCTCACTACCTTGTTTACTACTGGACCCCCAGAGTCGTAGGGTATCTTGATAACTTATTAGGATGAGTCATACCTAAACCAGTAATTTTGAGGATTGATTTTGATCTGAGTATAAGAGGCTCAGTAATATCTTTAAGGATATAACATGAGTTATTAGGTAAAATCATAGGGTGTCCAATTTAAGTCCTAAATTTTGTTCTGTGTTGACTACAACTGGACCCTATGGGTTGTAGGGTCTTATTATGAATAGGTTAGTCGCATCGTAAGGATGATAATGTATTGGGTTCCTAGACACTATCTTGGTTATGACTCATGGTGAAGAGTCATATGGTATGATTACGAGTCAAGGAGTCAACTCATGGTCAAAGGGGACACTATTTTAGCTTTTAAGTTAAGGGCACTCTGGACATTTCCCACTTTAATCCCTTGGACCCCAGGACTTATAGCCTTACTCGGGACTTTATTATTATATCATTCCCAATAAAATACTCCCAAATTCACACTAAAACTCTCTATTCAAGTTAAGGCAAGAGTTTCAAGAGGTTGATCAATGATGGCTCTCAAGGGTAGTTTCTCTCTGTACATCTTACTAATTTAGGCATGTTACTCTTCCTTTATTATTAATTTTGTAAAAGTATGTGTTTTGAAGTATTATCCATGTGATGTTTATGTTTATTTTAAAACAAATATTAGGGTTCTTTTTAAATGATTGTGAATTGAACAATGTTTATCGTGGTTTATATATGATTTCCATGTTGTAAATATGGTTTTGAACTTGTGTGTGCATAGATATGGTGAATGAACTAGGATATTGTGATTTTCCCATACTTGTGGCTTTTGAAACGGCTATAACCCTAACCCTATCATATGAAATTGGTTCTAGTTATGGAAAATATGGGAATTTATAAAATTGAACTAGTCTTGAACCATTGCATGATATAAAGAAGTATTTGAAATACAATGGTATGATTTAATAAACAAAGGGGAGTCGGTGTTCCCCAATGTATATTAATGAAAAAAGGGAGTTATTCTCCAAAGTTAATAGAGATTATTTTGGCATGATGTGTTACCTTGAAAGTGTAGTTGGTATGACGATACCAACAATGTATGCCTAAAAATGTATTGTGGTTAATTAAAAGGTAATGTCTAACGGTTGTTTTAGTTAGGCTCTAATAAGGGTTGTGTAGTTGAGTAGTAAAAGTGGAGGTTTGAGTAACCGATACTGAAAACTGCATTTATCGATGCGGGGATCAAAGTCACTAGGAAGGCTTGAGTCCCCCTTATTGTTATTTCATGATTAGGAAGGTTCGAGTTCCCCATAAATTATTATATGCTCGGGTTCTTAAGTCACCTTGGTATATGTTGGGAGGTTTGAGTACCCCCTGTATATATATATATATAATTATTCTCCAATTCATGCAGCTACAAGTAGTGGAGGTCAAACAGGGGTGAGTTGGGGCCCATATAGCCTGTGGGTACTATTATATGATAGTTTGGTTACACAATCCAAGCTAATAATTTGAAAATCATGTTAATCCTTGTTCCCTATCATGGCATGTGATATATATATATATATATGTTTATGGATTTAATTATGTGCATTGGTGTTTGGAATGATTTTAAATAGTTGATCATTTCATTATGTTATCCTTATCCCCGCATTACATGCTATCATTCACCCTACTAAACGTCTTTGGACATTGTATCCCCACGTCAATCAGGAACTGGTCATACTTTTACTTCTCTTGCTCAGTGGATTGGATTTAGGGACAGCCATTGAATTTCACTGAAGTAATGAGCTTTCATACTTCAGAGGATCCATTTCATGCTATGGATTTCTTTATGACTTTACTATTCCTTTGGTCTTGGTTTTGGCTATGGTCGAGGGCATGTCCCGACTAGATAGTTATTGGTTTTAATTAGAGGCTTCATCGAACTACTATAAGCATGGGCAGTATCAGTATTGGTATTGATATTGGTATTGGTATAGGTATTGATACTGGTAATAGTTCATTTTTGTTATAGACTTATTTTAATGTCATTAAATTGATATTCTCTTATCTTATTACATGCTCGAAATTTAGTCGACCTTGCGGCGTGGTGTATTTGGTTTGGTTAGGCACATAGGGTGATCTTCAATCCATACGGGACTTAAGATGCCATCATCGCCAGGCCCTAGTTTGGGTCATGACAAAGGTGGTATCAGAGACTAGGTTTGGTGTCATTGGGTGTCCAACAAAGTTGTGCCATGTAGAGTCTCATTTATGAGTGTGTAGCATACCACACTTATAAAGGAGAAGCTATGAGAAATTTATGAATGTTTTCCTTTCTTGTTGTCCTATTTTAAGCTATAGATTTTAAGATTTTTAGTCTCTCTAATTCCCATTTGTTCGCTTTTCAAATCATGCCTCCTAAATGATCTGAAGCTCACTTAAACTCACTGAAACTCTCTGTCCCACTTGAGGAAAATATTTATGGAATATGTCCTTCTTATATGGTATAGACCCAGTCTAGGTGTCCAGTTCCTGATTGCCCTCCTGCAGTTCCACCGGTCCCCTTTAGTCCTCTTTGAGCTCCTCAGGCTGATGTGTCAAATGCAGAATTTTGTCAGTCCATTCATATGTAGGCTTAGTTGGTAGCTTCTTAGTCTGAGCATATAACTTCTGTTACTCCATCTTCTAAGGCTATAAGGGCTGGCCAGTTTATAAGGTTGAGCCTTTCTGTGTTCATTGGTGTTAAGGTTGAGGAGGATCCTTAAGGTTTCATTGATGAGATGGAGAAGATCTTCCACGTTATGCATGCTACTAATGTGAAGGGTGTAGCATACCAATGGTATGAGGAATGGTAATAGTCTACGAAAGATGATGTCGAATTCGTACCGTGGGATGATTTCTCTAGAGCTTTTCTGGACTGCTTCTTTCTTCTGGAGTTGGGGAAGGAAAAAAGTGAAAGAGTTAGTTAATTTGAAGCAAGAAAGGATGAAGGTCAAGGACTATGCCTTGAAATTCCATTAATTGTCCCATTATGATCCCAAGCTAGTCCCTAGCATAAGTCCTAGAATGAGGAAACTTGCTTCTAGGTTGTCCTATGATTTGATTCTAGGAAGTAAGGATTCCTTATTATCCATGTGATGTTTATGTTCATTTTGAAACAAACATAGGGTTTTTTTGAATGATTATGAATTGAACAATGTTTCTCATAGTTTATATATGATTTCCATATTTTAAATATGGTTTTAAACTTGTGGGTCCATGGATATGGTGAATGAACTAGGGAATTATGATTTTCCCAAACTTGTGGATTTTGAAGTGGTTATAACCCTAACCCCATCATCTAAAATTGGTTCTAGTTATGGCAACTGTGGGAATTTGTAAAATTGAACTAGTCTTGAACTATTGCATGATATAAAGAAGTATTTAAAATACAATGGTATGATTTAATGAACAAAGGGGATTCGGTGTTCCCCAATGTATATTTATGAACAAAGGGAGTTGTTCTCTCTAAGCTAATGGAGATTGTTTTGGCATGATGTGTTACCTTGAAAGTGTAGTTGGTATGAGGATACCAACAATATATGCCAAAAAGTGGATTGTGGTTCATTGAAGGGGAATATGTGGTTATTATTTTAATTAGGCTCTAATAAGGGTTGTGTAACTGAGTAGTAAAAGTAGAGGTCTAAGTAACTGATACTGGAAACCGCATTTATCAACGCGGGGTCCAAAGTGACTAGGGAGGTTTGAGTCCCCCTTATTGTTATTTCATAATTAGGGAGGTTCGAGTTTTCCATAAATTATTAAATACTCGAGTGCTTAAGTCACCTTGGTATATGTTGGGAGGTTCGAGTCCCCCATATGCATATTTATGAGATTATTCTCCAAATCATACAGACAAGTACTGGGGCCAAACCAGGGGTGAGAGCTGGAGTCTAAATAGCCCGTGGGTACTATTATATGATGGTTGAGCTATACAATCCAAGCTAATGATTTAAAAATCATATTAATCCTTGTTCCCTATCATGGCATATGATATATATATATATGTTTATACATTTGAATATGTGCATTGTTGTTTGGAATAATTTTAAATAGTTGATCATTTCATTATGTTATCCTTATCCTTGTGTTACATGATAGCATTCACCCTGTTAAACATCTTTGGACATTATATCCCCACATGATTCGGGAACTAGTCATACTTCTACTTCTCCTGCTCAGTGACTTTGATTCGGGGACAACCATTGAATCACGCAGAAGTAGTGAGATTCCATACTTTGAAGGACTCTATTTTATGCTATGGATTTCTTTATGACTTTACTATTCCTTTGGTTTTGGTTTTAGATATGGTCTAGGCATGTCCCAATTGGATTTTTTTGGTTTTGATTAAAGGCATCATCAAACTACTGTGGGCATGGGTGGTGTCAGTATTGGTATTGATATTGGCATTAATACTGGTATCGGTTATTTTTGGTTAAAGACTTATTTTTATGTCTTCAAATTGATATTCTCTTAACTTGTTATATGCTTAAAATTCATTCGATCTTGGGTTTTGGTGTGTTTGGTTTCGTTAGGCACATGGGGTGATCTCCGATCCACGCAGGACTTAAGATACCCATCATAGCCAGGCCTTGATTCTAGTTGTAACACCTTTTTAGTAAGAATACACAGAGTTTGGTCATTATTGGCAGGTCCTTTATTGAGGTTTCTGATCATGCTTAGATCATAAAGGAGATGCATCACGGGGCCCAAGGAATTAGTAATAAAAGGCCATTTTATCAGGGTAGTTTTAGTGTGAGCCAAAGTGGCCCATGGAACAGAAGCAAAGGTTCTTAGGGTAGGTACCCTCCATATTATTCTTAACAGCATCCAGGTTATCCTAGTAAGCCCATTCATGTCACACTTAAGCTTGTTGATATGGGTCAGCCCTGTTATAGTGATCATTTTGGCCAGAGTAATAGTCAACCTTCAATAAAGGCATATTCTAGGTTTTCTAACCAAGGTGGCTATTTAGATAAATCTTTTAGATTTAGTGCAGTGCCCGAGACATGTTATGAGTGTGGATCCTTCGGCCATTTCTCTAGAGAATATCCTAGTGTGGGGTAGTTGTACATACCACACAAAGTGTTCTGTCAATTAGAGCAGTGTTGCCCCAACTATAGGTGGTATAAATGGTCATTGAGGTTGTCTCTAGGGTTCCTAATGAGGTCCTTAGACAGTTTGGATAGGTAATTAGTCAGACGCCCAGCGAAGAGGCAAGCCAGGTCATTTATATGTTGTACCCAGTAGACCAGAGGTAGAGTCTTTTGGATATAGTTATCACAGGTATGATATTAGTGTACAATTAGCTGACTTTTGCTTTATTTGATCTAGGATCCACTTATTATAATGTGTCTTCTTATTATAGACCGCGGTTAGAGTTGTTTTGGGATTCTTTATTTGTGTTATTATATGTATCTACTCCCGTGGGTGATTCTTTAGTAGTGGATTGAGTTTAAATATCATGTGATGTGAATGTTTGAGAGTTTGATACTTAGGCTTATCTTACTTTGCTATATATGGTGGACTTTGATGTAATTCTGGGCATGTAATAATTATGCCCCGTTCATGTGGTCTTGGATTATTTTGCCAAGACTATTACCTTAGTCATGCCTAGCATACCCTCGATTGTGCGTAAGAATCTATTAGCCATGTGCCAATAGGGATTATTTCTTATGTTCGAGCTAGTGGACGTATATCAAGGGGTTGCGAGTCTTATCTTGCTTAATTTTATGATATTAGTGTGGAGAGTCCCTCTCTTGACTCTATTTTTATAATCCATGATTTTCCTACTGATTTACTTGGCCTTCCTCTTGAGTGTGATATTAAGTTTATTATTGATCGATTCGCACACTCCACGTAATTCTATGGCACCTTACCATATGGCTTTTGTCAAATAAAAGGAGATAAATTCTCATCTTTAAGATCTTCTAGGTAAGGATTTTATTAGGCCGGCTATGTCACCTTGGGGTGCTCCCATCTTGTTAATGAAGAAAAATGATGGATCCTTGTGTATGTATATTGATTACAGGTAGCTGAATAGGGTAACAATGAAGAATAAATATCCTATGCCTTATATTTATGACTTATTTGACCAGCTTCAGGGAGCAGTGGTGTTCTTTAAGATTGACTTAAGGCCTACTTACCACCAGTTAAGAATTTAGGTTGATAACATCCCAAAGACAGCCTTTAAAATACGCCATAGCCATTATGGGTTCGTGGTGATGTCTTTTGGATTGATCGATGCCCCAGATGTGTTCATGGATTTGATGAACCATATGTTCATACCCTATTTGGACTCCTTCATGATTATGTTCATTGATGATATTCTTGTGTATTTACAGAGTAGGAAGGAGCATATGCAATATTTGAGGATTGTGCTCCAAAATTGGAGAGATCATAGGCTTTTTGCCAAACTCTCAAAGTAAGAGTTCTTGCTCAAGATGATTACATTCCTAGGATATAGATTATCAAGATAGGATTATGGTGGTTCCAGCAAAGATTAAGGCTATTCGTGATTGGACCAGGCCTACATCTCCATTGGAGGTTGGTTGCTTTATTGGTTTGACAGGTTACTATAGATGGTTTGTTGAGGGTTTTTCTATAATTATAGCACCAATGACCAAATTGATCCGGAAGGAAATTCCTTTCCAGTGGTCTAGGTGGGAGTGAGTCGAGATTTTAAAAACTCAACGATTTCACACTTCAGCTCTTATACTGGCTATTCTTATTAAGGGTGAGGTATTTACCAAATACTTTCATGCTTTCTCTATTGGTTTAGGTTGTATGTTGATACAGTAGGGCTGAGTTATTGCTTATGTGTTGAGGCAGTTGAAGGAGCACAAGTACAACTACCCCACTGATGATTTGGAGTCGGCAATGATAGTTTTTGCATTTAAGATGTGCAGGCATTATTTATATGGTGTGAATCATGAGATCAACACAGATCATCGTAGTATTTGACATCTTATGCTCAAAGAGAACTTAATTCTAGGCAATGTAGATGAATGAAGTTTCTGAAGGACTATGGTATCTCTATTATATACGATCCAGACAAGGTAAGCGTAGTAGCAAATGTCTTGAGCCGAAAAGAGGTGTGTACGGGTAGCTTGGCTTGTATTTTAGTTTATGAGAGTCTATTAGCATAGGACATCCAATCATTAGGTAATTTGATGGTGCAACTTGATATTTCATATTTCAGGAGGACCCTTGCTAGTGTGGGGACCAAGTCAACCTTGGTTGAGAAGATTCAGAGTCGCTAACTTGAGGATAGAGTACTTTGTATCATCCATGATCAGGTGATGCGGGGTGAGTCCAAGAGGGATACCATAGATTCTAAGGGTATTTTGAGATATGATGGTTACATTTGTGCTACGAGGTTTGGTGACTTGATTCAGTTGAAATTGTATGAGGCTCATACTCCAAATACTCCATTCACCCTAGGACAGCTAAGATGTATAGGTATTAGTGGAGTGGCATAAAGAGGGATGTAGAGGACTTTGTGTCTTATTGCCTAGTTGTCAGTAGGTGATGGCCGAGCATCAAAGGCCTAGTGGACTAATTCAGATACTTCCTATTCCTGATTAGAAGTGGGAGTGGATCACCATGGACATTTTCAGTTGTTTCCCTTGCACCTCCCAAGGTTCTGATGGTAATTGAGTCATTGTAGATCCATTGACCAAGTCAACATATTTCCTACCTATTCAGATGTCCTTTTGTGCTGAGAGGTTATCCCGTATATATGTTAATGAGATAGCTCGCCTGTATGGATTGCCCATATATATTATATCGTATAGGGGCTCAGTATTCAATTCTAGTAACTAGATGGCTTTTCAGTAGGAGTTGTGGTACGAGCATAGTTAGCATGGGGCATATTAGGATGAGCTTCCATATATGAATGATAGCTTGGAGCCCAAATAAAGGCATAAAAAAACAAATACCCAAGGTTATGGGAAATCAAGATGCCATTTGGGCAATCAAGAAGGCCCCTTGTGAGTTATTTGTAAAATAGTCTTATTTGGGCTATTTTTGTAATAGGCTATTTTTGTGAAGGCAATAAATATAAATAGTGCCTTAGCCATTTTCATTACGTAGACTATGATGAATTGAAAAATGAACTCCTTTAGGAGTGCAGGGTGGAATCCCTTCAGTGTAGCCATAGTGTTAGTGAGATTAGTGATGGGTGAATTCCCATTGTTGATCTAAAACTTCTCAACTTTGATTTTTACAAGCGTTACTCATTTTTGGATTCAAATTAGGTTCTCTGTTCTAATTGAAATCTAGTTCTCTTCTTCCTTGACTAATTGATTCAATCAGGCCTTCTTTCTTCTATTCTCATCTCAATTTCCTTTTATTCTCACCTCTTATTTCTCCACTATCTTTATTTGTGTTGTTGATTTTTTGTATTTTTAATATCAATTTTAGTCACTCGGTTGAGGTTGTTTTCAAGTCGGGTATTCAGGTGGATCTTAGCACTGCATTTCACCCTCAGATCAACTGGCAGTCGAAGCAGACTGTTCAAATTCTTAAGGAAACACTTCGAGCCTGTTTTATGAATTTTGGAGGTCAGTGGGAGCAGCACTTAGCATTGGCGAAATTTGCATATAATAATAGCGACCATTCGAATATTAAGATGGAACAATTATAGGCACTATACGGTAGGCATTGTCGATCTCCGATAGGATGGTTTGAGACCTCTGAGGTTAGGCCCCGTGGTACAGAATTCCTTTGGGAGTCACTGGATATAGTCCGAGTGATTCAGGATAGACAGAGGGCAGCATAGAGTAGGCAAAAGGCTTATGTAGATCTTAGACTTTGTGCCTGGAAATTTGGAATTAGAATTGGTATTCCTTCAAGTATCTCCCATAAAGGGCCTAATGAGATTTTGAAGGAAAGGCAAGCTCAACCCTAGGTATATCAGACCTTTTTAGATACTTCACATTATTAGAAAGGTGGTTTATGATTCGGCCTTGCCCCCAGATTTTGCCATTGTCACCTAGTTTTTCATGTTTCTATGTTGCGACGTTACATCTTTGATGAGTCTCATATGCTTCGATGGGACTCAATTTAGTTATATGAGAGATTAACCTTTGTGGGGAAGCCAGTTCTCATATTAGCCAGGGATGTCAGGCGGTTGCGCTTTAGGGATATTCGACTAGTTAAGGTTCAGTGGAGATACCTCCCAGTAGAGGAGGCTACTTAGGAGATAAAGAGCGAGATACGGTCCCACATCCCCACCTGTTTGAGCCTTTGGGTACATCCTAACCCTTTATTTTTGTGTATGAAAGTTCTTTTAGTAGAGGATATTGTAATGACCCTCCAGGTCATTTTCTGCATGTCCACTCTTTTTCACCGTATAGAGCTTTTCTATAGTTGCCCTAAGTCATTTGTGTTTTTCTAGAGTTGACAGTTCATGTCATGACCTGAGACTACCACCTAGTCTTAACATGGTGCTTATGGTCACATATGACCCCAAGCTAACCCATGGCCCGGCATGCATTGGAAGAATGGATAATGTAAAAAAATACTAGGTGGAAACTAACTCAAATAAGTGATGGAAACCATAATGTAAAACTAAATACCTAATAAACTAGAAATAGAACAAAGAACTGTGTGACAACCAATCATGCTGAAAATCTAAACATTTGTCTGAAAGCCTCTGCTCATAATGAGTTGTTGGGACAAGCCCCTAACTGAATCCAACTAAATTGAAACTGAAATAAACTGACCAAAAAATAAAAAAATTGATAACTAGTCCTCGAATGATGAGGACTCACCAAAAGTTATTGTTGAACGTGGAACGAGAATATACTAGATGCGTTCCCGGTACAAAGCATCCGAACCTATATTATGAGATAATATTGTACAGAAAAGTATGTGATCAGTACTTTGAATGTACTAAGTATGTGAGATGGGAAACTAGCTAACATAAATTGAACATGAATGCATGAACATGTAAACTGAATGCGAAACCCAGTATAAACATGTGGTGAATAAAACTGAATATTGAATACTGAATAACTGAATATCTGAATAATTTGTCAAGCAAACTTGAACTAAAAATAAAATGAGGACTGTGAAAGCCAACAATAACCGACATACCCCAATATGACAAAATCGATGTCACGACCCAATTTCTTGAATCATGATGGTGCCTACTATAACCCCCCAGTTGGCAAGACAAACCCATTGTCCAGAATTGCTAGTAACAGACTACCCAACTAGATAAAGGCAAGAATGAAAAAAAGATGAAGAGATTAAATACATAATATAGTCTCAAAACCTGGTGGTATTACTACAAGAGCTTCTACGTAACAAGAACGCAAAGTGATATACAAATGAATGCACTCATATAACTAATCTTCGAATACAACATAGAGACTAGCAAATACATAAGAGAGAGATAAGTAATACTCTGAAAGTCAGGATCTCACTCTAAGTATTCGAACCGTGGCTTCTCCTCACGATGAACACATAAACAGTGATAACACGTACTATAATCTACAGGCTGCAGAAGTGTAGTATGACTACCAAACACGTAGTACTCAGTAGGCAACTGCAAAATGAGCTCCAAAGTTAAAGAAGATATACATAATATATAAACACCCAAATGTCCAACAACCATATAAGGCAATCAATGAGATTAAGGATAAACTATCCTATTCATATCCAAGAGACTAACATAATAAAGCTAAGGAAGTAGTGAGAATGCATAATCTTACTCCAGCCATACTTAGGAATCTCAACACTATACCGTATATCGTTGGCCAATATGCAAGTAAGAGTGAAAAAAAGACCCGTGTAAGTATATAAGGCCAAGGAATGAGTATATAATCAAAGTAAATGAAGAAAAATACGGATATATGGTAATACCCTAGCTACATATAGCTAAGTATGCATATGTATATAAGTATATAACGAAGGTCTACTCGAAGTACAGCCTAAATTATCAGACTACCTATTCCAGACCTCATAATCATAGCAGGGGCTATGGGGTTTTAATCCATATATCAAGTCATCAGATGATTATGTATAGTAATAAAATTGTAAGATAGAAGTGGTCAGAATCATTCCTCAAGTCATGATACCAAATCAATGACCAATCTGTCATAAACTAGCCATAACAATAATTATAACAATGATAATAACAATGCCAATAACAACGTAAGTAACTGACTAGTCCGACAACCAAATACAAAACTAAGCCTATCACGTGCCCCCACCGCCCCAGTCTTAGAAGCTTCAATCAGCATACAACACACCATAAATCATAGTCATCACCCATACCTATACAAGCCACACGTATGTCCTAATAGATATAGGTGCATACTGGTGATAGCCAATGTCCATGCAAGAATGAATGTAATAGAATCCACAATACCATAATCATCTTATGGCCTTGCCGGGTATATATATATAATCGCCATACATAAGGCTAACTGGACTCAAACCGGTAGATATACACATAGGCATATCAATGTAATCGTCCTCAACCTTGCTGGGTATTTCATCATAATCATTCTCCGGCATTGGCGAGTATCAGTATCATTATCACACTATTCTCCGACATTATTGGGTATTAATATATCATCACAATGTCCTTTGGCCTTGCTGGGTATCAATGTCATCATAGTCATCCTCCAGCCTTGCCGGGTATATAATCAGTATCATCATAATCATCAGTAGCACATATATATTTATAACATCAAAACTAAATTTTGTCATCCGGTTTTACCCAAAAGCTACATCACTAATCTTGTTTCTTCCTCCATCCCATACCAAAGAGATGTGTATCTAGAGATAATAGGTACACGGACTCAAGTCATGGCTAAAAGAGTGTAAATTCATAAGATTGTTTCCCAGAGTAAACTTCGAGACTAAATCTTTATAAAAGTGTAGAAAGGGTCAAAATCTCTAATGACTAGAGTAATTAGTAGTACCAAATCATAGACTGAAATCTGTCTCAATCACATCTTTTAAAATCATTATTTATCTCTTTTACATATAAGTTATTCATTAAGACGGGCATTTAATTATTATGGAGAAATTCATTTTAAGGTAGAAAGTGGGCTTTAACCCTTATTTAGTGCCAATAATAATATGATTATAATCTAATTGGAATTGTATCAATCATCGATGCAACTATCATAAATGTATCGAATCTATGCATGCCATAACCAGTATTCAAACAACGGAACAATAAGCATTAATATATCAATAAACTACAATCACATCCTTTACAAGGATAAACACTTTCCGGATGGTCAACTCATATCATCACACGGCCTTGGGCCCAATAATGTGTCTGGAATAATTATAGCATCATAACCAAGGCCATTGGCCCACATGGAATCCATATCAATAATCATATCTATACATCATCTCATATTTATATGCCATAGCATATTTATAAGGCATAACATCTCTATAAGTCATAAGGCATATCGATAATCATCTGACATCAATGAGGTATAAAATCAATAAGCATCTCTCATCTAGGACGTATCTCATATCTATAAGGAATATCACATCTATAGTCTATATATCATAACTATGTCTATCCTATATTATAAAGCATGTCGATGGACCACATCATAAGACAAGTTCAAAATGTCATAGCATAGCTACAAACCATACGTCATAATCCAAGGAAAGTCATCATAATTCATCGATTCAGAAAGTAACCTCATTCTAAAGGCTTAATAGTCTCAACTATGCCTAACATTTCACAATAAAGTCCACAAGGGAAAACACAAGTCATAGCCTAAGGTGGGTTTGAGGAACCCACTTCTAATCCTCAATTTCCATATTTAGGTAATTTATACTCCAAACTAGGCTAAGGTATCTAGTTTAACTTCTCGATGTCAGTAAACCATAACCAATCCTATGATAAGAATTCCGCCAAGAAACATGAACAATTAAGTAAACTCCACCTAAATTAGGGTTTCAAGATCACCACAACAGCCTAAATAAGGTTAAATACATTAACCATGCTTCCAATGCAAAAACCACATCCCAAACCAAGCATTATTTCATATCCATTCTACAAATTAGTTTAATCCGAGGAGAAGGCAATAGATTTCTACAAGGGTATTATGCATTTCAACTTACGGGTCAAGACCCTCATCTTTCCCAAAACTTCAATATTCAATACCAAGTCATTCTACCTATAATCAAACTTAACATTCACATTCACACGCAATATATAACACGAATCATCTTACGGAGAAGAGTACACATAAGTCTACCTCAAATCCAGACCGCAAATCCATAATTCATCCACCAAATGCTCATCTTAATTTCATAATCCCAAAACTGCTCACAATATCAAAATAGTAATCTACACATCACTATGAAAATGACGATACCCATATTGCACCATTGTGCTTTGGGTCTAAAAATGACACCAAAAAATGGAAGTGGGTCCCACTTATAGAAATCAAGTTTTTGAGGTCAACCCAATACTTATACATGCTCAAGGAATCATGAGCCTTAAAATGGGTAAAGCCAGGCTAAATTGGGGATAAAATCAAACCCTCAAGCTATTTGGAGTTTTGGATCAAAAACAAAGAAATTCATCAAGAAAGGGATGAAATCTTACCTTAAATATAAAGTTATTCACAATAATAGATGTTAATCAAGCTTCCAAGTCACCCACAAGACTCAATTTTGAGTTAGCACACCATTTTTATTTTTGGCTCTCAAGAGTGAGTGGGGAATGGCAAAAACGCGGCCTAAGGGGTCCTTTTATACCCATACTAGGTATCCAAGTATGGCAATGGCATAACCAAGTGTGCAATCACACTACTTGGATGTAGAAGCAGGTATGGCAACTGCCAAACCCCTTGTTTAATCGCAGTACTTTTTGTCAGCTGAAACTTGGAAAAATTCCAAGTTTCTGCTAATGCCTCGAGATTTATTAAGAATCCGATATATGCAAATGAACTATGTAACCACGTTAAATTCAGCATTCCAGACGCGATTGCGAAGTCTTATTTTTAATCCGAGTTTGCTTAAACCAAATGTGGGTCTCACACCCATATTTTAAATTTTCAACTTTCTGACCAATAGATCAAAATAAGCTCGGGACCCAAATTAAAGGTCTACATAGCCTAAAATCAATATTCTACAGTTGTTGTGGCAGTCAGAATTTGCATCCGATATCGTTTTGCTAAAGTTTTTTCCCCATGGCTATTTGGAACCAATGAAGACTTCAAAATAGAGAACTGGTTCTAAAAATTAAACGAACTTCCAGATAATAGAACTATTACTCCTAGCAAGTCATAAATGACTTGGGGCAGCTATGGGAAATCCCTAATGGTGAAAATAAGTGGAAATATGGCCTGAAGTGTCATTACAATATCCAATACTAAAAGGACTTTCATCCCTGAAAGTCAATGGATAGAAAAAAACTTAAATGCTTAAAAGGATAAGGTAATGGGATCGCATACTCCGAGCATGACTTCCCAGATAACCACCATGAAGAGAGAAAACTTCTGAGAGATTTTTTCACAGGTATCAACAGCTCTCTCACTACCCTTTTAAATAGCCAAAGCTCAACTCCAACTACCAACTGGTCTCCAATTGAACCGAAGAAGGCTGATGCGCGCAAATTTGAACCATGACACACCGATACCATCTCGATACCCATACAAATCAATCAAAGTCCTTTCCAAGACACAAGCAAAACAAGGCATGAGTGCTACAACCGACTCTAAATCCAAACATAACCTTTTTTTACCAATCCATACTTGCAATCTACTCCAAAACAGGAGAAAAATCACCTGAGTCTCATCAGCACAATCTCATCATAGAAAACACAAAGAATTGAGGCTGATTTACTGAAGGCCCATTTGGCAAACATGAAAATAAGCCCATAAGGTGCTATATAGGCACATAAATAGAGATAATCAAGGAATACAATCTATGTAAGTCAACCATAAGTCCAGATGGCAACCAAAACTGCAATCCAAAAGATTAAGTCATAACTACTAATCACTGGACGATTCACGCCTGGATGTCCTATTAACTGAGGATAAACCAAGTGGAATCCAACTCAAGCATACTACTCCCACTGAGTATATCATCCAAAATCCACAAAGTAGACTGACGACTCGAGGTCAAAGCTGAAAAAACAATATCGGGTCCATGGTCTATCATTTGAACAGTTATCAACTATAATTTATCCAAAATCGAGAAGACTGAATAGGTAACCATGGAGAAGGCTTAACCAGCCTATAAATGAAACCCGAACCAATAAAAATCTAAAAAAAAGGCTTCATCAAGCCCTACAACTCCAAGAAAAAATCTTAACATCAAGTCTAGATTGCTCGATCTCAACTGCCTAAACCTAACCTAAAGACTAGGGGTGGGCATTCAGTTTTTTCAATTCGATTGCTGAATATTGGTTCGGTTTTTTGCTTTTTGAATTGACAAAAATGAAAACTATAACCAAACCAAAATTATTTCGGTTTGGTTCGGTTTTACAAATTCGGTTCGATTATTTTGGATTTTTATTTTGGTTTTTATGATTAAAGTAGTGAGCATTTAAAATTAGCAATTTTTCTAGAAAAATAATCTTTTTTTCAAACCTATTTTTTATTCTCAAATATAATTAATTTAACATGCATGAAATAACCATAAATATCGACCTCGCTAAGTCATCACGGTTGGCGTGATAGCAGTGGCCGCACTCGGCAGCGACTGCTGACGGTAGTGACGAACTAAGTAAATGAACTGAGCAAACGACTGTCATTAGCGATGTTGAAATTTCAAATGAATTGACGAACTGAGGATGGTTGAGCACTGCTACAGGCTTCACGTTAATGTTAGGGTCTAAAGCAAAGCAATATATTAGGATTTAGGGTTACTAAATGATTATAATTTATATATTTATATGTTATATCAGATTATATTATATTTTTAGTATATTTACCTATATATTAAAGTATATATATTATAATATATTATTTATATAATTTTGGTTTTTTCGTTTATCCAAAAAAAAAATTATAAATCCAATAACCAAACCGTTTAACCAAATTTCTAAAATTTGAAATTGAAACAATCCGAAAAAATAAAAATCCAAACCAAAATTAAATTTTGATTTGATTTTTTAGTTTTTTCGGCTTAAACCAAAATATGCCCAACCCTACTAAAGATGAGTTGGCATTAATACTCCAAATCCATTATAACTTCCAAATCGCAATCCCATGGTGTATCCAAAATTGAGCCAACAAATTCAATTCAAGGTCAAATACACATATCTATCATACTGTCTGTTTCAGACAAATTGATACCATATCAAGTCGAGCCAAAACTGAGAGATAGCTAAAGAATAAAATCATAATAGAAGATAAATAACTAACTGAAAACATAGGAAATTTACTCCATATCCACTGGAGGGTATGAACTATTAAAGCATACTCAAGAACTCATGAAAGCCACAAACCATACTAGTAACGGCAAAAACTCTAGCACTCAAAAAGATACAACTCCAACCAAAACTAACCAATCCAACATTCCATCTCAACGAAAAATAGCCATAGGCATATATAATCGAGGAGAAACACTCCATCAAACCTCATTAGGCCGAACAAAACTCTAAAATGGGAATTTTCTTAATCCACCTACGTAGGACAATCATCACTCGATCCATCCATGACTCACATCATCAACAAAGAAAAGTACCAATCTTGAAACAAAAGTCAATGTCAAGACCACTACCAAAAAATCAACAATTCAAGAGAAAGAACTTCCAATTTGCCAACTCAAGAAGCGATAATAGGAAAAGCGACTTGCCTTTAACTCTCTCTAACTCTACGAAAGGTAAAAATCATATCATGATGAGAATGTAGCATCTAAATCCACACTTATAACAAGGCAAACCATCACTAGGGGACAAATCTAATGAATCAGAGAGATTAATCCAAGATATCTCAACATCTATATCAAACCACTATCGAGCAATAAAATAGCCACAAATAAAAAACGGACACCAAACTGGTCAATCTCATAAACTGGCTATATAGAAAGGGAATAGTCAAAGGAAAACCTTTGCACACCGGAGGCAAGTCTAAGAGTCTCAAACTCAAGAACCAGCAATGTGGTTAAATTTCCAACTCCAGAACCATACAAAACCACAGAAGGTCAACTTACCTTCGATATCAAAATACATCCCGAATCAATCAACACAGTTAACTAAGAGGAAAAATAATCAACTTCACCTTGCTATAGGGAAGAAATCATCAAATTGGGATATAGCAACTCAAACCACTGAATAAAAATTGCAAAAAAATAGAATTTTAACTAGATAACACTAGTCTATATAGCTACCAATTAAGGATCAATTACATCAAGTAATAACATCAATAACAACAACAATATCACCAATAGCAATAGCAATATCAACATCAATATATTGAATAGGCGGTACCAAAATGAACATCAATATCATATAACACTTAAGGTCCATAATAAGGCCAATGTGCCAAGTTAAATAGGACTCGAACCCAAATACCACATCCATAGGGAGAAAATATCAATATAGATCTACCCTATCCATTACTAAAGAAATAAACCATGAGGGTAGTCATATAATCATGAATTCAATAACAAGGCACACAATAATCAATATGAACTCATCAAGGCATATAATGATCAATGGGGACGCAAATACGGGGAAATAAAAGCACACCAATCATGATAAAATCTGTAACTACATGCCTAATGGATATGAGAGAGAGAAATCTAAATGGGTCTAAACTCGGTCCAATCGACTAATTCATCAACTAAGGTGCCAAGCAATCTATCTCTAACTAGAGGTGTCATACTCATCATGAGGCTAATCTAGATGAGTTGAAAGACTAGCAATCTTACATCGAGGATACTCTCTAGACTAGTAGTTAATCTCTCTACAGTCGTAGAAAACTCTTAAGGCCCAACATAGCGAGAACATAAATTAATCCTAAATGGCTGGCCAAATGACGCTAAGAGCACTATCTACTACCAAAGCTCGTCCTTTCTACAATCATAGGTAATCTCAAGAACCCTAGGTTGGTGTGGAATACATGCAAGCTCTGTCTGATCAACTAAATTATATCGAGGAACTCACTGAGCTAGTGTCCCATCATCACACAACTAAAATAAGATCTTAGAATACTCTGAGATACTACCCTACATAATCCAAAATGGATGACACGGACTAAAAACCCATACCAAAAACTCCACAAGGTCTAATAGGGACTCTGTCTGCTACAATCACTGTGGCAAATCTTAGAACCACTCATAGTCAGAATTACTACCTGTGTAGAGCTGATAGGCTTCAAGTGAAGCTGAACTCTACCAGAAGAATCCTCACTCCAGGATGAAATACCAATAGCACAATACAAAGGTCATGGCCTCTTACCGCTACCTCTATAAGTCTGAATACGTCTCTATGGATCTCGAATGGCCAACAACCTGAGAGAAGGAAGACCCAACTGCTATCAAGTGCTCTAGCACCAATCGAGTGGCAATATCAATCCTCTAATAAATCCATACACCATGTCCTCCTCAGAATGATATAGTAACAGAAAATATCAAGCACACTTAAAAAATCCAATCTCATACTCAAAAACTAGTACAAAACCCTAATGAAAACCAATAGACCCAACTCTGGCCTATTAATTACTTGATGAACTGAATGTCATCCCTAACTGTGAGGGATCTGCAACATACTCAAGACCCCAATATTGAACCTCAAAGGGTTGAAGCAGTCACAAGCCTTACTAGAGCTTAAGTTGGCCTCAAATTCTTTGGCTGACACTGAAGATATTCAATATCCATCTCTACCTCTCTAGTCTAATATTGTAGCAAAATATGTGTTGAAGTATTATCCACATCTATCGACCATCTCGCATAATTCATTTAGGATAGAATAGAGTCAAGGAATATGCTTTAGGATTATATAAAATGTGGACAAACGATAAGGAGTCAAGAAATAAATTTCCTAAGAATGTCCTAGTAGCCTCCCAAAGATAGGTTATAGATGTCTGTGACTGATTCACAAGACTCTATTAACCATTTAGCTCTTGTACAAATACACTGGTAAAACCTAGGCTCTAACACCAATTTGTCATAACCTAATTTCTCAGATCATGATGGCGCCTACTATAGCCCATCATTAGGCAAGCCAAACCCATAGTCTAGAATGGCTAGTAATGGACTGCCCAACTAGATAAAGGAAAGAATACAAAAAAGATGAAGTAAGAGATAAAATACATAATATAGTCCTAAAACCTGGTGGTATCAGTACAAGAGCTTCTACATAAAAAGAATCCAAAGTGACATACAAATAAATACACTGATATAACTTATCTCTAAATATAATATAGAGACAAGTCTAAAACCTAAGAGAGAGATAAGTAATACTACAAATATGAGGAACTCACTCTAAGTTTTTGAACTATGGCTTCTCTACATAATGCACATATTAACGATGATAATCCGTACTATGATCAACAGGAAGCAGAAATATAGTATGAGTACCAAACACTAGGTACTCAGTAGGCAACTACGAACTGCGTTCCAAAGATAAAGAAAATATATATATAACATATAAATAGAATAAAAAACTACACCCAAATATCCAATAACAATATAAGATAGTTAGTGAGATAATAAGGATAAACTATCCTATTCTTGACTAAGAGACTAGCATATTAAGGCTAAGGAAGTAGTGAGAATACACTATCTTATTCTATCCATACATAGGAATCTCAACACTATACCATATATCACTGACCAATATGTAAGTAAATGTGGAAAGAAGATATATATAAGTATATAAGGCTAAAGAATACATATATAATCTGACTAAATGAAGGAAATGAGGGATATATGGTAATACTATAGCTATATATAGCTAAGTATCCATATATATATATATAAGTATATAACTAAGGTCTACTCAAAGTATATCCAAAATTATTAGAATAGTTATTCAAGACCTCATATCATAGAAGGAATTAGTTCAAGAATACTCAAGGTTCTAATCCATATATCAAGTCATTAGATGATCATAAATAGTAGTATAATAGTAAGATAAAAATAAGTCTGAATTATACCTCAAGTACCTATAACGAATCAATGACCAATCTATTATAAATTAGCCATAACAATAATAATAACAATGCCAATGACAATGCGAGTAATCAATAGTTCGGATAACCAAATACCTCAAGCCTATCACATGCACCTGCTACCCTAGGATCATATGGTTTAATCAACATAAAACACACCACAAGTCATAGTCCTACCCATACCTATGCCAACCCTCTCCCTCATATGGGATGATAAATATAGATACATACTGGTGATAGTCAATACACATACAAGAATAAATACAATAGAGTCCACAATACCATAACTAATCCAAGTATCATAACATCATTATCTTAAACATCACTATCATAACCATTATCTCATAATTATCCTATGGCCTTACTGGGTATATATATATAATTACCATACATAGGGCTAACCAAACTCGAATTGGTAGATGTACACATAGGCACATCAATGTAATTGTCCTTTGGCCTTAATGGGAATATCATCATAGTAATTCTATTTCCTTGCTAGGTATTAATATCATCATCACACTATCTTTCGTCCTTACTGGGTATCAATGTATCATCACAATATCCTCTGGCTTTGTCAGGTATCAATGTCATTATAGTCATTATTTGATCTTGCCGAGTATATAATCAGTATCATCAAAATCATCAGTAGCACATATATATATAAAATCATTACTAAAATCTGTCATCGGGTTTTACTTGGACGCTACCTCATCAATTCAATCTTCCTCCATTCCATCCCAAAGAGATGTATATTTTGGATATGATAAGATCATGGACTCAAGTCATGGCTAAAAGAGTGTAAATCCATCAGTTTGTTGCCCAAAGTGAACTTTAAGACTAAATTATTAGAAAAGTGTAAAAAAAAAAATAAGAATCTCTCACAACTAGAGTAATTAGTAGTATCAAATCATAGACCAGAATCTATCTCAATTGCATCTATTAAACATCATTATTAATCTGTTATAAATATAAGTTATTCATTAAGACAAGCATTTAATTATTTTTGAAGAAATCCATTTTAAGGTAGAAAGTGGGCTTTAACCTCATTTAGTGACAACAATAACAAGATTATAATCTAATTTGAATCATACCAATTATGGATTCAATGACCATGAATGTATCGAATCTACGCATGCTATCACTAGTATTCAAATAATGAAACCATAAGCATCAATATATCAACAAACTACAGTGATAAACACTTCTCGGATGGTCAACTCATATCATAACATGGCCTTGGGCCCAATAATGTGTCCAGAATAATTATAGCATCATAATCACAACCTTTGGCCCACAAACATATCCGAAATTCATATCAATAATCATATCTATGCATCATCTCATATTTATAATCCATAGTGTATTTATAAGGCATAACATCTCTATAAGTCATAAGGCATATCTATAATAATCTCACATCTAGGAAGTATAATATCAATAAACATCTCTCATCTAGGAGGCATCTCACATCTGTAAGGCATATCGTGATTATAGGCCATACACCATAGTTATGTCTATACCTATATTATCAAGTATTTCAATGGACCACATCATACTAAAAGTCCTAAATAATAAGTCATAATCCATGGAAAGTCATCATAATTCATCGAGTCACAAAGTAACCTCATTCTAAAGGCTCAATAGTCTCAACTATACCTAAAATTCACAACAAAGTCCACAAAGGATAACATAAGTCTTAGCCTAAGGTAGGTTTAAGAAACCTACTTCTAATCCTCAATTTCCATATTTAGGCAATAATACCCCTAAAGTAGGCTAACGTATCTAGTTTAACTTCTAGATGGTAAGCCATAACCAATCCTAAGATAGGAATTCTTCCTAAAAACATGAGCAATTAAGTAAACTCCACCTAAATTATGGTTTCAAAATCACCACAGTATCCCAAAAAAGGTTAAATATACTAACTAAGCTTCCAATGCCAAAACCATATCCTAACCTAGCATTATATCATATTCATTCTACGAATTAGTTAAATCTGGGGAGAAGTCAATATAATACTAAAAAGGAATTATGTATTTCAAATTATGGGTCAAAACCCTCATCTAATCCCAAAAATTCAATATTCAATACCAAGTTATTCTACCCATAACAATTCATAACATTCACATTCATATGTAATATAACACGCATCATCTTATGGAGAAGAGTAGACAAAAGCCTATCTCAAAGTCGAAGCGCAAATCCTTAAATCATCCACCAAATGATTGTCTTC
The DNA here is from genome assembly GCF_002878395.1 of Capsicum annuum. Lineage (NCBI taxonomy): Eukaryota > Viridiplantae > Streptophyta > Magnoliopsida > Solanales > Solanaceae > Capsicum > Capsicum annuum. The sequence goes on along the minus strand of NC_061116.1, from coordinate 104,860,220 downwards.
ATTTCATAATCCCAAATTATCATCATACAATCAAAATCTTAATCTACAAATCAATACGAAAATAACAATACCTATATTGCACATTATGCTTTGGGTTTAAAATGACACCAAAAATTCCAAATGGGTCCCACATATGGAAATCATATTTTTGAGGTCAACCCAGTATTCATAAATGTTCAAGGAATCATAACCCTGAAAAATAGGAAAAAACCAAGTTAAAATTGGGGCTAAAATCAAACCATCAAGCTATTTGGGGTTTTGGGTCAAAAACCTAGAAATTCATCAAGAAAAGGATGTAATATTACCTTAAATACAAAGATATTCATGATAATAGATGATAATAAAGCTTTCAAGTTACCCACAAGACTCAATTTTGAGTTACCACACTGTTTTTAAGGTATCTAACTCTCAAAGGTGTGTGGGGAATTACCAAAACGCAGCCTAAGGAGTCTTTTTATACCTATACAAGGTATCCATGTATGGAAATTGTACAACCAAGTATGAAATTGCACTACTTAGATAAAGGATCAGGTATGTCCATCACCACACCCCCTTGTGTGATCATAATACTTGCTGTAAGCACAGCTGATAAATGAAACTTAGAAAAATTCAAAGTTTTCATCAATGCCTCGAGATTCATTTAGAATTTGATATGTAAATTAACTATGTAAACACACTAAGTTTGATATTCTAGATGCAATGTAAAAGTTAGATTTTCTATCCGAGGTCCTTTTGACCAAATATGGGTCCTACACCCATATTTTCAATTTTCTAACTTTTCGACAAATAGGTTGAAATGAGGTCAGTGCCTCGAGACCCGAACCAAAGGTCTACCTAGCAAAAAATTGATATTTTAAAGCTACTGGTGGAGTTAGAATATTCATGCAAGATTTTTTTATTGAAGTTATTTCCCAGTGGCCATTTGGAACCAGTGAAAACTTTAATACAGGTAATTATCTCTAAAAACTAAATAAACTACCCGGTAATCAAACTATCATTCCCAGCAAGTCATAAATGACTTGGGGCAGCTATCAAAAATCCCTAATGGAAAAAATAAGAAGAAATATGAAAAATGACCAAAAGGGTCATTACAATCAGGGTCCAACCTATAACCCCAGTTGGAAGAGTGTACCTTGCCAGGGGTACCAATACTGACTGGTATGGGGATCCACTAAACTGATGTCCTAAAAGAATAGGGTGTCATGCCTCAACTGTCGGTAGACCCCTTGTAACCGATAGTGGTGCCATACTTTTGGAACTTAGGGACTGCTAATAATAGTCTCTACCTAACTAACGAGGGAGTTGTAATCCCTGCATTTACTTGGTGCTACGTATGACTCCTAACTGAATAACACTAAAGCATTAACTGAATTTTTCATCATGATATCATTATAAAAATAGTAATACATGCATAATTTGAAATACTCAAAAACATGTAAAATTATGTATGTCTAAATTCCTAGGTATCAGGTGTTCATAACCCACCAGCTTCTCTAATGCAACTGAACATGATAATAATATAAAGCTGGTTATAGTAGAAAATTTTGTAAAACATATCCCCAACTAAATAATTTATCAATAATAAGGAAATTCATGATGGTGAGTATGGAAAGATACAGATCCTGTGGAATAACATATAGTCATAGTTTATTTACACAAATATACTAAAGGAATAAAGCAAACTCATACTTAACCTGGAACTCAATTCTTGGAAGGAAGTTAAGCTTGAGGATTTAAATGATTTAGGACTCAATTGGTGAAAGCGACCCATTGATAAAATCCCACATACCTGAAAGCTTCAGAGAAAATCCTTGGAATTTGATCTTATTCTTAAGAAACCTTAACTTGTTTTTTGAGATGAGAGAATCACTTCTTTTCTTTTATGGATTGATTTATGATTAAATGGTGAAATTGGGAAAGTTTAGGCTTATATACCACTCTTGGGGAAGCCAAAACAATGTGGGTTAGGAGTTATTAGAATGGTAAAAGACTTAAAAACCCCTTTTTAAATCATTCAGGAATATTTCGTAAGCAGTCGCCATGATTCGAGTAACAACTTGTTATGACTGGTCACGAGTCGTGGTTTGAGTAGCAACCTAAGGTCCTGAGTTCTGAGTCCTTTCTATTATGACAACAACTCCTATCCTAAAAACTTATTAGGTATGATCACGGGTCGTTAGGAGAAGTCGTGGTCAGACACTTAATTTTTGGATTTCTTTCTGTTGAGATGATAGATCCACCTAAAGACTCGTTAGGACTAGTAATGACTCATATGTTGTACTATCATCACCTGGATAAATTTTAGGATCCTTCATTATTATGGCAATAACTCCACACAATAACTCGTTATGACTAATAATGGCTCGTTGCCAGAGTCGTTGTCATTGGCAGTTAGCAGACCCTCAGGAAATTTTCCAGAATTAGGATTAAAGCAAGACTAAAGGCATTTGGAATCTAAATAAATGGCCTATCTTTTGATGGGTCTAGAGCTTGAAAAATTAAGGTATTACAATATCTCCCCCTTGGGATCTTTCATCCTCGAATGAAACCGACTAAGCTGAGAGGCTAGGGGAAAACTAAATTTTTGCACTGAACACTTACAAATTGAATCATGAACTGATATATGAATTTGTGACTGATGCATAAACTAAACTAAACTTATGAATGCATGGTATGACGTAAAAATAGCTAGATAGTATGAGATAGAAATAAAAGAATTAATTAATTAGGGAAACTATTACCTCATGTTGGGACTGAGTTCGAAGAGAAAAGATGGGGGTACTTTATCATCATATCAGACTTGCTTCCGAAGTAGCTCCTTTACCTAACTGGTTTCTCCATAAAACCTTTACTAAGGTGACCTCTTTATTCCTTAACTTTCGAACCCGATGATCGAGGATCTCAACTGGGACCTTTTCATAAAAGAGGTTATTTTCCATGTCAATCCTTTCTAAAGGGACTACTGATGCTGGGGAACCAATGCATTTCTTCAGCAAGGAGACATGGAAGACTGAATGCACTGATGTTAACTCTGTAAACAATTCCAACCTATAGGCTACCTTACCGTATCGACCTAAAATCTTGTAAGGACCCATATAATGGGGACTGAGCTTCCCTTTCATACTAAATCTCTTCACCCCTTTCATGGGAAAATCTTCAAATAGACAGAATCGCATACATCAAACTCAATCTCCCTTCTCCTCATATTTACATAAGATTTCTGACAACTTTAGGCTGTTTTTAGCCTTTCTCTAATAAGTTGAACTTTATCTATAGCTTCATGAACTGAATTTGGCCCTATCAAAGTAACCTCACCAACCTCAAACTAACCAATAGGAAATCTTACACCTCATACTATAAAAAGCCTCAAATGGGGCTATCTGAATACTAGAATAGTAGTTGTTATTGTAAGCAAACTTAATCAAAGGAAAGTGATCATCCCCACTACTCTTGAAATTAATTGCACATGCCTGCAATATTTCCTCTAAGTCTGAATAGTCCTCTTAGCCTAACCATCTATCGACGGGTGAAAAGCAAAACTAAAATAAATAGGGGTACCAAGACCCTTCTGAAAATCCATCCAAAAATGAGAGGTAAATTAGGTACCTCTATCTAAAAGAATGGTTAAAGAAACCCCATGCAACTTTACCAAATCCCTAAGATAGAGTGTAGCAAAATCTTCGGCTGAATTCAAATTAAACGAGATGACTTAATCATTTAATCCACAACAACCCAAATAGAATCATGTTGACGATAAGTACGTGGTAACCCTGTGATGAAGTCTATATTTACCACTTCCCACTTCCAAGTAGGAATACAAAATTCCTAAAGCATACCACTAGGCCTCTAGTACTTAACCTTAACATGCTGGCAATTTAGACACTTAGCCATAAATTCCATAATTTGTTCTTCATGCCATTCCACCAATATTCTTGTAAATCACGATACATCTTAGTGGCACCTGGGTGAAAACAATATCGAGAATCATGAGCTTCTACACACATTCACTACCTCAAACATACACACAGAGAACATATAGTTTGCCCTAATAATGAAGAACAGCATCTCCCCATTGGGAGAAAACCTCAACCTTCTGATTCCAAACCACCTCCTTCAACTTAAAAAGAACAGGATCTCTGTCTTGCTTTTCTTTTACCTCATCAACCAAAGAAGATTCCAAACCATTTTGAACCCAAACACTACCTTCGGCTGAATCAACCAACCGAACTCCTAACCTTGCAAGCCGATGAACCTCATGAACTAACTTTTTTGTATCATTTTTCATGTGAGAAACACTACTAATAGACAATCTGCTAAGGGCGTTGTCCACCATATTGGCCTTACTCAGATGATATAAGAAACTCATACCATAATCCTTCAACAACTCTAGCCATCTTCTATGATGAAGATTTAGATTTTTCTAACTAAAAACATACTGAAGACTCTTGTGATTAGTGAACACATCAACTGAACCCCACAGTGATATTCTTCCAAATCATTAAGGCAAAGACAACTGCTGCCAGCTCCAGATCATGAGTCAGGTAGTTCTTCTCATGGGGTTTGAGTTTTCTAGAGGCATATACTATAACTATGCCCCGCTGCATCAACAAAAAACCAAGACCAACTCTAGAAGCATCATAATATACCATGAAACCATTTGAACCCTCTAGTAGAGTCAAAATTGGGATAGAGATGAGTTGAGTCTTTAGCTCCTAAAAAATCTTCTCGCATGAATTGAACCACTAGAATTTGACTTTTTTTTGAGTCAGTTTAGATATAAGAGAAGCAATAGAGGAAAATCCTTTAACAAATCGCTTTTAGTAGCTAGCTAAACCCAAGAAATTCCTGATATCTGATGGCAATATGGGTCTAGGCCAGTTCATTACTGCTTTGGTATTTTGAGGACCAACTCAAATCCCTTCACCAAAAGTGATATGACCAAGGAACGCTACTAATTTCAACTAGAATTCACACGTAATAAACTTCACAGATAACTGGTGATCTTTAAGATTCTGCAAGACAATTCTCAAGTGATTCGTATATTCACCCTCAATCCGAGAATAAATGAGGATGTCATCTATGAAGACTATAATAAAAATGTCTAAGTACTTTTTGAACACCCTATTCATTAAGTCCATAAAAGCTGCAGGAGCATTCATTAGTCTAAAAAGTATAACTATAAATTTGAAGTGACCATACTAATCCTGAAGGCTATCTTTAGGATGTCACATACTCTTAATCTGAGCTGATGATAGCTGGATCTGAGGTCTATCTTAGAGAAATAGTTGGAACCCTAAAGTTGGATGAACAAGTCATTAATATTGGGGATGGGATACTTATTCTTGATTATGACGTTGTTCAACTGATGGTAAATAATTCACATTCTGTGTGAACAGTGTCTCTTGAGTACAAATAGAATTGGAGAACCCCACGAAGAGACACTCATCCTGATCTTTCAATTCCTAAAGATCTGCTAGACCTATTTTGTAAGGCAGAATTGAGATAGGTTGGGTATCTGGAAGAAGATCTATGTTGAAGTTCATTTCCCTCTCAGGAGAAACTCCGGGCAGATCTTCAGGAAACACTTCTGGGAATTAATTCACTACTAAAACTAACTCAAGACTCCAGATTCTAAGCTTGAGTCTTTGACTCAAACAAGATAATAGATGCACCCCTTAGAAATTATTTTCTTGCCTTAAGGAAATAGATAAACTGACCTACAAGAACTAAAGTACTACCCTTTTATTCTAAGACTGGTTCATTGGGAACTAAAATTGAATAACTCTATTTCTACAATTAACTGAGTCATAGCAAGAGTGGAGTTAATCCATGCCGAGAATAACATCAAAATTAGTCCGATATAACTCTACCAGATCGACTAAGGTAACTTTCTGGGACACTATAATTGGGAAATTTCTATAAACCCATCTGGATATAATGAAACCACCAACTAGAGTAGAAATTAAGAAGGGTTGTATAAGGATTTTGAGAATAACACCAAAGTCAATTGCTAAATAAGGAGTCACGAAGGAGAGCGTGGCTCCGAGATCATATAATGTATATACATAAAGGTAAAAGACTAACATACCAGTAACCATATCAAGACAACCCTCCTGATCCTATCGAGTTTGAAGGGCATAAATCCTATTCTGATGTTATCCACTAGTTGTACTAGAAGTGGTACCCTGTTGTGTCGAGCGACCTACTAGAACTGTTGATGAGTTAGTCTAACCCTGCGACGATCATTCCTACCCCTCTATATAACCATTGGGCAATACCTTATTCTATGGCCTGAATTGCCACACCCAAATCAAGCATGGCTACCAGCCATGTACTCACCCTTTTGTTCTTACCATATCTCTTGCAAACGAGGTTGGTGCAACTATTATTCACACAAACCTAGGACTTAGAGACTGGCACCCTATTATGAGTATCCTGTCTAAACTTGGGCACAGCAGCACTGGCAGAAGATGGGGATGGGACTGAAGATTTCTGGAGGAACTGAGAATAATTCCCACCATCTGACCTCAACTGAGAAAAATTAAAGTTACTAGTTATGGCCATTTTATTCTCTCTTTCTATCTCTTTGAGATTCTTCTCTTAATATTTTGAGTATGGAACATAACCTGGATATGTTCAGCTCCTTAATCAACATGGTTGCTCTACATTCCTTAACCATATCCTTAAAAACACCAAACACAAACTTACTCATTTGGGCCCTAGAATCAGCTACCATAGTCGAGGCATACCTCATCAAATGAATAAACTTGAGTGAATACTCCTTAACACTCATACTGCCTTGCTTCAAGTTGATCAGATCCTGCATCTTAGCTTTTCTTAACTCAAGTGTAAAGAACCTGTCCAAAAATACAATAGGAAACTCATCTCACTCTATGGGCCCTATATCTACACCTTTATCTTCCTTCTACTACTTGAACCAAGTATGAGCTACCCCTTCTAGTTGGTAAACATCTAGGTCAGAACACTCAATAGAAGTAACACCCATGATATCAATCATATTTTGAAAACTATCTAAGAATTCCTATGGATCCTCCTCATACTTAGACCCAAAGAACCCTGTCCGATTCATCCAAGTGAAGTGTTAGATCCTAGTTATTATTGTATTCACTACTAAGTTGACTGGGGAAATAGCCTGTTGGTTATTCTCAGTAGTCTTAGATTGGGATAGCACTGTGAAAGCAGCCATGAACTCAACATGAGAGACCTGCACATTCAGAGGGTCTTCGAGAACAAGCGGTGGTGTTTGTTGGTTCTCACTCGTCCTTTTATTAGTTCTCTTAGGAGATAATATATATAAATGGATAGAGGATGAATTAGAAGGGAAATTTTAATAGAGTTCACAGTCTATCACATGACATGAATCATGAAAAAAGTGAGACCTTCCTAAAATATTTTGTAGCCTCTCACTCAAAAGTGTGGTGCACTTCACACCCATGAACAAGACTCTACTTAATGTTACTTTTAGACACCTTAGCTCACTTTAAACCTACTTCTCTTATTCCAAGTTAGTCATGATTCGAGACTATCCCCTAGTCGTACCACGATGCCTAAGGTCACAAGTGACCCCAATCTAACTCATGGTCTGGCATACATTAGAATAATGAATAAAGTAACAAAATACTAGGCAGAAGCTAACTAAAATAGCTAGTGGAAACAATAATAATATAAAATAAAATACCAAATAAAACTGGAAATAGAACAAGGAACTGTCTGATAACTAATCATGTTGAAAATCTAAACATCTATTTGAAAGCCTTTACTCATAATGAGTAGTTGGGACAAGCCCCCAACTAAATCCAACTATATTGAAACTAAAATAAACTAACAAAAAATAAAGATATGATAACTAGTTCCCGATTGATGAGCACTCACCAAAAATTATTACTGAATGTGGCACAGGAATGTATTAGGTGCGGTTTGGGTACTGAGCGTTCGAACCTATATTATGACAAAATTAGCACAGGAAAGTATGCGATCAGTACTTTGAATAAATTGAGTATGTGAGAGGGAAATTAGCTAACATAAACATAACATGAATGCATGAACATGTAAACTAAAAGCAAAACCAAGTATAAGCATATGTTGAATAAAACTGAATACTGAATAAATGAATATCTGAATACTTGGTCAAGCAAACCTGAATTGAATATAAACTAAAAATTAAGGAGGACTGTGGGAGATAACAATAACCGACATACCCTAATCTAAGAAAATTAGGGTCCAACATGTAACCCCAGTTGGAAGGGTGCTAGTACCTTGCCAAGGGTACCAACACTGGCTGAAGTGAATCTACTAAACTAATGTCCCAAAGGACTAGGGTGTCTTGACTCAAATGTCGGGGACCCTTATCTATGGTGGCACCATATTTCTATAACTTAGGGACTGCTACTAATGGTCTCTACCTAAATGACGGGGGAACCTCATCCCTGTGTTCACTCGGTGATACATATGATTCCCAACTGAATAAATCTATAGCATAAACTGAATTGTTCATCATAATAGCATTCTAAAAATAATAATGCATGCATAATCGGAAATACTCAAAAATATGTAAACTAATATATGTCTAAATTCATAAGTATCGGGTGTTCATAACCCACCAGCTTGTCTAATACAACTGAACATGATAATAATTTAAAGCTGATCATAGTAGAAAATTTTTTAAAATATAGCCCAAACTCAATAATAAGGAAATCCATCATGGTAAGTATGGGAAAATTCACATCCTGTGGGGAAATATGTACTTATGGTTTATTTACACAAGAAACAAAAGAAATTAAAAAACTCATACATGACCTAAAACTTAATTCTTAGAAGGAAGTAAATGTAACGCCCCGAGGTCTCATCCCGACACGTCACATGGTGCTTATGACCCCGAAGGACCACAAGCAAACCCTTTAATGATATGTATACCTGTACACTGCACAATGTCTAAAACAAATGCGGAAACTAGCCATAAGGTTCAACACATCCATGAATACTCATAATACAAAAAACTGAATACTAATACATCCATCTAAACAGCCTCTAAACTGTCTGAACTGTGGAGTTGATGGGACAGATCCCCAACTAACTCCGTCAACTAAAAATAAAACAAATCTGAAACAATAATAGTAAACTGAGATTCATCCTCGAAAAAAGAGGAATCACTGCTACTGCTGCTAACGGGGACTGAACTGTTGAGGATAATCTGGATCCTGTGCCTCTGAACCTATGGTGTCAAATAGAACACCATAGCGCAAATATGTCAGTACAAAAATATATCGAGTATGTAGACGGGGTAAGCTAATGCAAGGGTTCATGCATGTGCAACATCTAAACTGAATAATCATGAAAATGTCGTATGAGAACACATACATGAATGCACAGAACATGAACAAAATTATCGCAGCTCTAGAAACTAAAACTCAGATACCACTTTACTACAGACTGAACTCACTACTGACACTGAGATACTGAATTACTGACTCATCTGATACTGATAACTGAGAATCTGGATGTGCTTACATCAATAACTAAATTCTTAGACTTACTGCTTTCGACTGATAGGATTAGAGATCAATCTTTCTAACAGATGAGTTCGGAAGTTTTATCAATGATAAGAAATATGATTATATCTAAATTTGACAACAAGAATACTCAATAGAAATCTGATACTGTGATCAAGCCTATATGACGGCATATCTCTAAATATGGTATCAAATAACTGTATGTGAGACCAAGTCTACCTGATGGGATGGCCCATAAATCAATGGAACTATCTGAGTTCCTCATAATGATAGATGACTGTATCTGACAGTCCTAATTTCTGAATACTAATTCTAAAACTGAGACTGAATCTAAAACTAAACTGTGGGTGGTAGTCACTAAATCGACATGCCCCAAACTACCACAGGTGGGATCCAACCTGTGCCCCGGTTGGAAGGGTTTCATTACCACGCCACTGGTAAAGACAACTCTAAGTGACCCTCATCTAGAAGGTCCTTAAGCAAGAATGGTGGATCCCTCATCTAGCAGGTCAAGCCACCTCATCTACCCTCATCTAGCAGGTACGATATTTCTCGTCCATCCTCAACTAACAGGTGTGATGTCTCAACCTACGCTGGCTATGTAGTTCTGGAGCACAAGGATTTCTTCTAAGAATTACACCCTCTACTAGTAGGTGAGTTCCCATCCTTGAGCTCGCTTGGTGCTAGTTTCTACTCCCAACTGTAAGACTCAGAACTAAATTCTCAACTGAACACTAGCTGAACTGAATCTGACACTGATCATATTACTCCAAAGGTCTGACTGAGTTACACTGAGATTACTTGGTTCCATACCTAACAGAAAAAATATCGAATCATGGAATCTGACTGACGATACAGAGCTTGAATAGATTACTCGAATCGCTTCTGAGAATAGAATTAAATCACTTGACTACTATTAGAACTGAGTTGATTGCAGGTCTGAGGCTAGATTACTAGCGATACAGAGATAACTGAGATTACTGAGCATTATTAAGCTTTGCAATTGTCTGAGGATATAGAGTTCTATAGTTCACTGAGTTCTGAGAATTATGGCTCGATTAGAATTATCGACAAATTGACACGGGCTCTAGACAAAATCTCTATTTTCGAGTATAAATGCCCCCAGGACTCAATAACATAAAAGTAAGACATAATCACTCTTCATCACAAATCATTCATGCATCATCACGGTTATCTATTCATTCATCATTACAAGCATTCATTCATGTATTACAAGCATTCATTCATCATTACAATCATTTATGTACTATCATAATCATTAAAGCATAACATCAAGTAGTTGGGCATCACAACATACTTTCCCTCTCAAGATCCTTAGGACATCCCATTAAGCATTTAGGAAACATAGACCTCTATTCATCATCACAACCACCAAAGGGTCACTCCAAACCTTTAAGGATCATCAACATCGGTTCACCATCATATACTAGCCTAGGGAAGACATTTTATTAGATTATACCCCATGTAATGAGATCTTACATCAAGTACTTCAAACCTATATCAGTCTTTTCATGTATTTGGATATTACTTAATTTAGGGAAAACTTCATACTAACACGTCACTATTTTCTTGTTAACCACTTGACACGTATTAAAATCTTAGCATATATCAAAGAGCACAAAATCGGGGAATCTTACAACCATCATATCTTGAATCGTTCACTAGGATCTTTCAACATCTACTAGATATGACCAATTTTACACCTACTTGGGTATTTCATGCTAATTGTCACATTTCACACACTAAGGCATTTTATCAAACACTAGGCATGCATGGACTAGCTTACAATTTAGAGTTTCACCTTCAACATATTATAATGGCTCTTTTGTTTCACCTAAGCTCTTTATCAAACCTATGTTGAATATTCTTCACTTATTCAACCATTTCTATACCCAAAAGTCATGAACACATCACATGAAAAAAAATAACTTCAAGAGGGTCTATCAAAAACATCACATGAGTTCCATATACTAGGATCAAAGCTCATAAATCTTGAAGATAAACATAAATCAAAACTCAACAACACATTGAACATCAATTTCAACTCATACAAATTATTAAAAATTCATCAACATAAAAATCTTTGAGTTTTCAAAAGGGTTCTTGAGCTTCTTGGATGAAAGCGACCCAAGAATCAATATCTACATATCTTAACCTTTGAAATTGGACGAACTCTAATGTTTGAGACTCTATCCGCACTTATAATAAATAATTCTTGAAGCCCACACTGTGAGAAACTTTATTCTTGAAGAAATCTTGCAAAATTTATGGATGATTTTTGGAAGATTAGGGTTCTTAATTGAAACCCTAGTTATTTCTCTTCTCAAGAGAATTGAGAGAATTGAAAGAGAAAAATGTTGAAATTAGGTTGTTGGAAGAGGTTCCCATATTTATAAAGGTTCAAAAAGGGTGGAAAATGACCAAAATAGCCTTGCAAAAATGTCTCTAAGTTGCTGGAAAAAAATGACTAACGACATTTATGACAGGCCGTCAAACCTGTGGCAGGCCGTCACAAAATGTCATCACAAAAAGGGTGGATTTTATGATTTTCTGCCCAGAGCTGACGACAATGTCAGAAATGTCATCAGAAACTGATGACATCATCAGAAACATGGTAGCCCGTCAGAAACGTCGTCACCGTTTTCCAACTTGACAAGCTGGAATAAAATGGGCATAACTCTTTGCTCGGATATCAGATTTAGGCGAAGTTGGTATCATTGGAAATCTAATTCAATGATATTTCATTTGATATATATCAAGCCACCCAGTTCTCTATATACAATGAGTTGTGTTCAATTAAAGTTGACCCAAATTTTAACGGTCACTAAAAGTTGAAATATAGGAAAGCTTTCAACTCGACCATGGGTTAGGGGACCTCTATGATCTTAATTCATGCTCAAATAGATTCTCACATGATTAAAGTATTTCATACTTGGGAGGATATTTTCAAAAAAATTTGACTCAAATTTTCGCTTTACCGAATACGTTCTAAGGCTCAGACTGGAAAAGGATTTTGCGGGGCATTACATTATCTCCCCATTGAGAACATTCATCCTTGAATGTCATTTGATAGACTGAGAATAAGGATCAACAAAACTTACTTAAGAAATAGAAATATATCAGATCAGTACTACGCAACTAGAATGACTGACATATAGAGTTGCACACTGGGCATCATATATGATGTATGGAATACTCAACTGATGATACTCATAGCTGAATTCTCATAATACACATGCATATATGATGCATGGACTCATAACTAGGTTGATCTCATGAATACACGACTGAAAACATGCTGACAAGCTGACTTTTGAAAGCACGACTGACAATGCAACAATGATTAATGCTAACTTTATAAAGAAAATTTGAACATCCTTCGAGATGAATCTAATTGCATGCAACATCATAATACCATGGGGTATCTCCCCCTTGAGACTCTATGTCCCTCTAAACACACTTCGCTAAAATACCAGAGCAGCGCGCGGGGCACCTACAGACTGGCATAATTGATCAATCAAGATCTGAAACTTATGCATGACTCATGCTAACGTATAAGCTCAAAATGAGAGCAAAGGATCTATCAATGCATAACATAAATATGAAGGGATCTTAACATACCCGGGTCAATTTTAGGAGATCTTTCCCGATCAAGGCGAGCCTGAAGTGCATACAATCTATTATGAGCTGAAGGATGACTGCGCTGACTTCAGGGACCTGGCTTAGGACAGTCTCGAACTTTGTGACCGGTCTCGCTACATCCAAAACACACATCATTACCGGTTCTACATACATCCTTATGATTCTTACCACATTCTTCACATAATGGGTAGGTACGTCCACCACTAGTACTACTCTGGGCTTTGGAACTTGGCGCCCCCTCAAATCTGACACCCTTAAATGCAAATACGACTATACTAGCTGAAGATGGAGCTGGAACTAAAAATCTCCCACTATATTGAGAACTACTACCACCTTAAGACCCTGCTTGTGAGAAACCATGACTACCTGTCTTGGCCCACTTACTCACTCTCTCTCTCTCCTTTATCTTATCTGTCTCAATTTGTTGTGCATGCAAAATTATCCTAGAAATATCCATATCTCTATTGAGCATGGCATCTCTATACTCTTTCAACACATCACTTGATACCCCAGTTAAAAACTTACTTATACTCGCTCTAGGGTCAGCTATCAAGTTGGGAGCATACTTAGATAATTAGTTGAACTTAAGACAATACTCTTTCACGGTTATAGAACCTTGCCTTAGGCTCATCAACTCCTCTACCTTAGCTTCTCTCATTTCTAGTGGGAAAAACCTATCTAGAAAGGCACTCTGAAACTCTAACCAAGTTATGGGAGTTGCATTTTCCCCTCTACACTTCTCCCACATCACTACCCAATCATGAGCAATATCTTTCAGCCTATAAGATGTTAACTCAACACTCTCCTCCTCTGACACAAGCATAATCTGGGTGATCTTCTTTACCTCCTTAAGAAATAACTGCAGATCTTTACCTACTACTGATCCAAAGAATTCGGGCGGGTTTATTTTCATGAAGCTTCTAATCCTGGCTGCGAAAGAATTCCCATCTTGCTGAGATAGGACTGCAGCCTAACGGTTGCCATGAAAATTAGTCACCTACTGGGCTAGCGCCTGGAAAGCTACCCAAAACTCTGCATGTGACACACTCTCATTTTCAGGATCTACTGGCTGAGGGGGCTGATCATCAACCCTATGGACAAAGTCTCTGCGAGGAGGCATACTCTGTAAATGAAAGAATGAAGTGGATTAGACTGAGGATCAACTTGAGCTCATGCTCACTCGCATGAAATGATCACTGAAAGAAGAGGAACTGCTCCTAAGAACATCCTGTAGCCTCTTGTACATAAATATGGCGCGCTATACACCCATGCACAAGACCCTACTAGATGAGGCTTTTAAGACTCCCTAGGATACTCTTAAACCTTAGGATCTAATACCAAGTTTCTAATGCCTAGAGATCTCATCCTGAGATATCACACGGTGGTTATGACCCCGAAGGACCATAAGCTAACCCTTTACTGATATCTATACCTGTACACTGCACAATGTCTAAAATAAATACAGAAACTTGCCATAAGGTTCAACATATCCATGAGTACTCATAATATAGAAAACTAAATACTAATACATCCATCTGAAAAGCCTCTAAACTATCTGAACTGTGGAGTTGATGGAATAGGTCCCCAACTAACTCCGTCATCTAAAAATAAACAAAATCTGAAACAATAATAGTAAACTGAGATTCGTCCTCAAAAGAAGAGGACTCACTACTACTGCTGCTGACAGGGACTGAACTGTAAAAGATAATCTGGATCCTGTGCCTCTAAACCTAGGGTATCAAATAAAATACCATAGCGCAAATGCATCAGTACAAAAATGTATCGAGTATGTTGACGGGGTAGGCTAATTCAAGGGTTCATGCATGTGTAATATCTAAATTGAATAATCATGAAAATGTTACCTGAGAACACATACATGAATGTACAAAACATAAACACAATTATCGCAGCTCTAGAAACTGAAACTCAGATACCACTTTACTACAGACTGAACTCACTACTGATACTAAGATACTGAACCACTGACTCATCTGATACTGATAACTGAGGATCTAGATGTGCTTATATCAATGACTGAATTCTTGGACGTACTGCTTTCAACTGACAGGATTAGAGATCAATTTTTCTAACAGATGAGTTCGGAAGCTTTATCAATGATAAGAAATATGATTATATCTGAATCTGACAACAAGAATACTCAATAGAAATCTAATACTGGGATCAAGCCTTTACGATGGCATATCTCTAAATATGTTATCAAATAACTATATGTGAGACCAAGTCTATCTGATGGGATGGCCCATAAATCAATGGAACTATTTGAGTTCCTCATAATGATGGGTGATTGTATCTGATAGTCCTGATTTCTGAATACTGATTATAAAACTGAGACTAATATAAAACTGAAACTGTGGGTGGTAGTCACTTAACTGACATGCCCCGACCTACCATAGGTGGGGTCCAACCTGTGCCCCAATTGGAAGGGTGTCATTATCGCACCACTTGTAAAGACAACTCTATGTGACCGTTATCTAGAAGGTCCTCAAGCGAGAATGGTGGAGCCCTCATCTATCAGGTCAAGCCACCTCATCTACCCTCATCTAGCAGGTATGATGTCTCTCATCCACCCTCAACTAACAGGTGTGATGTCTCAACCTACATTGGCTACGTAGTTTTAGAGCACAAAGATTATTTCTAAGAATCACACCCTCTACTAGTTAGTGAGTTCCCATCCTTGAGCTCGCTCGGTGCTAGTTTCTACTCCCAACTAGAAGACTCAGAACTGACTTGTCAACTAAACACTGGCTGAATTGAATCTAACAATGATCATATTACTTAAAAGGTCTGGCTAAGTTACGCTCAGATCACTTGGTTCCGTATCTGATAGAAAAAATATCGAATCATGGTATCTGACTGATGATACAGAGCTTGAATAGATTACTCAAATCCCTTTTGAGAATAGAATTGAATCACTTAAATACTATTAGAACTGAGATTATTGTAGGTCTGAGGCTATATTACTAACGATACAGAGATTACAAAGATAATTGAGATTACTGAGCTTTATTAAGCTTCAGACTTGTCTGAGGATACAGAGTTCTATAGTTCACTGAGTTTTGAGAATCATGGATCGATTAGAATTATCGAGAAACTGACACGGGCCCTAGACAATAGCTTTATTGTCGGGTATAAATACCCCCAGGACTTGATAACATAGAAGTAAGACATAATCATTCTTTATCACAAATCATTTATACATTATCACGGTTATCCATTCATTCATCATTACAAGCATTCATTCATGTATTACAAGCATTCATTCATCATTACAACTATTCATGTATTATCACAATCGTTAAAGCATCACTTCTAGTAGTTGGGCATCATAACATACTTTCCCTCTCAAGATCCTTAGGACATCGCATTAAGCATTTAGGAAACATAGACCTCTATTCATAATCACAACCTCCAAAGGGTCACTCCAAACCCTTAAGGATCATCAACATCGGTTCACCATCATATACTAGCCTAGGGACGACATGTTATTAGATTATACCCCATTCAATGAGATCTTACATCAAGTACTTCATACCTATATCGGTCTTGTCATGTATTTGGATATGACTTGATTTGGGGAAAACATCATACTAACACGTCACTATTTTCTTGCTAACCACTTAACACGTATTAAAAGCTTAGCATATATCAAAGAGCACAAAATCGGGGAATCTTACAACCATCATATCTCGAGTTGTTCACTTGGGTCTTTCAACATCCACTACACATGACCGATTTTTCACCTACTTGGGGATTTCATGCTAGTTGGCATATTTCACTCACTAAGGCATTTTATCAAACACTAGTCATGCATGGACTAGCTCATAATTAGGAGTTTCATCCTCAACATATTATAATGGCTCTTATGTTTCACCTAAGCTCTTTATCAAACATATGGGGAACATTCTTCACTTATTCAATCATTTCTATACCTAAAAGTCATGAACAAATCACATGAAAAAAAAACAACTTCAAGAAGGTCTATCACAAACATCACATAAGTTCCACATACTAGGATCAAAGCTCATAAATCTTGAAGACAAACATAAATCAAAACTCAACAACATATTGAACCTAAATTTCAACTCATACAAATTATTAAAAATTCATAAACATAAAAATCTTTGAGTTTTGTAAAGGGTTCTTGAGCTTCTTGGATGAAAAGGACCCAAGAATCAACATCTACATACATTAACCTTTGAAATTGGATGAACTCTATTGTTTGAGACTCTATCCGCACTTAAAATAAATAATTCTTGAAGCCCACACTATGAGAAACTTTATTATTGAAGAAATCTTGAAGAATTTATGGATGATTTTTGAAAGATTAGGGTTCTTAATTGAAACCCTAGTTATTTCTCTTCTAAACAGAATTGAGAGAATTGAAAGAGAAAAATGTTGAAATTAGGTTTTTGGAAGAGGTTCCCATATTTACAGAGGTTCAAAAAGGGTGGGAAATAACCAAAATACCCTTGAAAAAGATTCTTAAAGTTGCCGGAAAAAATGGCTGACAACATTTGTGACAGGCCGTCAAACCTGTGATAGGCCATCACAAAATGTCGTCACAAAAAGGATGGATTTTATGATTTTCTACCCAGGTCTGACGACGATGTCAGAAATGTCATCAAAATCTAACGACATCATCAAAAAGGTCATCAGAAACGTGGTAGCCCATCAGAAACGTCATCACTGTTTTCCAGCTTAACAGGCTGGAGTAAAATGGGCATAACTCTTTGCTCCAATATCGGATTTAGGCGAAATTGGTATTGTTGGAAATCTAATTCAAAGATATTTCATTTGATATATATAAATCCACCCAGTTCTCCATATACAATGAGTTATGGTCGATTGAATTTGACCTAAATTTTGACGATCACTAAAACTTGAACTATAGGAAAGCTTTCAACTCGACCATGGGTTAGGGGACCTCTATGATCTTAATTCATGATAAAATAGATTCTCATGTGATTCAAAGTATTTCATACTTGGGAGGATATTTTCAAAACATTTTGACTTAGATTTTTGCTTTACCAAATACGTTCTACGGCTCAGACTGGAAAAGGATTTTGGGGGCATTACATTATCTCCCCCTTGTGAACATTCATCCTCGAATGTCATTTGATATACTGATAATACGGATCAACAAAACTTACTCAAGAAATAGAAACATCTCAGATCAAGACTACGCAACTGGAATGACTGACATATAAAGTTCTCACACTGGGCATCATATATAATGCATGGAATACTCAACTAATGATACTCATAGCTGAATTCTCATAATACACATGCATATCTAATGCATGGACTCATAACTGGGTTAATCTCATGAATACATGACTGAACACACACAGACAAGCTGACAAGCTGACTGTTGAAAGCACGACTGACAATGCAACAATGATTGATGCTAACTTTATAAAGAAAAACTAAACATGCATCGAGATATATCTAATGGCATGAAACATCATAATACCATGAGGTATCTCCCCCTTGGGACTCTATGACCCTCTAAACATACTTTGCTAAAATACCAGAGCGGTGCGCGGGGCCCCTACAGACTAGGTCATAATTGATCGATCAAGATCTGAAACTTATGCATGACTTATGCTAACATATAAGCTCAAAATGAGAGGAAAGGATCTATCAATTCATAATATACAGATGAAGGGCTCATAACATACCCGGGTCAGTTTCAGGGGATCTTTCTCGATCAAGGCGAGCCTGAAGTACATACAATCTATTATGAGCTGAAGAATGACTACGCTGACATCGAGGATCTGGCTTAGGACAGTCTTAAACTTTGTGACCGATCTTACCACATCCAAAACACATATCACTATTGGATCTATATACATCCTTATGATTCTTACCATATTCTTCATACAACGGGTAGGTACAAACACCACTAGTACTACTCTGGGCTTTGGAACTTGGCGCTCCCTCAAATCTGACACCCCTAAAAGCAGGTGCGAGTACACTAGCTGAAGATGGAGCTGGGACTAAAATTCTCTGACCATACTGAGAACCACTACCACCTTGAGACCCTGCCTGCGAGAAACTATGACTACCTATCTTATCTCTCTTACTCACTCTATCTCTCTCTCTTTTATCTTAACTGCCTTAATTTGTGGTGCATGTATCATTAGCCTAGAAAGATCCATATCTCTATTGAGCATGGCAGCTCTACACTCTTTCAACACATCACTTGATACCCCAATCAAAAACTTACTCATACTCGCTCTAGGGTCAGCTATCATGTCGGGAGCATACTTAGATAATTGGTTGAACTTAAGATAATACTCTTTATGGTTATAAAACCTTGCCTTAGGTTAATTAAATATTCTACCTTAGCTTCTCTCATTTATAGCAGGAAAAACCTAACTAGAAAGGTACTCTGAAACTCTTACCAAGTCACGGGAGCTGTATTTTCCCCTCTACTCTTCTCCCACATCACTACCCAATCATGAGCAATATCTTTCAGCCTATAAGATACTAACTCAACATTCTCCTCCTCTGACACATCATAATATGGGTGATCTTCTTTACCTCCTCAAGAAATAACTTTGAATCCTCACCTACTACTAACCCAAAGAATTTGGGTGGGTTTATTTTCATAAAGCTTCTAATCCTGGCTGTGGAAGAATTTTCATCTTGCTTAGGTGGGACTGCAGCCTGACGGTTGCCATGAACATTAGTCACCACCTGGGCTAGCACATGGAAAGCTTTCCAAAACTCTGCATGTGACACACTCTCATTTTCAGGATCTACTAGCTGAGGGGGCTGATCATAAACCCTATGGACAAAGTCTCTGCATGGAGGCATACTCTATAAATAAAAGAATAAAGTGGATTAGACTGAGGATCAACTTGATCTCATGCTCACTCGCACGAAATGATCACTAAAAGAAGAGAAACTGCTCCTAAGAACATCCTGCAGCCTCTTGTACATAAATCTGGTGATGCGGATTTTCAGACTCCCTAGGGTACTCTTGAATCTTAGGCTTTGATACCAAGTTTTTAACGCCCTGAGATATCATTCTAAGATGCCACACGGTGCTTATGACTCCGAAGGACCACAAGATAACCCTTTACTGATATCTATACCTGTACACTGCACAATGTCTAAAATAAATGTGGAAACTAGCCGTAAGGTTCAACATATCTATGAATACTCACAATACAGGAAACTGAATACTAATACATCCGTCTGAAAAAGCCTGTAAACTGTATGAACTATGGAGTTGATGGGACAGGTCCCCAACTAAATCCGTCAACTGAAAATAAATAAAATCTAAAACAATAATAGTAAACTGAGATTCGTCCTCAAAAAAAGAGGAATCACTGCTGCTGCTGCTGAAGGGGACTGTACTGCTAAGGATAATCTGGATCTTATGCCTCTGAACCTATGGTGTCAAATAGAACACCATAGCGCAAATGCGTCAGTACAAAAATATATCGAGTATGTAGATGGGGTAGGCTAATGCAAGGGTTCATGCATGTACAATATCTAAACTAAATAATCATGAAAATGTCGCATGAGAACACATACATGAATGCACAGAGCATGAACACAATTATCGCAGCTTTAGAAACTGAAACTCAAATACCACTTTACTACAGACTGAACTCACTACTGATACTGAGATACTGAATCACTGACTCATCTGATACTGATAACTAAGGATCTGGATGTGCTTACATCAATAACTAAATTCTTGGACTTACTACTTTTGACTGATAAGATTAGAGATCAACCTTTCTAACAGATGATTTTGGAAGCTTTATCAATGATAAGAAATATGATTATATCTGAATTTGATAACAAAAATACTCAATAGAAATCTAATACTATGATCAGGCCTGTCTGACGGCATATCTCTGAATACGATATCAAATAACTGTATGTGAGACCAAGTCTATCTGATGGGATGTCCCAGAAATTAATTGAACTATCTGAGTTCCTCATAATGATAGATGACTGTATCTGACAGTCCTAATTTCTAAATACTGATTCTAAAACTGAGACTGAATCTGAAACTAAAACTATGGGTAGTAGTCACTTAACCAACATGCCTCGAACTACCACAGGTGGGGTCCAACATGTGCCCCAGTTGGAAGGGTGTCATTACCATGCCACTGGTAAATACAACTCTATATGACCCTCATCTAGCAGGTCCTCAACCGAGAACGGTGATAGGGAGGATAGAGAGCATCCTAGTGTTGCCCGTTTGTGTGGGCGGGGCCATTTGTTTGGTTAAACGGGTGAAACGACTTGAATAGGGTGTTTTTAGGGCCAAATCGATATGCTATAGCCCACGGTTCTGGGGTTGGTCCTAGGGTCCGAGGGGGGTATCTTTAGCTACAGTATAGCTACTAGTAATGTTCTTCGTCTTCTTCCTTTTCACGACGTCACAAGGCATTTCTTTCTTGATAATAGTTGTAATTTCATAACACAAATGACCTAAGAAGAAGAAAAATCCTAGAACAAAATAAGAGGTAGCTACAAAGGTAGATCTATTGATTGGTCATATCATATAGGCTCGAGTTGGACATCCAATTACTTTGATTTAAATTATTTAGAGAATGCAATGCCTGATATAAAAAAGATGGACATTAGCTTTCCATCAATATAAAATTCTCCTAAATCTGACCTCCAATGCTTAAGAAAATATTTGAGATCTCTCCCCTTTATTTTTGGTGATATATTTTGTGTGCTAGCATAGCTTAGCATATCTGATTTAGCAACTATAAATTTCCTTCTATCTCTACTTAGCATTGACCATTTTGGCTTTCTAGGTGGATGTCACAGCTACTGCTGAAGAGCATAACATCACAGTTTATAATCCATCAACTTCTTCCAAAGATGAAAAAAAAGTAGTGTCTAGCGAAAGTCCAAGCTTTTATCCCTAAAAGGGTAAAGATATGACCTAACACTGTGGACTGTGTGTTTATAGGATATGCTAAAAGTAGTAAAGAATGTTCATATTTTGAATTTTATGAAATGAAATAGTTGGGTTACAAAATTTTACATAAACATATTACATTATTCGCTGGATGGGACAACGATGAAATAAAAGACTCCCTTTAAAGACTATTATTGTAACATAAAAAACATGTGGACATCAAAAGTTGATCACGAGCGAGTCATAGCCACTCCAGTGAATCCTTTTACTCATGTCCAGTGACTATGACTACTCACTACGATTTGTAATCAGTGGATACGATTCGAATGGAGGGATTTGTAGTCATAATGATATGTAATAAAAAATAAGTCAACCCAGTGGAGCCCTCATCTAGCAGGTCAAGCCACCTCATCTACCCTCATATAGCAGGTATGATGCCTCTCATCCACCCTCAAATAATAGGTCTGATATCTCAACCTACGCTAGCTACGTAGTTCTGGAGCACAAGGATTGCTTCTAAGAATCACACCTTCTACTAGTAGGTGAGTTCCCATTCTTAAGCTCGCTCAGAGCTAGTTTCTACTCCCAATTGTAAGACTCAGAACTAAATTCTCAACTAAACACTAGTTGAACTGAATCTGACACTGATCATATTACTCAAAAGGGTCTGACCGAGTTACGCTGAGATCACTTGGTTCCATATCTGATGGAAAAGATATCGAATCATGGTATCTGACTAACAATATAGAGTATGAATAGATTATTCAAATCACTTCTGAGATTAGAATTGAATAACTTGAATACTATTAGAACTGAGTTGATTGCAGGTCTAAGGCTATATTACTAGCGATACAAAGATTACAGAGATAATTGAGATTACTGAGCTTTATTAAGCTTCACACTTGTCTGAGGATATAGAGTTCTATAGTTCACTGAGTTCTGAGAATCATGGCTCAATTAGAATTATCGAGAAACTGACACGGGCTCTAGACAATAGCTCTATTTTCAGGTATAAATACCCCCAAGACTCAATAACATAAAAGTAAAACATAATCATTCTTCATGATAAATCATTCATGCATCATCATGGTTATCCATTTATTCATCATTACAAGTATTCATTCATGTATTACAAGCATTCATTCATCATTACAACCATTCATGTATTATCACAATCGTTAAAGCATCACTTCTAGTAGTTGGGCATCATACCATACCTTCCCCACAAGATCCTTAGGACATCGTATTAAGCATTTAGGAAACATAGATCTCTATTCATGATCACAACCATCAAAGGGTCACTCCAAACCTTTAAGGATTATCAACATCGGTTCACCATCATATACTAGCCTAGGGAAGACATGCTATTAGACTATACCCCATTCAACGAGATCTTACACCAAGTACTTCATGCATATATCAGTCTTGCCATGTATTTGGATATCACTTGATTTGGGGAAAACTTCATACTAACACGTCACTATTTTCTTGTTAACCACTTAACACGTATTAAAAGCTTAGCATATATCAAAGAGCACAAAATCGGTGAATATTACAACCATCATATCTCGACTTGTTCACTAGGGTCTTTCAACATCTACTAGATATGACCGATTTTACACCTACTTGGGATTTCATGCTAATTGGCACATTTCACTCACTAAGGCATTTTATCAAACACTAGGCATGCATGGACTAGCTCAAAATTAGGAGTTTCACCTTCAACATATTACAATGGCGCTTGTGTTTCACCTAAGCTCTTTATCGAACCTATGGGGAACATTCTTCACTTATTCAACCATTTCTATACCTAAAAGTCATGAACACATCACATGAAAAAACAACAACTCCAAGAGGGTCTATCACAAATATCACATGAGTTCCACATACTAGGATCATAGATCATAAATCTTAAAGACAAACATAAATCAAAACTCAACAACACATTGAACATCAATTTCAACTCATACAAATTATTAAAAATTCATAAACATAAAAATCTTTGAGTTTTGAAAAGGGTTCTTGAGCTTCTTGGATGAAAGGGACCCAAGAATCAACATCTACATACCTTAACCTTTGAAATTGGATGAACTGTATTGTTTGATACTTTATCCGCACTTATAATAAATAATTCTAGAAGCCCACACTATGAGAAACTTTATTATTGAAGAAATCTTGAAGAATTTATGGATGATTTTTGAAAGATTAGGGTTCTTGATTGAAACCCTAGTTATTTCTCTTCTCAAGAGAATTGAGAGAATTGAAAGAGAAAAATGCTGAAATTAGGTTTTTGGAAGAGGTTCCATATTTATAGAGGCTCAAAAAGGGTGGAAAATGACCAAAATACCCTTGCAAAAACGTCTCTAAGTTGCTGGAAAAAAATAGCTGATGATATTTGTGACAGGCCGCCACAAAATGTCATCACAAAAAGGGTGGATTTTATGATTTTCTGCCCAGGGCTGATGATGTCGTCAAAAATATTGTCAGAATCTGACGATATCATCAAAAAGGTCGTCAGAAATGTGGTAACCCGTCAGAAACGTCATCACCGTTTTCCAGCTTGACAGCCTGGAGTAAAATGGGCATAACTCTTTGCTCTGATATCGGATTTAGGCAAAATTAGTATCGTTGGAAAGCTAATTCAAAAATATTCCATTTTATATATAGAAAGACACCCAGTTCTCCATATACAACGAGTTATGGTCAATTGAATTTGACCCAAATTTCTATGGTCACTAAAACTTGAACTATAGAAAAGCATTCAACTCAACCATGGGTTAGGGGACCTCTATAATATTTATTCATGCTTAAATAGATTCTCACATGATTCAAAATATTTCATACTTGGGAGGATATTTTTGAAACATTTGGACTCGGATTTTTGCTTTACCAGATACGATCTAAGGCTCAGACTGGAAAAGAATTTTGCGGGGCATTACAGTTAAACTTGAGGATTTAAAAGTTTTTAGAACTCAATGGGTAAAAGGGACCCATTGATGAAATCCCATATACCCGAAGTGAAAGCCTTGGAGAAAATCCTTGGAATTTGAGATTGTTCTTGATAAACCCTAACTTACTTTTGGAGATGAGAAAATCATTTCTTTTCCTATTGTGGGTTGATTTTATGATTAAATGGTGAATCTGGGGAAGTTTAGGCTTATATAACACTCTTTGGGAAGCCTAAAAAATGTGGGTTATGAGTTATTAGAATGGGAGAAGTCTTAAAAGCCCCTTTTTAAATTATTTAGGAATTTCTGGTAAGCAGTCATCACGACTCGGATAACGACTCTTTACGACTAGTCATAAGTCATGGTCTGAGTAGTGACTTAAGGTCTTGAGTTCTGATTCCTTTCTGTTATGACAATGATTCCCCTCCTAACGACACATTAGTTTGATAACGGGTTGTTAAGAGAAGTTGTAGTCAGAGACTTGATTTTTGGATTTCTTTCTATTGTGACAACGAGTCCACCAATAACTCGTTAGGACTGGTAACAAATTGTATGTCGAACTCATCATAAATGGTCTAAATTTTAAGATCCTTTATTGTTGTGGAAAATACTCCACACAACAACTCATTATGACTGATTATAGGTCGTTGCTAGAGTCATAGTCACTGGCAGTTGACAGACCCTTGGGAAATTTTTTAGAACTTTCTAATAGGATATCAAAATATAGCGAGACTAGTGGCATTTGGAAGCTAAATCAATGGCTTATTTTTTGATGGGTCTAGAGATTAAATATTTGGGGTATTACAGTTTAGTTATTAAGAAATTTATTTAGTTTTTAGAGCAAATTCCCTATTTTGAATTCTTTACTGGTAAGGATTGTCTAATGGGAGTAAACTTCAGGTTAACGGCATCATATGCCAATTTTGATATTTCCATCATCTTTAAATTAGTATTTCAGGCTAGGGGGACCTTTGGTTGGGTCCCAAGGCTTTTAGGCTCATTTCAGACTATTAGGCAAAATTCTATAAAAGTGGTCCTTAGGTATGGGCCGAGGTTTCATCTAAACAACTTTGCATGAAAATTTTAATAGCGCCATTGAGCCCAAAATTTCAAATTTTATAGGGTATCATAGTTCGTTTGTATTCATGAGATTCTGAATAAATTTTAAAGAGTCAGTGAAAACATGGAAAATTTTAAGTTCGGTTGGTGCATCCACTTAAGCGGACCTTTGGTCACTTAAGCAAGGGCTGCTTTAGTGACTAAGTGGTATCTTTATTGTCCAAGGTTGTCCCACCTTAGTTGCTTTAGCGAAACTCTTACCGCTAAAGCGGGTGTCGATTAAGCAACACCTAGTCCGCTTTAGAAAAGAGTAACAATGGTCAGGGACTGTTTGAGTGGTACTTTGTTGCTTTAACGGTGACTTCTTAAGTGGTCAAGTGATCTCTTAAGCAACACCCGGGAGGGAATTAAATTTATCCCTTACCCGATTTTCTCCCATTTCTCAAAAGTCTAAAGAGCCATAAATCCCTAGAGAGTCTGTAAAATTGGGATACTAATCTTTAGGTGATTGTAGGATGTTGGTAAGCTCGGAATGATCATTTACTCATCGTAATCCATGTAAATTTCTATTTAATTCTTAGATTAATTATCTAGTTTAGTCACAAATTCCTAGTTCTTTGATGAGTCGATTTTGGTATTATTTGAGTTTAAAATTTATCAGTTCTCAAGGGAAAATGATCCTTGAGTATAGTAGTATGTGTTGATGGTTTCAAAAGTATGAATCCGCAAGTGGTCCCCACATGAGGTTTTGACTTGATTTTGGACTCAAAGCATAAGAATAAAATATAGGCATCATTATTCTCATATTAATGTTTATATCACTATTTTGATGGTGTGGCATCATGCAGAGGCTTCTTGAAAGGGTAATCTCTAATTTAGAAAACTTTATCAGATTTTCTTCGACATCCAAGTAGGTTAGGCGTACCTTTCTCTTAGATTGAGCTCAATTATAGTACCAATATGATATTGTGCTAGTTTTGAGTTGGGAATTAGGACTTAAAGGTATATTTAGTGGAATTTGGATTATTTAGCCAATTAAGGGACTATAATTAGGTGAATTTGACTTGACTAACCGTTCTTTAGGTTGAATAGCCATTTTAGTATTAAAGGAAACTTGTGAAGCACCTTTTAGAGGTATTGTGGAACCTTAGTCTAGTTTAGGGTAGAATTTGCCTTAGAATAGACTTTGAGGGGTAAAAGTGTGGCTCTCCAGCCCACCTTAGTCTAAGATAACCATTAACTCCTTGTAGTCTCAATATGTTATCTTAATTACATTCTTGAGCCCGGTGAGGTTTTAGGCATATTATTGCTTGTGCTAGATGTATGATTGGGAGTTATTAATACCGGTTCAAGTTTGGTATTCATGAAGTTATTTTCGATTCAAGTTTGGTGTATGAGAAACTATTTATGATTCATGTCCAGCATTGAGAGGTTATTTATGATAGTTATGGAATCGATTCGAGTCTAGTATTTACTGTATGGAAAGATCCACGATTATGATTTTGGGGTTTGGATGGTTGAAATATTTACTATTATAACTTCTTCTTGATTGCATTTGCCAGGCTTATGGAGGCTCACTTTGGGTTATTTACTTTTGTTTGCATCTAATGGGCTTATAGGGGTCTATTTATGCTAAAAATGGTTATGTTCTCTTTAATATTATTATTTCGATTGTTTACTTTTAATTTTTGGATCATTATTCTAGGTTTTACTTTTTCCTCTGACTTAGCTCATTGTCTTGCATTTTATTGTATTAATATTATGATTTATCTCGATTTGCTGATGATGCCTACTGAGCACTCAATGTTTTGGTACTCATACTACACTTTTGTACCCTTTCCTGGTGCAGATCCAAGTACTAGTTGTCGTCGTTGACGTTGTATTAGTGCAGTTCAGAGTTTGAAGATAGGGTTAGACCTTAGAGCCAAATTCACTTTCTCTCCTTATATTTTGACGATTTTTCCTATTTTGAGACTATTGTATATTTGACATTGATAGTACTTTTATTCTTTTGCTAGAGGCTCTTATACCGACCTTACTAGGTCGTGGGATATTTTTACTCTTCAATTTCTCTTTAGTTGTGCTGTTATTCTTATGTATTATGGCTTGTAATCTAATTACTTGCATAATTCTGGCATTTATGCTATTTTCCACCAATTATCCCATTAAGCGTAGTTCTTGGCTATGGTTTAGCTTACCTAAAGGTGGATTAAAGTAGGTGTAATCATGATTCGTGAAATTGGATCGTGACAAGAACACTTAACTAGATTTAGCTACCAAAATACCCCTTTATAACATGCATACATGTGTAGATGAATATCACAGCACAACATAGTTCTATAATGTGACCTCTCGCAATAAATCACTTAGATAGATAATAGTTTATGATTTGATTCGTAAATTGTATAACCAGCACCATATACTTATCCCCAAAAACATTCGAGCACAAAGGAAAGTGTGTGTGTACATACATATACATATATATATATATATATATGGAAAGTTAATTGTTGCTTTCATTGATATGTTAAGGCAGGTGGTTCCAAATGCAATCCCCTACAACTAATATCCAGTCACAAGTAGATATAATTAGTCATGTTTTCTTCAATATAATGGTGCTCTTTATATATATATATATATATACACGAAAACAATTATTATCTTCTTGCACCACTTTCACGTGGGTCCATGATACATTTGTACTCTATTATTCCGTAGACTCACGGTAAAATAGACATAACTTTTGCTTATATTACAAATAATGGAAAATCATTTTGAATAAATGCTAACTCATATAATAATAATTTCTCTGTTTATGTAGACTTAATATCTCTGTTAAAATATTAATAAATTATTGAAAAATAATATAAATAATAAATCATAACTAAAGAATTTTTCATAAATATTTAATACATTTTAGGAAGATGATAATATGCGTGTGTGTGTGTATTTAACAAATTTCAATTTAAATCAAATGTTTTTAAACATGCACGGTGTTAATAAAACATTCAAATTTAGACTCGTAATCCTTTGGCACGAGACAAAGGATACCTTAAAATATCTGGGGCGTTACATGTTGCAACCAAATTACCACACTTTTTATAGTAGATTCACAAGCAGTGAACTTCCTCACCTCCTTGTAATACCAAAGTTTAAAAGTTATTCGCAACGTTTTGTTGGAGTTGAAAAGTGTATCAAAAGAAAGCACCATTTGATCACTTTGAAGATCATGTAGTTCAGTCCTCATAGCTTGTTAAGTTTCATCATGCTCACGAGTATAGACAAACATATTTGACCTATCTTGAAGATGATCAAGATGTGGACTCTCATCAGAATGAGATTTAAGTGTGGGACTGTTGGAGACATTGATTCTGACTATTGAAACAACATTTGTAGAATAGATTCTTCTAGATGAAACAGGCTTTGTGGCATCGATTCTTGTTGGTGTAAAGGACTTTGAGAAGAATCAGACATCACAAATTCATCACTACTTTTGGATGTTAAGAAAGGGAGTTTATTTTTTAATACCTCCGCATTTGGCAAGTCATCACTATCAATATTTGAAATTAGGCAATGATTTGATTGATCCATGTTATCGATATTAGCTGGTACTACAGGCTCAGCTTGTGTAATGTTTTTTCTATACAAAAAAATGCATAACTATTTTATTTGTCAAGTAAATATGCATAACTTAATATTCAAATGATAGACCTCCCAATAATAAGCACAAACACCAAAACTCATTATCGAAGCAACATTTGATGATGTTCTAGCATGATCCATCCGCATACTGGAAGGATTGTCCCAAATTATAATTTATCCATAATTTTTAGCACTATTCTGATCATGCTAAAATAAATTCCTAAAAACTATTTAAAAATTTTTAAAATATATGAATCTACAATATATGAATCTAGTGGTGGAAACTTAAGTTTCAATGTACACATAAGAAAATTTTGTACTCCAACAAAAGTAGAAATTACAACTAGTGTCCCTTTAAGTGTCCAAAATTAAATTTTAGGACTTCAAAGTGTATGGTCTTGAATTTTTGTCCACCCTAAATAACTTTTAATATTTTCCTATAAGACAAAACTTGCGGTCAACTGAGTAGGTTCACTATCTTAAAATATCATGAATGTGTGCCTTATAGACAAGAGTTAGAACATCTGTCTTATGGACAAAATATGTAAGTTTTAACGTTTGCCTAAAGAAAAACTTCTAGTCAATTTGTGCATGTAACGCCCCGAAATTTAGGTCCCGAGATGTCACACGGTGCTTAGGAGCACAAGTGACCCCAAGCTAACCCTCCTACTGGCTTAATTCATAAATAACTGAATAAAATGCTTAAATCTAAATAAAATCAGCAAAAATATAGAACTTCTCTGAACTTGATCAATATAAACATGAAATTTACAAGATTACAACTCTACTTTTACCAAATGAAACTGAAACTGAATATGTCAACTTCTACTGACTGTCTATGAAGCCTCTACTGGTACTGACTTTATATAGCCGGGTCATGACTACCAACTATCTAAGCTCAATACGGCTAAAATAAGAAAAATACAATACTTCTCGAACTGTATAACCAAATCAAGCCCTCGAATCAAAAGGACTCGTCACCTGCTAAATGGGAGCGGAGGACAGACTGAATACAGTATCTGCGCTATAACCTGCACCTACATTATAAGACACTGTAGCATATAGAAATATATGGGGGTTAGTACTTTAACGAATGTACTGAGTATGTGGGGGTGCAATGCAAAGTTATAAATAATATCATAAATGATTATGAAAATCATGCATGCTGTCGATAACAACTTTCTTCTCCTGAATTAACTGAAATATATTCCTTGTAAATCATCAATAATAGTACACATATTATAAATCTCATAAATCATTATACTCAACTCAAACTCTTTAAATCATGACTTAGAGTGACTCGGTAACTTATGAAAACTTGGACTATTATGGACTTGGGAGTTTCTTATAACCGATATAACTACACCATATGAGCCGCATAGAGTCCAACGTATTACCCTCCTAAAGAGAGAACTCCACATTGGCGGGAGCGTCGTACTCTTGCCGGGAGTACAACCTCAATTTCACAATCACAATCCCACACTAGACCTTTGGCCCATAATTATCAACATCAATCTTACGGTGGCACGTAGTTTCAAAGAAATACCAAATTTCTAGGTCGGTGCTAAATACTCCTTCTAGACTCAACTCAGAACGCGTTAGGAAATCTACCTTAATCAATATCAATTCATGGGTCTATCATGAAGACAAAAATAATAATATATCTCATCGGTAAATCATATACAACTGTGGATTCCTAACTCGACTCAAAATCAAACAATCTTTCTCAACATCAAGATGTATCAATTCGTTTAGTCATGGCAACATCAATAACTTTGAGAAAATATCAAGACTCGTTATAACAACTCAACCTTACGAATCAATATACTCAATAATCCACTTTGTCATAAGGAAGCTTAAAGCTTGACACATGTCTTCAAAGCACTTGAAATACCAACTCATGGTAGAACATGAAATTCACAATATTAAATATCAAGTCATAATTTGGAAATTGTAAAATAGTCATGTATCAAAAACTTCAAGAAAACATCATAGAACTCATTCTTGACTCTCAAGCTCAAATATTAATATATATATTCAATAATCAAACTTCTCATAGAAAAGCTTAAATCATGACTCTTATCTCAAATCATTCGAAAATCATCAATTCATAATAACAATATTCAACTCATGGCATAAGTTCTCCATTTAAGAAATAAAATGATGAAATAGTCGTGTGTATCAATCTTGAATAGATCAACTATCATAAATCATTAATAAAGTAATTTGGGTGTAAACCCACTTTGCAAAATCATGGATTTCAATAGTAGAAATTGAATTTTTGGACACAAGAGCGAAAGAAGTGTTCATGTTCAAACCCCACATACCTTGGATTATGGATTTAAGATGAACAAGCCTAATTGGGAACTCTTCTTTACACTTTTGAGCTAAGTTTCTTGATGCCTTTGACTTGAAAAATTTGATTCTTGGGCAACTTGGTGAAATCTTTGGAAGATTCTTAAATTTCTTGGAGAAGATTTGATTTAGGATTTTAGAAGAAAACCCTAGTTTCTTGATCTTTTCCTTGGCAGAGAATGAGAGATAATGAAGGTTTTCTCCACTACTAGTATATATATAGAGGCTAAAAATGAGTGGAAAAGACCAAAATACCCTTTTAAAAACGTCCTTGAGTTGCTGGAAAAATATACTTGACGCCATCCGTGATCCACTACTAGTATATATATAGAGGCTAAAAATGAGTGAAAAATACCAAAATACCCTTTTAAAAACGTCCTTGAGTTGCTGGAAAAATATACTTGACGCCATCCGTGACAGGCCGTCAGGTCCGTGATAGGCCGTCATGAATAGTCATCACAAAATGGGGTTCAATTCTTGATTTTCTGCCCAGGGATGACGACGTCGTCAGAAATGTCATCAGAATGTGACGACGTCGTCAAAAATGGCGTCAGAAACGTGATAGCCCGTCAGAATCGTCGTCACCGTTTTTCAGCTTGACATGCTGGAGTAAAATGGGCATAACTCTTTTCTCCGATATCAGATTTTGGAGAAATTGATATCATTGGAAAGATAATTAAATTATCTATCTGTTGATAGGTCATGAGCTCAAAAATTCCAAGTATAATGAGAGATATATTCGTTTGAATTTGACTATACCAATATCCTTCCCAAGAATTCAATCGGTAAGAAATGTTTTGATTCACACAATCTTTAGGACATCTTTAAGGCCTTAATACACACCATCCTTGATTAGAAAACAACCAAAGAACTATAATTTATTTCTCAAGAGCTTGATTCACGGTTGCACTATTGGTTAGAGTCTCGAAGAATTACAAAATGGCTCTAACTTCCTCAC
Source organism: Capsicum annuum (assembly GCF_002878395.1). NCBI lineage: Eukaryota > Viridiplantae > Streptophyta > Magnoliopsida > Solanales > Solanaceae > Capsicum > Capsicum annuum. The sequence goes on along the minus strand of NC_061116.1, from coordinate 104,827,142 downwards.
CAGGTGTCCGATTCGGGTGAATCTTATGTCGATGGAAAGCTTATCCAATTCTCCACATGATAGAAGTTAGAATTTAGGAAAACAATGAGATAAACAACAATTAATTTGGAAGTCATTCATATTCACTCAAAATATGGATTTAGGCTTAAGAAACAATCAGGGTATTACAATATCTCCCCCTTGGAAACATTCGTCCTCGAATGTTGCGTTTTGGCCAAGAATATAGAGAAAACTAAAGACACGCAGCTGAAACAACTTGCTAATCTGAATCTATATTTCTAAATTTTGAAGTACTTTGTTGAATGTATAAACTTATGAAGAGAGTAGCTATACAGCTGGATCCGAGACTGGAAAAGAATAGATAGAGGACAACTGTAATTCTTGACTGAATCTGAGCTGATTTGTGTTCTTCCTATATTAAAGAGCGGGCTCATACTGAGAGTTTAGAATTCACTTGATGTTACAAGGGTGTAATCGTACTCATAGACTGTGAAGAGATAATTTATGCAAGCATAGGTCATGAGAAACATGGATAAGACTACAGAATGGGTATTACATTGTCTGGACTAGAATACTTGGAAAACAAAGATTGTTAAATGAATGCTTACAGACTGAATCACAATTATATATCCGAATCTGAAACTGATGCCTGATACACATACTGAACTGAATTCGTAGATTTTTGGGTAGAGCAACTACTTACCGGATTTCCCATACTTATGAAACTTCGAGTGGTAAGACCAGACTAGTTCAAAAAAAAATGGAAGGCCATAGAAACCTATCTGCCAAATTTTAAAAACTGGGTTGCTAGGTATGCAGACTGAATCGTACTAGATACTCATACTTAAGTAGAGGATTTCTTCAACACCCTCCCAAAGAATTCTAATGGTTTGAAGGAGCAAAGAACTTTAGGCAAGATCTAAACAAGACATCTGAATTAGAGATCATAAAATTACCATAATCCCATAACTTGAAACCTAAACCTATGAATCATAAGTCAGGACAAAAGTACTAAGCTTCAAGCAAGGAAAATCCTTACTCTCAAACTCAACCACACTTGTCAAACACTCTCTCAACTATACTATACCCTTCTAATACTATACTTGATTGATTCAACTTACAATCCTCACATGACACCGATACTTCCATCTACTCATATCCCCTCGAACCAAACCCCTCATCATCTTCATGCCTAACCTAGAACCACAAGATTTGCCACATAACCCCATTATGAATCATGAGCTCCTACAAATCTACATTCTTACAACCTCTTAACTTCAAGAGTAATTCTCATTACTACTTCGACCACTCCAACCCACCTAGTAATAGCCATTTACTGATGCACAAGGCACCCATCCGCATGCAAACAAACATGACATTTAAGCTTATCTTCATACCCTACACACCTCTTATCAAGAAAGATTTCCATGCATTCACCTCAAGCATACCTGACATACTCCTAGCTAATCAAGTCCTACACAAACGCTTCACTCCAATATTCCTTCTAACTCATGGAATTACACAAAATGAATACACCACAATCTTTCCAATCATAACACATTAAACTTCAACTTACCATAACATGTATCAAAGACTTAGCCTCAATCTTACTTCACCTTACCGTCTAGCTAAAGTAAGCATGCCACCCTCTATCGTTGATAAGGAAATGTCTCCTCTATTCTGACTAAATAACTATTCACCAACACTATCTTGGGTAAGGAAAGATAACTAAAAGATTAGAGCATGAGGATCTGACACATGAATAGATGCTATGAATAACTTGACACTCAACTGAGGCTTGAGGAATAGAGGATCTAACATCATAAGCCCATCAAAGAAATATGGCCCGGGGACATGCACGATATAAATCTAGATTCTGATCATTAAAAATAGCACCTGAACATTGGAACGGAACATATCACAAAGCTCGAGTATATAAGTCTCATGCGTTGCATGACCTAAATTGGGAATTCGTAACTATGAAATGTGATTCCAACCAGTGAAAGGTCTGAGACTCCGTATTTCGGTAACTAAGTGAGGATGGGATTCTTTATGGCATGCCTGGACATGAATCATGATCATGGAATCAAAATGCAAAGCATGAATAAATACAGGAATGACTGAAAATACTGAAATAAGAATGGGTCGAGCAGTATCCCTTCTCACAGTTATTCCATAATTTATTGGCATACCCACTAGAACCTGATAACCTAACGTAGTTACTTGTTCTACTATCTCCATCTTAGACTAAAGCCATCACGCTCCTTGACTCAATTATTAGGAACATCGTTCATTACCTAACTAGTCTTTCTCCACCTAGAAACTCCACGACACTTACTAATTACACCACATACAATGACCCTAGAAAAAAAATAAAGCATCCCCATAGCACCTTGGGCAAAATTTCTCACCAAGAACACAGAATCAAACTTAATTACAAGTCAACCAAACTCAAGCTCTTGCCTACACTGTCCAATCCTATTATATCACTTCCCTATAACTAGCACTATTAACCAAGAAATTCACATCCACCTTCATAGCCACCAATCATCCAAGCTTAATGCCTAGCGCTCAGCATAACTTACAACTCCACCTCACACACACAATTCTCACTTGGAAACTATAAAACAAAACGTCAATAAACACTAGTCCACTTAAACCCCCTAATAACAATAATTGGTCATAATCATATGATCTCTCTCATTTATAATCCATAAACACACCCTCCTTCTACTTATTATTACTATCTATCCTTCAAACACAGCTTAACTTAGTTCATAACTCTCTAAGCCTCAACTTAACTTTTCTTTGCAATCTCAGGAGCACCTAAGTTAACAACACTCATCCACTAAGTATCCTCGTCCATAACCTATACTTGTCTTGTGCAACATACCGTTAACAACTTTTATCATACCTTAAGCAAACTATTATTTACCTCCACCAATAACTCCTTCTCTTTTTCTTCCATAAGCTAACACATAAGAATAATATCACTTCATCACTAACTCGATCAAATGTAAAAGGCTCGGCTATACATACTTCCAATAAATCACACATTCCATTTTTCTTGCCACTACACCTCTAAAACCAGTTCCAACCAGCACGAGGAAACAAGATACACAAAGAGTCACTAGTGAATCAAAATAGGCCTCACCCAACTTCACTAGTCTTTAATTTCCAACATCATTACGATAACAAGAGTACGAGAGGTAGAAACTCTCTATACAATATTCGATAATATAAGAATACACATCTTACTCTATCTCAACTGAAAGAATCATAAGGGAGAGGGCATAACATTGAACTTAGGAAACTCATAACACGTTGGTAAGCTCTTCTCAGGCCGCTTTGTGAAACTTCTGAAATTTTTCTCTTGTAAGTCTAAGGGCATTGTCAGGGAAGGAAATTAAAACTTGCAGATCATGTTATCTCAAGAACAGTACATAGATAAAGAAGTATAGATTATCATTATAGATTCTAAGAGAGAATCTGGAAGCGCAACTAACTTGGGCTTATTGCATGATTCATAAGAAAGGCATGATAAGACACTAATAGAATACTTTCTAGCTCATTTAAAACTTTGTAACTATCTGTGGAGACTATTTAAGAAAGTACTATCTGCAAAGAGTTGAGCTTGACTGTCTCTAATACCTCAAAAATAAGGCGGGGATGCCCTGAATAGGGGAAGATAAGAATCTGCATAAGTTTCTCAAAGAACCTTTCTATAGAAAGATCTAAGACTTAAAGGAATAGAGACCTTTTCTAAATGTCTTGTAGCCTCTCGAAGAAAAGTACAAATGTCTCCGTACCATACCATAAGACTCTACTAGACACGGCTTCATAGACACACTAGGACACTTGAACTCTGTGCTCTGATACCAAGTTTTAATGCCCCGAAATTTGGGTCCCGAGACGTCACACAGTGCTTAGAGGCACAAGTGACCCCAAGCTAACCCTCCTACTGGCTTAATTCGTAAATAACTGAATAAAATGCTTAAATCTATATAAAATCAGCTAAAATATAGAACTTCTCTGAACTTGATCAATATAAACATGAACTTTACAAGATTACAATTCTACTTTTACTAAACGAAACTGAAACTAAATACGTCAACTTCTATTAACTGTCTATGAAGTCTCTACTGGTACTGACTTTAGATAGCCGGGTCATGACTACCAAATATCTAAGCTCAATCAACTAAAATAAAAAAAATACAATACTTCTCGAACTGTATAACCAACTCAAGCCTTCGAATCAAAAGAACTCGTCACCTACTGAATGAGAGCGGCGGACAGACTGATTACAGTATCTGCGCTACAACTTGCACCTACATTATAAGACACTGTAGCATATAGAAATATATGGGGTTCAGTACTTTAAGGAATGTATTGAGTATGTGGGGGTGCAATGCAACGTTATAAATAATATCTTAAATGATTATGAAAATCATGCATGCTGATGATAATAACTTTCTTCGCTTGAATTAACTGAAATATATTCCTTGCAAATCATTAATAATAGTACACACATTATAAATCTCATAAATCATTATACTCAACTCAAACTCTTTAAATCATGAGTTAGAGTAACTCGGTAACTCATGAAAACTTGGACTATTATGGACTTGAGAGTTTCTTATAACCGACATAACTACACCATGTGAGCCGCATGGAGTCCAACGTATTGTCCTCCTAAGCAGAGAACCCCACATTGGCGGGAGCGTCGTACTCTTGCCGGGAGTACAACCTCAATTTCACAATCACAATCCCACACTCGGCCTTTGGCCCACAATTATCAACATCAATCCTACGGTGGCACATAGTTTTGGGGAAATACCAAATTTCCTACTCGGTGCTAAATACTCCTCCCAGACTCAGCTCAGAACGCGTTATAAAATCTACCTTAATCAATATCAATTCATGGGTCTATCATGAAGACAAAAATAATAATATATCTCATCGGTAAATCATATACAACTGTGGATTCCTAACTCGACTCAAAATCAAACAATCTTTCTTAACATCAAGATGTATCAATTCATTTCGTCATGGTAACATCAATAACTTTGAGGAAATATCAAGACTCATTATAACAACTCAATCTTATGAATCAATATACTCAATAATTCAATTTGTCATAAGGAAGATTAAAGCTTGACACATGTCTTCAAAGCACTTGAAATACCAACTCATGGTAGAACATGAAATTCACAATATTAAATATCAAGTCATAATTTGGAAATTGTAAAATAGTCATGTATCAAAAACTTCAAGAAAAAATCATAGAACTCATTCTTGACTCTCAAGCTCAAATATTAATATATATATATATATATATATATATATATATATATTCAATAATCAAACTTCTCATAGAAAAGCTTAAATCATGACTCTTATCTCAAATCATTCAGAATTTATCAACTCATAATAACAATATTCAACTCATGGCATAAGTTCTCCATTTAAGAAATAAAATGATGAAATAGTCATGTGTATCAATCTTGAATAGCTCAACTATCATAAATCATTAATAAAGTAATTTGGGTGTAAACCCACTTTGCAAAATCATGGATTTTAATAGTAGAAATTGAATTTTTGGACACAAGAGCGAAAGAAGTGTTCTTGTTCAAACCTCACATACCTTGGATTATGGATTTAAGATGAACAAGCTTGATTGGGAACTCTTCTTAACACTTTTGAGCTAAGTTTCTTGTTGCCTTTGACTTGAAAAATTTAATTCTTGGACAACTTGGTGAAATCTTTGGAAGATTCTTAAATTTCTTGAAGAAGATTTGATTTAGGATTTTAGAAGAAAACCCTAGTTTCTTGATCTTTTCCTTGGCAGAGAATGAGAGATAATGAAGGTTTTCTCCACTACTAGTATATATATAGAGGCTAAAAATGAGTGGAAAAGATCAAAATACCATTTTAAAAACATCCTTGAGTTGCTGGAAAAATATACTTGACATCATCCGTGACAAACCGTCAGGTCCATGATAGGCCGTCACGAATGGTCGTTATAAAAAGGGGTCTAATTCTTTATTTTCTGCCCAGGGATGACGACGTCATCATAAATGTCGTCAGAATATGACGATGTCATCAAAAATGGAGTCAAAAATGTGACATCCCGTCCGAACGGTCGTCACCGTTTTCCAGCTTGACATGCTGGAGTAAAATGGGCATAACTCTTTTCTCCGATATCGAATTTTGGAGAAATTGATATCATTGGAAATATAATTAAATTATCTATCTGTTGATTGTCATGAGCTCAAAAATTCCAAGTATAATGACAGATATGCTTATTTGAAGTTGACTATATCAATATCCTTCCCAAGAATTCAATCGGTAAGAAATGTTTTGATTCGCCCAATCGTTAGGACATCTTTAAGGCCTTATTACACACCATCCTTGATTAGAAAAAAACCAAAGCAATATAATTTATTTCTTAAGAGCTTGATTCATGGTTGCACTATTGGTTAGAGTCTCGGGGAATTACAAAATGGCTCTAACTTCCTCACCGGGTGTCCGATTCGGGTGAATCTTATGTCGATGGAAAGCTTATCCAATTATCCACATGATAGAAATTAGAATTTAGGGAAATAAAACATGAGATAAACAACAATCAATTTGGAAGTCATCCATATTCACTCAAAAGATGGATTTAGGCTTAAGAAATGATCGGGGTATTACAGTGCAGGTTCATTGTCTTGAAATATCATGAACGTTTGTCTTATGGGAAAGAGTTGGAATTCCCTTATATGCAAGAGTTATTAAGAGAGGACAAAAAATCACTACAACCCCTTATAGAGGTCGTTTTTGTAAGACCTTTTTTAATGGGGAACAAATATCAACACCAATCCATTTTAGGGTCATTTTTTAACTTAACCCGAAACTTAACATTCCACTGAGTTGAAAAATTATAAGGGAAAAGGACATGGTCTGGCCCTTTTCAAAACAGTTGGCTCATGTTTGGGACATTCAACATTTATGGTCAGTCGGTCCAAACAAATTCCATAAAATCTTAATTTTTATTTTTCCAGATACATAATATTAAAAGAGATACATGATTGATGTTACATCTTATGAAATAACTAATTCATTGTAATTATGAAAAGTAACAACTAATTAACTCATTTAAGGAGTAATTTACTCTGCAAATCTTCTATTTAATATCTAAACATCCTCAAAAAGGGCATTTAGTTAATAATGTAATTTTTTCTCCATATTCAACTTCAAAATTTATTTTTCTCTAGTTTCTCTTTTATTCTTGGTGTTATTTTTCTTTTTCAACTTTTTCAATGAACTTCAAACCCTGAAAAAAGAGATACAAATATTGGTTAAAAATATATCATAATAAGACATGATGTATTATTGTAAAATTTGAGATTTGAAATAGGTTTAAGTCATCGATAGGACCCTAAACTTATTTCTAAAAATTCACTTGAACCCCTCAACTCAGACTTGTACCTATCAGACCCCTAACCCACCTGAATTTTGATCCACCCAGAACTTTTTTTACCCACATGGCACCTCGCGTGATATTTACTCACTATGAGCGCGTGAAGCCAAAGAATTTTTTTGACAAACCAATCAAAAATTGGCATTTCAACAAAAAGAAAAGCCAACATTTAAATATTAAAAAAATACAAAAATTTTGGTACTTGTCTTCCTCAACACAAAATGGTGCCATCTAATTCTCCTCAGCTGGTTCCTCTTCCAAATTCAAATTCAAATTCAAATTCAAATTCAAATCAATCTTCTTGTCAACTTGCTCAACTTCTTCTAATCCTTCAAGTTTTGTATTCGCAGATATCTTTCCATCGTCATATCACTTATGATTAACCTGATAAGGAGAAGGAAACAACAAACCAGAAGAAGTCTCCAAAATTGGAGTTGGTTCATGCGTTATATACAATGCCGAGAAAACTGCATTTGTACCGACTATATTGATACGAATCTGAATTTTACTTTGAAATTGTTAAAGAATTCAATGCCAAACGCCAAAGAATTTAATGAAGCAATTGTTAAAGTTTAATATAATAAAGTTGTTAAAGTTTAATATAATGAAGTTTGCCAAACTGAAGTTTGGCTTCATTAAATTGCTTCGAAACTTCAATAAACGTCAAATTGAAGTTTAATTCAGATTTGAAATTATTAATACGAACCTGACATTTGGCAAAATGACGAATATTTTGGATAGATTGTTAAAGAAGTTTTCCAGAGAAATTGATGATGGAAATTCCAGCAAAATTGGTAAGAAAATTCCGTCGTAAGTTGGTGGGAAAATTTTGGCAAGGGCAAGATATCAAATTGGGAAAGTAGTGTTTTTATTTTTTAATTTGGAAAATTATATATATATATATATATATATATATATATTTTAATTTCCTTACAATTTTTTAAAAATTATTTTTTGGATTCAATGCCAAATGTAACAATTTAATTCGTCATTTTGCCACATCATCATGTGCATGTTGAACACACTTTATGCTTTGAGTTGATTGATAAAAAAATGTTCAAATGGTTCAAATTTCAGGTGGGTTAGGGGTCTGATAGGTACAAGTCTGAGTAGAGGAGTTCAAGTAAAATTTTGAAATAGATTTAGGGTTCTATCGATGACTTAAGCCTTTGAAAGACAAAGGTATAAGAGATACATAATACAAAGGCTTAAAAAATGTATCAAGTTCAGAGACACATATTTTAAAAGAGATACATAAAGAAACCTTCTAACTATATACATGTATATGAAAGAGATACATATCAAAAAAATGTATCAAGCGTACAGATACAGGAATATGCACCTGGAACATGCATATTGAACTAAGCTAAATTATCTATTTTCAACTAATAAAAAATATATCTCGAATTAAAATGTTCAGCTACAAAAATTGCTAAACATTTGGTAAGATTTCTCTCGTTGTGACTTCAACAGCTTTTCTTTTTGAAACAACACTTTTTCGTCTAAAAGTGCTAGATTCTCTTTTCTTCGACGGAATGGGTTAACAGAGTTCACGGAGTTTCATCCTTAGGCATCTATTGAATTATTGTTTTCTAAGTTAAGGATTGACGGTGATCGGAGACACCATACGCCGCCGTCGTTTCTTGTTTCTCTAATGCATGCTCCGGCTGAGGATAGGGAGGCGAAAGTTTCTAAAAAATACTTTGAAGAAGGATTAGGTTAGACATTAATGGTATTAAATTGGTGAAGAGAAGATATTAAGGCAATTTTTTAGGGGATAAATAAATATATCCTAGTTTTTAGTGTAGAAGTTATGTATCTAGAGATTTAAAGAGAGAAAATGTAAATAAGGGATATTTTTAATTTTATTAAGTGAAAGAATTTTTAGTAATTTAGATGTCTTAAGTTATGGTTTTGTGAAATTTTTCCTTTCATAATTTGGGTCATTTAGGCGCAGGTAGTTCAGATACAGTTCATATACCATATTGATACAGTTCGTAAAAAAAATAGAGTAGCAAATTTATGGTTAAAAATTGTGTCATTGCTATGTAGAATATGCATTTTTAGTATGATGTGCATAGAATTTATAGCATTGTTGTATACTTACATATTTATAAGATGCATAAAGAAATTGTACTTTATTATATAGAATAAATATTTGTATAAGATATGTATCAAATTATATCAATATTGTATAAAGCTTCCAGCAAATGACTAAAAAATAAAATTAAAATTCAATAGTCATTTTTATATCAGTAATTTCATTTGAAATGTTATTTATGTCCTTTTCCCAAACTATAATGGACATTATTTCCATCGTGAACCATGAACTCGGAACTAAAATAAGCCAAGAAATGAATAAAGTAATCAAAATAGGCTGCTTATTTAATATGTTACTAAAATAGGCTAAATGTAATAAATTATTACATTTTGTTCTTTTTTTATGGTCAACTAACGGAGGTGAACAGTGAAAATAGTATTTATAAAACGTGATAAATTATTACGTTTTACAAAACTTTTTATAAAATGTAATAATAATAATTTATTATGTGTTACATGAAAATTAAAAAAAATAAAGCATTCTATTGTCCCATCAAAAGTTTATGTCAACTTTTTGTCAAATCTATCTTTTTATAAAACATAATAATTTATTACGTTTTGCAAAAAAGATTTGCAAAACATAATAATTTTTTACGAATTATATAAATAACATCACCTAAATTTTAAATTACTGACAAATTTTTAACAACAACATACCCAGTATATTCCCACATAGTATGGTCTGGGGAAGGTAAAGTGTGCGCAAACCATACCACTACCTCAGGTGAAGTAGAAAGGTTGTTTCCGATAGACCCCTGACTTAGGACCGATAAAACTGATAAATTTTTAAAAATTATAAAATATTTTTAATCACCTAACCCCATCCCATCCATTCAGCACTGACAAATTTCAAAAAAATATAAAATATTTTTGAAAACATAATTTTTAACTACATACTTTTAATTATTCAATCTGTTTGTATGAGAGGTCACATCAACAATTATACATTCACCTGACAAATTTAGAAAAGATGTAAGGAGGCGGTCACGGCAGCTAAGACGACCGCTTTTGAGAGCTTGTATGCAGGGTTACAGGGGAAAGGAGGGGAGAAAAAGTTGTTTAGACTCGCTAAGGCTAGGGAGAGGAAGGGTCGTGACCTCGATCAGGTGAGGTGCATTAAGGGGGAGGACGGTAGAGTGTTGGTGGAGGACGGCCACATAAAGAAGAGATGGCAGTCGTACTTTCATAGGCTCTTGAATGACGAGGGGGACAGAGCTATTGTGTTAGGGGAACTGGAGCACTCAGAGCAGTGTCGGGATTTTAGCTATTGTAGACGTTTTAAGGTAGAAGAGGTTAGACAGGCAGTCCGCAGGATGCGTAGGGGTAGGGCGACGGGGCCGGATGAGATACCGGTGGAGTTTTGGAAGTTCGTTGGAGAGGCTGGTGTAAGGTGGTTGACTGGATTGTTTAATGAAATTTTCAGGACGGCAAAGATGCCCGAGGCGTGGAGGTGGAGTACCATGATCCCTCTCTATAAGAATAAGGGGGACATTCAGAGTTGCAATAACTATAGGGGGATTAAGTTATTGAGTCACTCTATGAAGATCTGGGAGAGAGTGGTCGAGGTGAGGCTGAGACGGATAGTGTCTATCTCGGAAAACCAGTTCGGATTTATGCCCGTCCGCTCGACGACGGAGGCAATCCACCTGGTACGGAGGTTGGCGGAGCAGTATAGGGAAAGGAAGAAGGATCTGCACATGGTGTTTATCGACCTGGAAAAGGCTTACGACAAAGTCCCCAGGGAGGTGCTTTGGAGATGCTTGGAGGTGAGGGGAGTACCGCAGGCATATATCAGAGTAATTAAGGATATGTATGAGGGAGCGAAAACCCAGGTGAGGACGGCGGGAGGAGACTCAGAGCATTTCACTGTCCGGACAGGATTGCATCAGGGATCTACTCTTAGTCCCTTTTTGTTTGCGTTAGTAATGGATGTGTTGACGCGGCGTATTCAAGGGGAGGTGCCGTGGTGTATGCTCTTTGCAGACGATGTAGTTCTGATAGATGAGACTCGATGGGGTGTAAATGACAAATTAGAGATGTGGAGGCAAACTCTTGAGTCTAAAGGGTTCAGGGTGAGCAGAAGCAAGACAGAGTATGTGGAATGTAAGTTTAATGACGTGAGGCGGGAGAACGAGGTAGTAGTGAAGCTGGAAGCACAGGAGGTATGTAAGAGGGATAAGTTCAAGTATCTCGGGTCCGTGATCCAGAGTAACGGTGAGATTGACGAGGATGTCTCGCACCGTATTGGGGCGGGATGGATGAAGTGGAAACTCGCGTCGGGGGTGCTGTGTGATAAGAAGGTGCCGCCCAAGCTTAAAGGCAAATTCTATAGGGTGGTAGTCCGTTCGGCCTTGCTGTATGGAGCGGAGTGTTGGCCAGTTAAGAACTCCCACATCCAAAAAATGAAGGTGGCAGAAATGCGGATGTTGCGTTGGATGTGTGGACTGACTCGAGGGGATAGAGTTCGGAATGAGACTATCCGGGAGAAGGTTGGTGTGACTTCAGTGGAGTGTAAGATGCGGGAAGCACGATTGAGATGGTTCGGACACGTGAAGAGGAGGGGCATGGATGCCCCGGTCCGTAGGTGTGAGAGGCTAGCGTTGGATGGTTTTAGGCGGGGTAGGGGTAGGCCGAAGAAGTACTGGGGTGAGGTGATTAGGCGGGACATGGAACAGTTACAGCTCACCGAGGACATGACCCTAGATAGGAAGGTCTGGAAGACGCGAATTACGGCAGAAGAGTAGGGCCAGATTGGGTCGCTAGTGTAGGGAATTACTTGGTGGGGGTTTTTTTATTTTTTATTTTTTATTCCCGTTATGATTCCGTATTCAGTGTTCCATGCTTAGTACGAATCTGTGTGCTTTCCTCTGCTTTCCTCTGTTTTATATTCCTTATGGGTGCCGTATTTATGTTATGTCATCTGCTTCTGTGCTTTACTATGTGTTTGTGTAATATCTTGTGCCTTGAGCCGGGGGTCTTTCGGAAACAGCCTTTCTACTTCATCAGAGGTAGAGGTATGGACTGCGTACATCTTACCCCCCCCCCCCAGACCCCACTAAGTGGGAATACACTGGGTTTGTTGTTGTTGTTGTATTTATAAAAAGTAACATTTTAGTATGATTTATGAAAGAAAAAGTCAACAAAAGTGACCTAGGTGGTACTTGATTTGAAAAAACGAAGCAATAACTTTTTAAAAAAAAAATCGATTAAAAACATAATAAAAAGTTACAATTATAATTTATGAATTGTAACTTTTTATTACTATTCACACGATGTTGCTATGTAGTTATGGATTACACAAAACACCACATTTTTTTCGTATAAATTGTAAAAAGTTAAAATTTATATAAATTGTAATTGAGGTAAAGTCGTTGATTCGTTAATACATTATTTTTTTAATTTTCTATAAAACGCAATTATTTTTTATAGTTGAGATAAAATTGTTGATTTTACAATAGACAATTGTAATAAACTTTGTCTAATAAATACTTAGATTTTACAAAAATAATTGACAATACGTTGATTTAACTAAAGGTTGAGATAAAGTTGGTGATGGGGCAACACACTAAGGGGTCGTTTGGTAGAGCGTATTAAAAAACTAATGCATGCATTAGTTTAATGTGTATTACTAATACATTGCTTGGTATACTTTTGCACCCTATGTATAACTAATGCTTGCATTAGTTATACACTCTATTGTGTATTAAGGTGTGCATTACTAATACCTCAAAATCTATGGTATTAGCAATGCAATGGATCCAATACATGCATTAACATGATTAAAGACACTATTATCCCTAAAAAAAAATTCACATTCTTTCTAACATATATCTGGAGGGTATTTTTGTAAAAAAAAAAATTTTAAAAATTATTTAATTCATATTATTTTTAATACATCAAACCAAACATTGCATATGAAAAACACAAATATAACTAATACAAGCATAGCTAACACAAACATAACTAATACAAGCATTACTAACACACCATACTTTACATTATTCTTATACACTCTACCAAACGACTCCTAATTTTATTTTTTTTGAATTTTTGTGTAAAACATAATAAATTATAAAACATTTTACAGAACTTTTTCTAAATTATAAATGCTTACAGGTGTAAAACGTAATATTACGTAATAAATTATCTAATATTTTACAATTGTAATACTCCCTCCGTCCCATTTTACATGTCGTCATTTGATCGGGCATAGAGTTTAAGAAATAAATGATGGCTTTATAAAATTTACAAAATTGCCCCTCTTAAAGTTTACTTTTTAAGTGTCTTTTTTATAAAGTGGAACCCACTGAGGATAAAATGAGGATGGTGTCATTAAATAGTTACCAAATAAAGAAGGACGACATTCTCTTTGGGGACGAGCCAAAAAGAAAATGGCGACACATAAAATGGAACATATGGAGTACTTAAAAGTAAAGGAGGGGACGGGTTAGGTAGGGTAGGGTGGGGCCCGCTGAAAATAAAGTAAGTAATAGATGGAACGAAGTTAGGTGGTGTTATGTATATAATTCGTAATAAATTGTTACGTTTTATAAAAAGTTTTGTAAAATATAATAATTGATTATGTTTTACAAATAGTATATTAATTTGACAAAAAGTTGACATAAACTTTTGATGGGACAATACAATGTTTTATTTCTTTTTATTTTTGTGTAAAACATAATAAATTATTACGTTTTATAAAATTTTTTGTAAAACGTAATAATTTATTACGACTTACAAACAGTATTTCCACTATTTACCTCCCATCAGTTGACTGTTAAAAGAAGAACAAAATGTAATAATTATTCTGTTTAATCTATTTTGATAACTTATTGAATAGATGATCTATTTTGATCATTTTATTTATTTCTTGACTTATTTTAATTGTGAGTTCGTGAACCATCCCAAAATAATGAAACCTTACCGCTAGTTCACTAGACATTCTTTTAATACAAATATATAGCCGAATGAATTTTGATGGGGTTCACTATACATTCCAAAGTACTCTTTAATAAAGGTTGCGAATGGCTTTGGGGAATAATTATCTGATAGTCAAACCTTCATAACTCATTACTTTTCTCCACTATAAGGATGTGTCACATCAAATACAAAAATGTTGCAAAAAAATGAGAATAAAGCTTGCGAAAAAACAAAAAATAATCCTAATTTTAAAGAATCATATAATGCACTAATTTAGTGCGTTATACGAGTCGGTAATTCTTAACTGTCGTTGACATTTGACTGCTAAGCAGGTCATAAAGCGCACTACATATCCAATTTCTTTCAACTTTATTTTTGCACGCTCTTTCTATCATTTTTTTTTTTTGGTGTTACTAAATGTCTCAAGAGAAATGACTCGAACTACTCGAATTTGGTAAAAAAACTTTATTGTTCTTTAGCTCCAACACCATTCATCTTTCCATCCAAAATGCAAAACCACCTCTTTTAAGCTCCAAAATCATATATTTTTTCCTTCAAAAATAAATTTACTTTGATTTTTATTTTTATTTTTTATTATTCTTTCATATTTTTTATTATTTTTATTTCTTATTTTTTATTTTTCTTTCATATTTACTCCTTATATTTTTATTTTTTCATTCTACTTTTTCCTTACTTATTCTAAACTCTCTCATCTAATTTGAAATCTTTTAACCATCATTTTTGACTTGTATTATATATTTTTTTCTTCAAATACTTCTATATCTTTAGTTGTTTTACTATACAACTTTTTAAACTTTAAAATTTTTAAAAAATTTTAAAATTTTAAATCATCCATATATCTCATCTACAAAATTCCTCCTATATTTTTTTTAAAAAAATGAATCCAGTATAACAAAAATATTTAACTAAGAGAAACCATGAACAAAATTTTTGGAATTGAAAATAGTGATAGTTCAGTCGCTAAATTTATAATCAACATAAATCCAAATATGATTAAAGTTAAATTCATTTTTATTTTGTTTCAAACAAAAGAAAATCGCCTTTAAATAGCAATTCAATTACTAGTTATCAACGTGATATTTCAACTGTAGATTAATTAGGTTTGACTTAAAAAATTTAGTGTAATTTTTATCTTGACTCTAAATAATTTGTATGTTGAGTTTATATAGGTTTGACTGAAAATTCAACTGCATGCAAAGATTAAGTAAAGAAATAAAAATTATTGGGATCGTCACATAATGTTATTCTAACAAACTGGTCAAAAAATTTATAATCATTGAATCACGACTTCGAGATTAGAAATTCACGATAAAATACAAATTTATTTTAGTTAAATTATATTTAATATCTTGGAAGTATTTTTATGTTGTTTCACTAAAATTATAAAGTATTTTCATAATTATTTTATCTAAGAAAATTAATTATCTTGTAAAAATTGAAGCCAAAATATTTTCAATATATTATTTATTTTATTTTTTACTTCATCTCAAAAAATACAAAAGTGAATAAACATAAACTTTTAATTATCTTATTTTGTCTAAGTTCTAATTAATTAAAATTCAAACGATCCCTAATAGTAATAGAAGAGGGAGTGAAAGGAGTTACAATTCATTGTCTCTCTTTTCAACTAAATACATTCATACAAGTGTAAACTATAAAATAGAAATACAAATAGAATTGCATTAATGAATAGAAAAATATAAATGATAGTGCGAATACTAATACAATAGTGATTGTGTTATTTTCATTATCATTCATGATTTATGCTCGACGTAATATTTTTAAAAAATACAAAAAAAAACATAAAATAGAACAAAAAAAGAAGAAAGAAAGAAAAAATTTAAAAAGAAAAAAATTCAAAAAAATTCAAAAAAAAAAAGGAGCTAGAGAAAAAAAAAAGAAAAAAGGAAAAAAAAAAAAACGAAAATAGGAAAAAGAAAGAAAAAACAAAAAGAAGGAAAAACACACAAAAGAAAAAAAAACTGAGGAAAAAGTACCAAAAAAAAGTTTTTTTTTTAAAAAAAAAGAAAAATGCGAAAAAGAAAAAAAAGAGCAAAAAGTACCTAAAAAAAAAAAAAAAAATTAAAAAAAAAAAGAAAAGAAAGAGAAATAAAAGTTAGAGATAAAAGAAAGTGAAAAAACGAAAAGAAAAAAGAAAACGAAAACAGAAAGGATAAAAAAATTGAAAAAATTTGCATGTAACTGCTCTCATTGTATTTATATTTTATATCAAATAAAATCGGTTGAGGCATTTACTACATATGATAATTTTGAAGTTAGATTATGGGTTCCTCCAATTTGCTAAAAGTTAGGCTATTTTTCGGAAGTTTTTCACCCTGAAAATATACATAAAAGTGAATTAAGTTATTAGAAGTTAATAATTGTGTTGACTAAAAATTTAAAATATTTTTATATATTTTCGCTAAAATATATATTAATAATTTGTCAAAATTAAACTCAAAAGGAAATTTCAAAGCTAATATCTTTTTAAAAAAATTTCACTTAATCTCATGAAAATAATTTTTTAAAATATACATAAGAGTGAAGTTAAGTTATTCGAAGTTAACAATAGTGTGAACTAAAACCTTAAAGTATTTCTCATATTATTTCACTGAAGTTTTTTAAACAGTTGATCAAAATTAAACTTAAAAAATTATCAAGTCAATTATTATTATTATTACTAATTGTTGTTGTTGTTGTTGTTGTTGTTGTTGTTGTTGTTGTTGTTGTTGTTGCTGCTGCTGCTGCTTATTCAAAATAAATTTAAGAAGTGAAAGTGAAATTGAGTTACAAGAAGTGCGAATTATAAAATATAAATACATAGACAAATTATAGCATACAAATACAAGTGAAAACTATAAAATGCAAATATAAATGCGAAATATAACATATAGATACAAGTGTGAACTATCATTTGTATTTTTTAATTATTGAAAAGGAACGATTGATTTTCTTTTTACAAATATTTATTTGTATTTATTTATTCGAGTTATATTTATTGATACAAATAAATACAATTTAAATTTTTATAAAAATACAATATGTATTTATATTTTTAGAATTGTTGGTTTCATTTGTTTGTAATTGTATTTGTATCAAGTGATATTTATTTACAAGTACGAATAATAATTTTGATATACAAATATAAAACAGTACATTTATATCAAATGATACATTGCATATTTATATATTTTAAAATCAAGAAAATATAATTAATGCATTTACTTGTTTGTATAGAAATACAAATGATAAATTGTACGTAATCACGGCTAAATACAATATGCAATCAACTTACAAATACAAATACAAAATAATTCTTTAAAAATAAAAAGACATCGACGAAAATAGAATACAAATACAAATATAATCTAAATATACAAATACAATAAAATCATAATACAAATATAATCCAATATAATATACAGTCAATTATAAAATACAAATACAAAACAGTTCTTTAAAATACTAGTGCGAATTATATAAAATACAAATGATGGTGCAAACTAACAAATACAAATACAAGTGCGAACTATAAAATACAAATATAAATGTGAACTACAAAATACAAATATAAGCGCGAACTTTAAAATACAAATACAAATATAGTTGTATTAATGAATACAAAAATATAAATGACGGTATGTTATGGTATTTACGTTATCATCAATGACTTGTGCTCGAGTAGTTATACTTTTTAAAAATACAAAAAATATAAAATAGAACAAAAAAATGATAAAGAAAATAAGTACAAGAAACAAAGAGAGAGAGATAGAAGAGAGAAAAAAAAATATAAAAAAATGAAAAAATAAAAATAGGAAAAATTAGAAAAAAGAAGAAGAAAAAATGAGGAAAACACGAAAAGAAGAAATATATAAAAAAAATAAAAAAAATGGGAATGTTTTTTACAAGACTAAATATGTAGTGTATTTATATTTTTATGAATACAAACCACTAAGTAAAAGTGAATACAACGGTTGTGCATCGAATACAACAGCTAAATGGTATTGTATTTATATTTTATATGAATACAAACTATTGATAAAATCGAATATAACGGACGTAAATTGAATACAACGGCTATAAATGATAATTATATAAAATATGGCTATAAAAGGTGAGTTTTCCAGTAAAATATATCTATTTTTGAAAACTCCCCTATTATTAAACTCCTACGATGAAATAAGCTGATTTTTGTGGCCCCAGTTTCACCAACTCCAGTTTTTGCCTTCCATCTGTTATCTTTTTTTTTGTTGATTAATTAATTATCGTTCTTTCATGATAAAGAGTAATTAACAAAATCAACAAAAGAAATAAAAGAAATAAAATAGCTTGTAAAGTATAAGTTGCATTACTTTATAGGAGTAATATGGTAAAAAAATTCTTAAAATATTATTAAAATTTAGATAATTTGAATCTCGAAAAAAATAATATGAGAGATATTTTAGGATAGAAATTAATACTACAATAATAACATATTTAGTGAATTTCCATAAAGTGGCATGAAAAAGGTAACGTGTGCACAGTCCATATCACTACCTCAGATGAGTGAAAAAATTACTTTCGATATGTACAGAAAATAATATTAAATGTACAACATTGAAAGAATATATATATGTGTGTGGAAAAATATGTTCTAATGACAAATTTGGAGATTAGTTAATTACGCACCTGAGAATATATCTTTAAAAATTACCTAATTATATATGATAGGAAGAACCACTTAAGTTCTTTCATTTTCAGTAACCAATTCCTAAAAATCAATGAGAAGTATGTTAGAGCATGCAAATTAGATCAATACGTACAAATAAAACCTTTATAATGCCTCGATTTATAAGATAATAATATAAAATAATATTAAATGTTACGAACATGACAATTAATAAATTAGAAGTATTGTCATGAGTGAAAATAAAGACTCATTAATTTTTATATTAAATAAATGAAAAAGTAGTAGTTGACACACCCATTTTTATATAATAATAAAAAATAGATAAATAAAAAAAATTATTAAATTTTTTTTAAAATATATAAATAGAAATCCTTTAAAAAAAAAGGTGTTACATCACTTTTTATTTAATCTAACTTTATTATTATCATATATAAATTTCTATAATTCAAAATAAAGCATTTTCATCTAAAACAAATGAAAAGATTATTATATGTGAATATTTCACACTATAACCAAAGGTCTTGCAATAAAAAGTAACAAAAAATAATGCACCAATTACTCAACAATACCTATTGTAAACATATAATTTTATTCGCCCCAAAAATTAATATTTCCACATTTATCTCTCCCTACCCTATCGCTACCTACCCCTATCCTACCCTATCTATTCCCTACTCCACCTAGCATCATCCAATCCTACCAACTAAACTTACACATCCACGTGCCCACTCCACTTTTTTCCAACAGCAAAACACAATTAACAATAGACTATACACTCTCATAATTTTTGGACAAACCATTACACACGAAAAAGGCTCTCCATTTTTTTTCTCCACAATACACAACAGAGAACTCACGCACACACAGATAATTCTCCATTTTTCCTTCCTCCATACACCCACACAACACACAAAAATCTCACCTATACACACACATATCTTTCCATCCAATTCACACACAACAATATTCACGTACACACAAACACACACAGACCTCTATTTCTGGGATTTTTCCATGGATTAAGCGCGCACACACACGTCTGAACAGTGAAGAAGACCAAGAAAAATCAGTGAGAGAACAAACGCAGGCGAGAGAGATTGAAATCGAGGAGTGAGGTGGCCGGAGAAAACACGAATCGAGAGAGTGAGACAGATCGGAGAGAGAGAGTGAAAACAAGGAGAGAAAGAGGGAAAACAGGTGGTGGTTGACTGTTCCGGCGATGTCTCACCGGAAAAACGTTACTGCCGCTCGGAATCTGATCTAATTCTTCCTTTTCTGTTCTTTTTGAGATCGTCGGAGTTCCATTAGCTCCGTCCCATTTTGAAAAATGCTGAAACGATGACAGTTACTCCGATTCCGGCGAGATTCATACAAGGTTAGTTGGAAATCGATGATTTGGAGTTCGAATTTGAGATCTTGTGTTGTGTTTGATTTCTATTCGGGTTTGCGGGTCGTTCATTGTGAGGTTTTTCGTCGTTTTCCAAATCTGTCCGGTTGAATTCGATATCGAGTTTGGAGTTGTTGGTTATCGAGGTTCAAATTGAGGCATTTCGGATGCGGTTCTATCTCCGATATATTGAAATCGACACTTGAGTTCCAATCCTTTTGACTCCCTCTTTTTGCTTTGTTTCGATTTAGGGCATTGATGTTATGATTGTGTGTTTTTGGTTATGATTGGATGATCTTGTTGATGTTCTATATTATTTATTCGTGAATAATTAATCATGGTATGAATTTGATGTTAGCATGAATTTGGATAATTGCTTTGTGTGAAAATTGACGTATAAGAGGAAATTCGGGGCAGAATTGAGAAATTGATAAAAAGGGTGAATTTGGATGAATTAAGATTCATTGATTTTGGTTTAATTTGGTTTAAGCATGAATGTTGTTGGAATGTGATAGTATTATGATAGGATGAAATTGGCATGTAAATGGTATGCTGGGTAGGCAAATTTAAGAATAACAATTTGTTGAGTGTTTGAATATGTGTGTGAATGATTTGTTCTATTTTATCGTTCAAAAATTGAAATTGTACTAATTTGATCGGGGAATGCCTTGAGGGATTTGTATTAATCTATTCGGGGAATGTCCCGAAGTATCATGTATGCGGAGGAGGCTCGTAATCTAGGCCCGAGACATCGGGTAAGGCATTGGGACATAGTTTTAGGATTAGCTTAGAATAGGATTTATATTTTTTGCATTTTTTTATTTTTGGACTGTATAATTGGACTGGACACAATATTTTGGATTTTTTTTGTGTGTTTGATTGATTGTTTATGTGTTTTTGCATGGTTTATACAGTTGTAATATCAAATTAGCCGATACGCTCCACCAAGCGATCGTGATCGAACCACGGGATCGAGGGGTGCCTAACACCTTCCCCTCGGTCAAAGAATTCTTTTAGCTGGAATCTCTGTTCGCAAACCAGTTTAAAAGAGAAATCATTTTGAAAAGGATTTTTCAAAGTGACTTGGCACACTGGATTATGCCAAGTGACGATTTTGAATAAAAAAATGTAAATAATCTTTTTTCTAAACAAATTTTATCTTTTGTCACTTTGATAATTAAAAACCCTTTCAAGCTTAAATATTATCTTTTTGGTTTAAAATGGGTGTGATAGTTTGCGAATCTGCTGGGAACATTTCAGAATTCGAGGTTATTTTTTGGAGTTGTATCGGCCTAGTTTGACATCATGGGTGTATAGATATTGTTTGTGTTATTATTCGTACCATTGTTGAGTGCCTACTTGCTACGTGTTTACAAATTTTCTTTATATGTTTTCGCTTTATATCTAGCATCATGTGCATAACCCGAGTCATTCTTTCTACAGCAAGTTCGTAGTATACATGCTGTACACGATCTCTAGTTGAGTCATCCTTATTTTAGAAGGGGGAGCCGTCAATGTTATGGAGTTGGTGGAAAGCTCTCGCAACCATTATTGACCATACGCTCCCCAAACAGCCTTGTTAGTGAAACCCAATGTAGGTCAATCTTTAGGACATGTTTATCTGCAATATATTAAAACATAGTGGAATCCATGTGGCCCTTTATAGGAGACTCACCTTTAAAGCATCCTTATGTGCTAATTGTTGTATTTTTAAGGGTCATTTGACAGATTGATTTGGGGAAAATATGTGTTAGAAGTAAAGTGTGTAGACAAAAAAAACTCAAAAAAAAAAAGAGAAAGAAAAAGTGAGTAGAAAAAAAAAAGAGTTTTGTAATTTTTGGAGTTCTTTATGACTTTAATTTTTTAAATTTCAAGATTCAAAAAGATCTTTTATGTTTTGCGCTCATTTTTTTTTTAAATCAAAAACACCAAAAGGTTTTCCTTTGTCTCATTTAGCAAGCATTCACAGTTCGAAAATTTTAAAAATATTTCTTTTTTAAATAGGAGATTTTTATAAAAGAAAATTCAAAAAAGATTGTTGAAGTTTTGTACAATTCATATAATGAAAATATCAAAAAGATTTTTCTTTCATAGTTGTTGATGTTGATTTTATGTGAAGTGTCTGAATAGAACCCCAAAAAGATTTTTTTCGTCTATCTTTGGTCGTGTCTCTTAAGTTACGGTTAATCTGTCAGTTAATCGTTAATTGTTCAATCTGGACGAACTATGCACCTTTGATTCTCCTCTCTCGGGGAATGAGATACGTAGGTAGCTTATTGTGGGTTCGGGGATCTTATTTGAAAAATCCAAAAAGATTTTTCACTCCTTATTAGAGTAGGTGTCATATACATTTCTAAAAGAAAATCATAAAAAGATTTTCCTTTAATAGCTTCAAGTCTCAGTTTGGTATGAAATTAAAAATCAAAAAACCCAAAAAGATTTTTCTTTGGTAATCATACGTTTCATTTTGTCTAGGGAGTTTAAACCTGAAAAATTCAAAAAGATTTTCGTTAATTTTTTTGATAGTTTATTATTTTCTTTTCTTCTTAAAGTTTCAAGAAAAAGAAAGAGAAAAAAGAAAAGAAAGAGAGTTTGATCGGCCATGTTATGCCAAAATTTCATGAACTACGCACACTTGATTCTCCTCTTTCGGGAGTGAGATACGTAGGTGCCCTTCTTGGGTTCAGTCAGAAAATCCCAAAGAGAAAAAGAGTCAACAAAAGAAGAAAAAAAGAAATTAGAATTAAGCAAAAAAAAATGAGTTGTTAGAACTACGCGTGACCTGATTCTCCTCTCTTGGGGTTGAGATACGTAGGCTGCCTTACTCCGAGCTCGGTCCAACCAAATAAACAATTTAGAATTGTCCAGTCAAAAGAAACAGGGGCATGAGTTAATTTTTATTATTTAAGTCGATTTCAAAAGTTGTAAGTCTCACCTTACTTCAAGTGTTGTTTGCGTCTCATGCCGTTCTTTTTTTCTAACCATATCCAAAAGTCAAGTTACAACCGAAGAAAGATCTTCAGATCAATCTTTGGAAATGTTAAGGCTAAGTATGCAATGGATGTGATGATACATTTGGGTACTACTTATCTTCTGCAGCACAAGGACCAGGAGAGAAATAAAAATGAGAGAGTATTATTGGTGAAAACCCTCATGGGCACCGTAAGACGACTATGAGTTGAGAAAAATGAAAATAAGAGAATCTCATTGGTGAAAAACCTCTCGATACCATAAGGCAATAGGGAGGTAATAAAAGAAAATGAGAGTCTTGTTGGCGAAAACCCTTTAAGCTGCCACTAGCTGAATGAGGTCTTCGAATGCAATTGGCCCAAGGAAGCAACTCAGTTTCAGGGTCATTAACTCAACAACAATTTGTGAGAGTTTTTGATGGAAATATCAGGCAGTTTAATTCGATATGCATGTCATAATCATTAGAGTTGACTGTCATTTTCAGATAAACTTTTCTTTCACTTTTTTCATAGGGGACATTCATTGTCATTTCTTTATTCTCAATAGTTATATTTTTATTTTCTTAGTCAGTTATCCAAATAAAACAAAAATTGTTGTAATTTTTCTCTAATCTTTGAGTCCAGTTCATGTCAAAACAAGTGGGAAATGATTTCAAAACTGGCTACCAGCTTCTTAACTTGCACAAAGCAAGACAAAAGGCTAGCACATGAAAGACACATGATCCTGAGCTGAAATAAGGCATGCAAAAGTTTTGTCAACAGATAAGTTTGAGAATTCAGGGAAATACCAAGGTTTAAAGGGTTCACTCAAGAAGCATGGCAAAGCAGAGATATTATGTTTATTTCAGAGTCACTATTAATAATCTGAGTTTGGGTCAATAACAACGGCAAAGTAGGGACAAGTGCTAGCAATCTGAAACAAAATGAAGGGAATGAACATTGGAGCAGGTGTCGGGATAGCCAAGTGCTGCAAGCCACCACTAAGTTTTTAGTTGACAAATTTTCTTTGTTGAAACAGGGGCAAATTTGTTTCACTTAATTCAGCGACCATTGGAAAAGCACATTCGTGAGAAATTTACTTTATGTTCAAGACCCTATTGGAAAATAGAAATTTACTTTATGTTCAGGATCCTCTTTGAAAATGGAAATTTACCTTATGTTCAGGACCCTCCTAAAAAATGGGAATTTACCTTATGTTCAGGACCCTCCTGAAAATTGAAAATTTACATTATGTTCAGAATCCTCCAGGAAAATGGGAATTTAATTTATGTTCAGAATCCTCCTGGAAAATGGGAATTTACTTTATGTTCAGGATCCTCCTGAAAAATGAGAATTTATTTTATGTTCAGGACCCTTATGAAAAATGAAAATTTACTTATGTTTAGGAGGGGGAAAATGAAAATTTATTTTATGTTCAGGACCCTCCTGAAAAATGAGAATTTACTTTAGTTCAGGACCTTTCTGAAAAATGAAAATTTACTTTATGTTCAGGATCCTCCTGGAAAATAAAAATTTATTTTATGTTCAGGACCCTCTTGAAAAATGAAAATTTACTTTATGTTCAGGACCCTCCTGGAAAATAGAAATTTACTTTATGTTCAAACCCTCCTGGAGAATGAGAATTTGTTTTATATTCAAGACTCTCCTGGAGAATGAGAATTTATTTTATGTTCAGGACTCTCTTGGAGAATGGGAATTTATTTTATGTTCAAGACCTCCTGGAGAATGAGAATTTATTTTATGTTCAGGACCCTCTTGGAAAATGGGATTTTACTTTGTGTTCAGTACCCTTCTGAAAAATGGAAATTTACTTCAGTTCAGGACTCTCCTGGAAAATGGGAATTTACTTTAGTTCAGGACCCTCCTGAAAAATGAGAATTTATTTTATGTTCAGGACTCTTCTGAAAAATGAGAATTTGCTTTATGTTCAGGACCCTACTGAAAAATGGGAATTTACTTCAGTTCAGGACCCTCTTGGAAAATGGGAATTTACTTTATGTTCAGAACCCTCCTGAAAAATGAAAATTTACTTTACGTTCAGGACCCTTCTAAAAAATGAGGCTTTATTTTCAGAAACGTTGAATCTTTCTTTGTCATAATCTTTGTTTGGTATAAATTTGTTCTAGTTTTGTTTTTGATATTAGGAGACCGCTTGAAGAACAGGATGACGAAACTGAAAGTCAGAAGCCTGCTTGAAGAATAAGGTAACAAAATTCCAAGTCAGGAGCCTGCTTGGAGAATAGGGTGAAAATTTTAAATTTAGGTTCAAGATCAGAAATACCACTAGCAGAACGTGGTCAGTTTTGAGTTCATCTCCAACACCAAATTTTGTATGGAGAAAAAATCTATTTCAAGTTCAATCGAAAGAAGATCGGATCTTTTGTCACTTTTGATAGCATCGTAGACCCGAGACAAGAATTGAGAGATGTTGTATAGATAAGCCTTTTGTAATTTCATTTATCTTTTTAACTTGTAATTTCATTTTGACGTAATGACAGGGCCGCAGATTGAAACCTCAGCGGGACCTTATTTGACTTTCCAAGTCGGTATAGTCCATCTCTTTTTTAACCCTGGAACTACATATGACTTGACTCTCTCATAACTTGGGATAGGTAGAATAGTCAAATCAAGACTCGGTTACCCTCTTTCATTGTGTTTCTTTTTTCTGAATAATGGTCGGTCAAAATTTTATCTTGTTATCTACTTCTTTGTCTGAAAACACTTTGTGTATACAAAGTGTATACATTCAAAGAGAGGCGTAACGTAGATACATAATTTTGTCCGCCCTAAACATTAATATGTACTCATTTATCTCTCTCTACCTTACCCTCCTACCTACCCCCTACCCTACCCCTACCTACCTCCTACTTTACCCCTACCTATTCCCTACTCCAGCTAACATCACCTATTCCTACCAACTAAACTTACACACTCACGAGCCCACTCCACTTTTCCAATAGCAACAACTCAATTAACAATAGACTACTGTCACGGGCCTAATTTTAGCCACGTGCGGACAGCTTAACACTCACAATATCGAGGCTAAACTTCAGTCCTAAACCGCCCTAAATTCGTCCCAAGAACTTTCGAACACTCACACGAACTCACGAGGAAATAGTAAGAAAGACACTCGGTTTTTGGGAGGCCCGAAGAGCCAATTTTCAGATTGTATTTCTTGAATATTTGAAGTGAATGATCTGCCCAAGAGGGCCTTTACAAGCTATATATAATGCCCCTTAGTCAAGGGATACAATTAATGCTAGTCAACATTACCCTATTTGGGCATACAAGCCATGAACAATTAGAAAGGGCTTTGTCTAGTATGCTGATTTTGTAGAGCAGTCACTGCTCAGCTGATCAAGGCTTCAAAACCCAATAAATGTTGACCCGAGCTTGTATTTTGACTTCCCAAAGATGCCCCCACGTTGGCCTTGTCCCGAGACGTTGAGGGAGCCCCGTCGGGTTCCGAAATGTGCCCAAAACGCACGGAATTGTGCCCAAAACGGGATGAATTTAATGGGTAGTGACGCGGTGCGTCACACTACACTCTCATAATTTTTGGACAAACCATTACACACGAAAAAGGCTCTCCATTTTTTTCTCCACAATACACAACAGAGAACACACGCACACAGATAATTCTCCATTTTTCCTTCTTCCATACACCCACACATCTTTCCATCCAATTCACACACAATAATATTCACGTACACAAACACACACAGACCTCCATTTCTGGGATTTTTCCATGGATTAAGCGCACACGCACACGTCTGAACAGTGACGAAGACTAAAAAAAATCAGTGAGAGAGACAAACGAAGGAGAGGGAGATTAAAATCGAGAATTAAGGTGGCAAGAGAAAACACGAAGAGAGAGAGAGATAAATCGGAGAGAAAGAGAGTAAAAACAAGGAGAGAAAGAGGAAAACATGGTGGTGGTTGACTGCTCCGGTGATGCCTCACCGGAAAAACGTTACTGCCGCTCAGAATCTGATTTAATTCTTTTTTTTTCTGTTCTTTTTTTAGCTCGTCGAAGTTTCATTAGTTCCGTCCCATTTCGAAAAATGTCAAAACGATGACAGTTACTTTGATTTCGGCGAGATTCATACAAGGTTGGTTGGAAATCGGTGATTTGGGGTTCGAATTTGAGATCTTGGGTTGTGTTTGATTTTTATTCGGGTTTGCGGGTCATTCATTGTGAGGCTTTTTGTCATTTTTCAAATTTATCCGATTGAATTCGATATTGAGTTTGGAGTTGTTGGTTATCGAGGTTCAAATTAAGGCATTTTGGACGTGCTTCTATCTCCGATATATTGAAATTAATACTTGAGGTCCAATCCTTTGACTCTCTCTTTTCGCTTTGTTTCGATTTGGTACATTGATGTTATGATTGTGTGTTGTTGGTTATAATTGGATGATCTTGTTGATGTTCAATATTGTTTATCCGTGAATAATTAATCATGGTATGAATTTGATGTTAGCATGGGTTTGGATAGTTGCTTTGTGTGAAAATTGACTTATAAGAGGAAATTCGGGGCGGAATTGAGAAATTGATAATAAGGGTGAATTTGGATGAATTAAGATTTATTGATTTTGGTTTAATTTGATTTTTGTATGATGTTGTTGGAACGTAATAGTATCATGATCGGATGAAATTGGTAGGCAAACGGTAGTCTGGGTAGGCAAATTTAAGAATAACAATTTGTTGAGTGTTTGAATATGTGTGTGAATGATTTGTTCTATTTTATCGCACAAAAATTGAAATTGTACTCATTTGGACGAGGAATGCCCCGAGGGATTTGTATTGATTTATCCGGGGAATGTCCTGAAGTATCTTGTACGCGGAGGAGGCTCGTGATCAAGGCCGAGGCATCGGATAAGGCATTGGGGTGTAGTTTTAGGCTTAGCTTAGAATAAGATTTATATTTTTTTGTATTTTTTCTATTTTTAGATTGTATAATTGAACTGGACACTATATTTTGAATTTGTTTTGTTTTGTTTTGTGTGTTTGATTGATTATTTTATGTGTTTTTGTGTGGTTTATACATTCGTAATATCAAATTAGTCGATATGCTCTACCAAGCGACTGTGGTCTAACCACGGAATCAAGGGGTGCCTAACACCTTTTCCTCGATCAACAGAATTCCTTAGCTGGAATCTCTGTTCGCAAATCTATTTAAAAGAGTCGAACCGTTTTGAAAAGAATTTTTTAGAAGTGACTTGGTACACAGAATTATGCCATAATCCTTTTTCTAAATAAATTTCATCTTTTGTCACTTTGATAATTAAAAACCCTTTCAAGCTGAAATATTATCTTTTTGGTTAAACATGGGAGTGACACCTATTTTGTAGTCTGCCTTCTCACCTCTTCTTCTTGTGTCACTATATTAACTTGTAGAAACTTCCAATACGTTCTATAACTTATTGTTATTATAATAATATATTTCTAAGTACTACTCACGGATAATATCTTATAGAGTTATAATATTCTCATCTTCCCCACTCCCTAAATAATGAACATTTTATTTAAAAAAAGTAATTGCGTAACAAAAATAACAAATATGACAAAAACAATAGTAATTAGGGAAAAGGCTAAACAAAAAGAAAAAGAAGAAAGAAACAACTGCGTACAAAGAAGAAGAGGAAAAAAATTCGTGCAGTGAAAAAATTGTTCTTTAATATCTATATTTTATAGTGATCCATATAATTTGTGACTTACATTGAACAATTAGAATTTAAAAAGTTAGATTGTAATTGTTATAAAATTGATATTGAGTGTTATTGAGAATTCACTAAGTCTTTTCATTTGTCAATTATTAAGCACAATAATTAAGTTATAATTAAGTAGAGAATGCAAATAGGTGGAGGTTTTTTTTTTTTTTATAATTATGAGATATAATTAGATATAATAATTATATGGTGAAGTCAACTAATTATGTTGACTATAGTCGTGACAAATTAAAATCCAATTTAATTATAACATAGATTGAACCAACATTTCTCAATTAGAAGTTAACTATTGTAATAACTAAAGTCGTGATAATTTGAGACTCAATTTATTTTTTATTAATTTGCAAGACTTAATTTAGTTGTGGATTTTTTAAAATGTTAAAAATATGAATCTATACCAAATTAACTATATAAATAGTCATAATGCTCCACATTATTAGAGTACTCCCTCCCCCTCCCCTTCTTTATATATTATTATATATAACAAGAGGGAGTTAACTCAGGCAACAGGTCAACATGTCTGTTTTTGTTATCTGCTTTAGTTGTTTCAATCATAATTTTAATAATATTTAATAAAAAATAAAATAGATATTTATGATGTGCCTACTTTAGCTGCTTTAACCTTAATTTTACTATATCGCCCCCAATTAATTCTAAATGTCATCTAAATATTAAAAACTAGTAATATTTAATAGAAAAATAAAATAGAAATAAAATAATAAATTAACTCTTGATATTTAAATTAACTTGACGTCTTATATGAGATCCACTTACTTTCTTTCACAAGTATGTTTTATGATAATTTTGCTATATCATTTCTAATTAGTTATTATAAGTCATTTAAGACTTGTTTGTTTCGCTGCTTCAATCGTTATTTTACTATATCACCCATAAGTAATTATTATGGTCGTTTAAGCCTTAAAATATATAAAATAATTCGAAACAATATAAAATAGACACAAATGATATGTCAACATAAAAAATTTGATTGACTGTTGAAATTATATTAGTGCACATAAATTGGGATGAAAGAGAGGAAGACATAAGAAGAGCCAACTTCAACATAGCTGCTTCTTGGAATTTAATGAAAAGTTGAGGGCACTTTAGTCTTTTTACAAGAAAAATCTGCTTAAAGAATTTGTCTTTTGTGCTATGTTAGTTGTATCTTATTAATAACTTTAAAAAATTCCACAATCTTCTATTTAACTACAGACCATGCCCTTAAAAATTTCACCTTATTCTATTTATTTACAAGTTTCCCCTCCAAGCTACATTTAAGTAGGTGGCCCCATAGTACTTTCCAACTTTTCATAGATTCAATTTAAATTATTTAAATTTAAATAATTTAATAATATAATAATTTTATCTTAATTAGTTGCAACTAAATATTTAAAGTAAATTAATTTTATTATTTTAATTGACTTTTATATTTAAAATTAATTTTTTTTACTTATTTATTTTAGTAAATTTAAATTTTAAAATTATTTTTCTTATATAGAAATACTATTATTTTAACTTAACTTTAAATTTTTAAAGTACAAAATTAATAAATTTAATTTAATTAAATAAATTCCTAATGAATATTTTCTTAAGATTTGTATTGAGTCAATATCTATCAAGTAAAAAAGAAAGAAAGAAAAATATATAATAAATTTTATTATTGTGAGAGATAAACATAATGCACTATTCAATAATGTTTAATAATATCATATTTTGTCTATGCAAAATATAGCATTTCGTATTTAATTAATATATTACACCGGTGAATTATCGATGATTACTATTGAATATAAAAAAAATTATGTTAATTTTTATAGGAGTAACATAATCAATCGCTCTTAATTAATTATTCTGAGTCATCTAAATATTAAAACAATTAATGATATTTAATAAAAAGATAAAATAGACATAAAATTCAAAATTAACTCTTGATGTTTTAAATTAAATTGTCGTCCTTGAAATGATGATCTATACCACCCATTATTATAAGTCATTTATGTATTAGAAAATTAAGAATAACAAAATGATATGCCAATATAAAAAATTTAATTGACTATCAAAATTATATTTGTGTCATATAAATTGGGACGGGACAGAGGAAGATATAAAACAACATATATTATTTGAAAATGAAATAAAAAGTACCGTAAATAACAGTAATTAATAAAATATTTAAAAAATTGAATGATTGCCAAAATTTTGTTTGTGCCGCATAAATTGAAACGAAGAGAGTATTCGTATTTTATTGAAAAAATTATGTAAAAAATATTATAAATCACATAATTAAAAATTTTAAAAATTAAAAAATATAAAATATTTGGCTGTCTCTCGAAATTATGTCATTGTCACTTAAATTGAAATAGAATAAAAAGTATTATAAATCACAATAATTAAAAACTTAAATTATGTTAATGATTAATTATCTAAATTCTATTTACGTCACGTAAATTGAAATAAAAAATATATATATTGGGCTCATGCTAGCACAGACTGTGCATATCTAGTTTATAAAAGAACAGTTAGAAATAGGCAAAGTATACAATAAAATTATAAAATACGAAGATCGCTGAATTATATGACTAGTAAACCAAGATCCACGTGGAGGTTCATTCCTTATTAGAAATTATACTAGTCTTTGTACCCGCGCTATGAGTTGTTCGTGTTAAAAAAATAATTATAAATAGGATTCCAACTCAATTTTTGTTTAATTCAAATTTAAAAATCACACCAGATAATAAGTGATAAGGATTAAAATTTAATTTTTCAAAATAAATAAATAAAAGAAATGATTTGAATATCATATTTATCATTATATTATAATATAAACATACTATTTTATTTATTGATTTAATTTGTTAAGAATTCAAAAAATAAAATCAAATTATATGTATTAATAATTAACCTAGCGGTGCTCGTGTGATTTTATAGGTTAGTTTTATTTATTATTCTTTTTGTCTTTTTTGTTTGTTGCAGATTTAAGAATTTTGTAGGTTAGTTTTTATTTAAATTTCATTATTTTATTTAAATTTTGTTTAAAATTTATTAAAATTTTATTCTCATGTAAATTTTATTAATTTCATTTACAATTTCTCGTGTAAATAAAAACTTTAAATTACATATGCAGTTAAAATAAAGTTAAGGCCTTTTAAAATTTAGATTTATTTAAATAATAAAATTCTTTAATTAAATTTTATTTTTTCATAATGGCATTTAATAGTTTTTGAAAAGTTATTTAAATTTTTAATAATGACAGTTAATACTTTTTAAAACGTTATTTTAATTTTAATTTTAAACTTATTAATACTGTTTTTTTATGGTGCTGACACGTGGCACTTTTTACTTCTCTTATTAGATATAAATACATTTTTTATCAAAAATAAAATGCAACTAGCAATCAGCATATGTATGAACACCAAAAATTACTTTATTTTCTTACTGAAAAAGGGTCAAAAATATCCTTAAACTATTTGAAATGGATCAATAATACCCTCCGTTTGTTTTTTGGCTCAAACTTTATTGATTTTTTAATCTCAAAAATACCCCTCCGTTAATTTTTTTGGCTTAAAAATATCCTTATCTCTAATGAAATGCCACCAAACATGCCACGTGGATTAAAAAGGTAACTTAGTCAATCTATGTCAGCATACATGTGAAAAATTACTCCATTTAATCCATCTAACCATCAACCCAAGTTTGTCTATTTAAAATATCCAACCTCCCCCATACTAAAAAAAAAAGCGATAGGAAAAAATTGAAGAATTTGATTACTTATTTTTCATGTGATGGGTTCAGATATTCTGGATCGATCAAGGCAAAAGATGAGGAAATAATCAGGTCCTCAAATTGTTACTCAAAAGAATCGGGTCAATCCTAGACAATTGGATCCTCAAATAGTCGGTCCAATTTTCAAGAGCTCGGATTGCTACTGGATTTCTTATCTGAATCTGTCTAATGAGGAAACTGATTGTAGTGAGAGGAATGATGATTCGAAGGCAAAATTGAATTGTCGAGAGAGGAAGTTTAGTGTCAATGTAGGAAAATCACAAGTTGATAAGGTCAAGAATTACTAGAGTGAGTCTCATAACTTTGAAAATGTTAATAATAGAATGGAAGGCCGTGACAGAGATGATCTGAGGAAAAAAATTGAAGAATTGAATTTTGCCTTTTGGATCGTGTTGAATTTTTAAATAGAATAAAAATGATGGTTAAATGAATTAAATGGAGTGATTTTTCATGTGTACGCCAACGTGGACTGATTAAATGATTTTTTTATTCACATGGCGTGCTTCATGGAATTCCGCTAGAGAGAAGGGTATTTTTAAGTCAAAAAAGCAACGAGGGGCATTTTTGAGCCCAAAAAAAATAAACACATGGATATTTATGAGCCAAAAAACTAACAAGGGGTATTTTTGATTCATTTTCAATAGTTTTAAGGATATTTTTGATTCTTTTCCGAATTAATTTTGAGGTATTAGTAATACACACCTCAATAGACAATAGAGTGTATAACTAATGCAAGCGTCAGTTATACATAAGGTAAAAAAAATATACCAAACAAAATAATACTAATACACATTAAACTAATGCATGTATTAACTTTCCAATACACTCTACCAAACGATATGTTTTTTTTAAAGGTTGCTAGTGCACGCTAATTACTTTACAAATAACCTGACAATGCTGAAATAGTTTAACATTGTCGGTGCACATAAATTAACTCTTGAGATTACAAAGTGGAAATATGAAAGATGATAACATCATAAAGAACTAGTATTAAATTTCGCCAACATAATGAAACTCAACATATTTATTCTTGGGATGCAGATTTCTAAGTTTTAATAATAACTAACCGGAAGCACTTAATGAGACAAATTTGGCAGCTAATTCACTAGAGCACCCAAGTCATAATGATCTACTAAACCAACTTCATTAACGTCTGCTAATTACAAAAATTATTTCGCCCAGCAGTAAGTTGTCCTCCTGCCGCTGGTTCCTCTTTCTTGCCATTATAAATCAATATCCACAGCTGAAACACTTGTAATCCCAGGATAAGCATCAAAAAGCGCTTTACCAAATCCAAGTGTACATAACGCATCTTTATCCAGATCCAGAGGAGGAGGATAATAATAACAAAAATAATAATACTTGCATACATTTACCCTCAAGCCTCCAGATTAAGGTCTTTGTGAGTGTAGACAATTTCTTTATCACCATCAACAACTTGTCCAGAACCCCTTGCAAGCCTACAGAAAAAAGGGAATATATCATTGCGTCAGTGTACCGAATAGAACTTCAGTTCAAAAGTGAATCAGAAAATGGTAATATCAGTTTAGCTTCCAGTCTTAAAATACCAAGCAGAAACTAAAATTTTGCATCTCCATATTCCTACAAACCTATTAAAACCAGCTTAAGTATAACTCAAGTAGCTATATAATTGGACCTATAGATTGCTTTGGAATAAACTCGGACTAAACTCAAAGAGCTATATGATCGGACCAATCGATTGCTTTGGACTAAACTCCAATAGCTATATAATCAGACCTAGCGATCGTTCCCATCAATCAATCATAAGACTTACAGTAATACAACCAAGTAGCCAAACCTTCAGTGAGGAATCCTATCAAGAACGAATCAAAAAAATGGTGCTCAAAAAACCAATGCGTACTGACTATTCAGTTACCTTCGTCAAAAAAAAAAAAAAAATGCGTACTGACTATTTATTTCTAGTAAAAGTACACAATGTTTTTCTCAAGGCAAATGTCTCAAGAGGAGTTCACAGATATAACTTGTATTTAAAACAGCATAACTGCCAGAAAGAGAAGTAATTTGACTCAAATTCAGATAATTATTAGCATGATACCATCTAGTTGTCAGCAATCCCTCGACTCCAACTGGACCACGAGCATGAATGCGACTTGTACTAATCCCCACCTATTCAGCCAAAAACAATCAAGTTATGTTGCACTGCGAAACAAAGATAGCAAACATACAATCTGGATCTATAGATCATCTTATACCTCTGCACCAAGTCCAAAGCGGAACCCATCACTAAATCTTGTGCTTGCATTATGAAGTACAGCAGCACTGAAAATTGAACAAAACGTTAAGAAGATCAAATATCATATAAAATGTTTCTCACATTAACAGCTCAAGTGAGTAGCAATACGTATGGTTTCGGAAACTTGTGAAATCCTAGACGTCAAGTATACAATGTTTCAAGAAACTACAAGTTCAGGAGGTTGAACAAAAACATGCAGAGCAATATCAAAATAAAGCAGGCAGTGGCATGTATGTATACCTGTCAACTTGACGTAAAAACAGTTCAGCAACTTCTTTGTCTTCAGTAATGATACTATCAGTGTGAGCACTGTCAATGATTGAGGTAGAACCACATAAGCATTTTGCAATCGCATAAAAGAGATTCAAATAAAATAAATTGAAATTGACATATACAACAGCCTTAATAATTGAATAGTTTTGAGAAATGTAATAACTTGCCTGCCATGACGATGTATGTGATCTATTGCAGCATTCACATCTTCAACAATTTCCACAGTACAAGCCAGTGCACCATATTCATGATGGAAGGAATTTGCTTCAGGAATATTAAGCACACAGCTAGCTTTAGGTCCACCAAACAAAGAAACACCTGCAAATGATGCAGACATCATTTTACATATCTTTGTATCTATAAAATGTGCTTTCAGGCAAAACAATTGGACAAAATACTAGCATTTGGTAGATTTGTAAAGAGTTAACACCTGAGTTATAACTTTTCACGAGTTTCATATCCCAACTATCAGTTATTCCATTTTCCTATTTTAACTATCACCATCTATGTATTAAAATACACCTAGTTGAGAAGATAGTGATAGTTCTGGTGGAACAGGGAACAACTGATAGTTAGCCTAGATAGCTTCGAGGTGTCCTTCAATACATAGATGGTAATAGTTCAGGTTGGAAAAGGAACAACTGATATCTGGAGGGTGAAACTCGCAAAAAAGTGATAGTTCAAGTGTACTTTTGACCATTAACTCATTTTTAAAACACATGACCAACTTGTATGCTGGTGAAAGATACAAGCTTGAATTCATGCTTGTATGTGGTTAAAATCTATATAATCCCTAGCAATTTACAGCTAAAGATTTATAGGAAAATACCATTATCTGAAAAATACTATAAAGAATATACACTATAAGTTCAGTTTACAGTTTCATCTGAGAATGCAAGAACACAAAAGTATAATTATCAAATCCTTCAAAGACCGGTCAAATAAACTGCCAAGAAAATTCTAATTAAAAACAGTAAATAGTAAGTTCAGTAATATATAAATTTCATGTCAAGTTGGTGAAAGTTGGACCGATAGATGATAGCCATATACATGTACAAATCCTAAGTACTTTGAAATCTTTAATTTTACAGTGAGATTTTTTTTGAAATTGAGTTTTACAATGAGATTTAGAGGATCTCTACAACAACATACGCAGTATATTCGCACAAAGTGGGGTATTTAGAGGATCTCTAGATTTATAGAAACCTAATATGTCCAAAAAAGATAAATTACTAGGTATTGGAACGAAATTAACCTTAACAACAACATACCCAATATATTTCCACAAAGTGGGATCTGGGGAGGAAGGGTTAAAGTGTACACACAATAGAAAGATACAAGAAACAAGATACCGATAGATTCATACTATAAACTACAAGAATTACCAACAACACCAAAACACCATGAACGAGAAACTACAAGACGAATGCATAACACTATGACTACAGGCACAACTACACACAAAGCACTCCTCCCTACTAGTAAGGATGCACTCCTCCCCACTAACTCTCTACCCTAATCCGCATCCTCCACACCTTCATATCAAGGATCATGTCTTCCGCAAGCTGCAACTGCTTCATGTCATGACTAATCACCTCCCTCCAATATTTCTTTGGCCTATCTTTACCCCGCATGAAACCATTCATAGCCAGCCCCTCACACCTCTATACTGGGGCATCCTGGCACCTCCTCATCATATGTCTGAACCATCTCAACCTCACTTCCTGCATCTTGTCTTCCCTCGAAGCCACTTCCATCTTCTATCGAATAATCTCATTTCTAAATCTATCTCTCCTAATAAGTTCACATATTCATCGCAACATTCTCATCTCCGCCACCTTCCACTTTTGGATGTGGAAGTTCTTAACTGACCAACACTCCGCTCCATACAACATAGCCAATCAGATTGTCACTGTATAGAACTTATCTTTAAGCTTAGGAGGCACCTTCTTATTACACAAGACTCCCTACACGAGCCTCCACTTCAGCCACCCTGTACCAATACAATGTATGACATCCTCGTCAATCTCCCCATTCCCCTGAATCATAGACCCAAGACCCAAGATACTTGAAACTACATCTTTTCTAAAAGGCCTGAGAATCTAACTTCACTACCACGTCTGCCTTATGTGTCAAATCACTGAACTTATATTTCAAGTACTCCGTCTTGATCCTGATCAACCTAAACCCTTTAGACTCGAGGTCTGTCTCCAAACCTCCAACTTACCATTAACTCCTCCTCAAGTCTCGAAAATTAGCACTACAACATCAACAAATAATATACACCAAGGCACCTCTCCTTAAATGTGTCGTGTCAATACATCCATCACCAAGGCAAATAAAAACAGGACTAAAAGTCAACCCCTGGTACAACCCCATCAAATCAGAAAAGTTCTCTGAATCTCTTCCTACAATCCTCACACACGTCTTCGCTCTATCATACATGTCTTGAATCGACCTAGTGTATGCCACGTGCACAACTCTAGCCTCCAAGCACCACAACATAACCTTACTGGTACTTTGTCGTGGGCTTCTTAAGCTATTGATGAACATCATGTGCAAGTCCTTTCTCTCCCTATACTGCTCCACTAGTCTCCTCATGAGGTGAATGGCCTTTGTAGTCGAGCGGCCAGACATGAAACCGAACTGATTCTCAAAAATTATCACAATCCTCCTTGACTTTAACTCTACCGCCATTTCCCAACCTTCCTAGTATGACTCAACAACTTGATACCTATATAGTTGTTGCAACTCTGTATGTCCGCTTGTTATTATATAATGGAATCATCGTACTCCATCTCCAAGTTTTGGGCATCTTCACCGTTCTAGAAATGATGTTAAACAACCTTGTCAGCACTCCAAACCTGCCCCGTCAGTACTCTTCCAAAAATACACCGAAATTTCGCCTGGCCCAGTGGTTGTACCCCTACGCATCCTACAAATAGCCCCCTTGACCTCCTCAACCTTAATACGCCTACAATAACCATAATCACGACTCCTCTCTGAGTGTTCAAAATCCCCCAACACGAAACCTTTGTCCCCCTCATTATTTAAAAGTTCATGGAAAGAAGATTGTCACCTCCTGTTAGTGAGGGTGTCCTCTACCAACATTTCGTCATCCCCTCCCTTGACAACAACATACCTAGTATATTCCCACATAGTGGGGTCTGGGGAGGGTAAAGTGTGTCCTCCCCTTAAATAAATCAAAATAGGTAAAGATGATTCGTATAGCAGACAGTTCATTAAATTAGCCTCAATAGAGCAGAGTAGAAACACAGGATTCATATATTTGACAGTTCACGTATGAATGACAATCATGAGTGTCTCCAACTATTTTGGGATGAGATGAGTTGATCGATTGAACTGCGAACAATAGAGATCCAAACATCCTAAAGCTAAAAGTTGAAATACTAAAAAGCAAATATGACATGAAACTACATAGAGAACTACAACCAGTGAGAAACACTTTGAAACATAAATGAATGAAGGAAGAAGAGCCTTGATCTGAGATATAAAATAAATAAAGTAATTAATGAAAGTAAAGGATTGGCTCTGGGAGGCACGACAAAGGATGGATTGGTTTTGTATCCACAAAATAAAGGTTAAAACAAAAAAATTAGAAGAATGCTCAAATCATACAGAATAACAAATCAGACGACACAGTGCACATACTGCAAAATACATTCCATAGATGAGATTTAGTAATAACAGCCACTTAAAGTAGAAAAAGAAAAGGAAGAAGTAATAAATTACAGAATAACAATCAAGAAAACATGTCACTACCAAACTTACCTTCAGAATCTTTATTGCTTGCTTAAAGCTAAGAGGCCAAACAGAACTCATTTAGAAGCTTAAATGTACAAGGAGTTTGCAGAAGAAGCATCACCTTTTTCTTGAAGTTCCAGAATCAGGTCATTAAGACCTCCAGTTTGCACCAAATCCTTATGAACGAGAAGTGTTTCCTATAAACAGAAGTAATTAAACAAATGACGTTAAAGATGTGTCTTACAAGATGATACTGGACATTGTATTAGGACAAAATATTACAAATTACCATTGCATTGCAGGCAGCGGGATAATCTGTTTTTGCATCCAAAACAATACGTTTGGCCATATCCAAGTCAGCAGACTTATCAATGAAAACGTGGCAAATACCATCTGGAAGAAAATGTAGCAGCTTCACCATCTTAGCACGCTTTCTAATAAAGAAGCAAATTGTGCATATAGCATGTAAAAATTGTAAATAATTGCAATGAGATATAATTACCAGCATGCCCAAGAACAGGAATTTTTGTTGCAGCTTTTATTTGTGAAACAAGTTTATTGCTACCTCTTGGTATAACAAGATCAATTACATCATCAAGCTGGGGCAGAGGGAAGAAAAAGATCAGAGCCAAACTCACATCTCATGTACACTTCCATTTGATATATAAAATGTACCTTAAGCAATTCAGGGATCTCTTCCCTAGACGTCACTAACCCAATAAGTTTTTCACCAACACTTGGAGGAATAGATGAGGTAATCACCTGATATAAAAGGAGGAAACCAGAAAAGTAAAGTAGAACAGGTTAAAAGATGTATATTACCAAGTGGAAGTTGAAACACCACAGAAAAATGGTCTGAGAAGACATATTATATTCTCGATTGAACCTTGTGTAAAATTGCATTTGATTTTTTGGCCTCCTTCCCTCCTTTCAACAAGAGGCCATTCCCACTTCGGACTGCTAGAGAAGCTATCTGCTCCACAAATAGTGTATAAGGGTTGGTGAACTTGTGAGAAATAAACCAAGGATAGACAATTCAAGCATCTATTGGCTCCAATATAAAATGGACCATAACCTCACCCCCTGGCATGAAGAAAAAGACAAGCTGCTGCACAAGTACCATGAAAATCCAAGCACTCCATTTTCTTTTTCCTTTTTGATAGGATTTTGTAATTTAAAAAAGAACTAAGGGACGCATGTAACTGGCATGCAGTATAACTTCCTGACAACAAAAAAAGTAAAATATTTTCAACCCCTGCTTACCTGTACCAGTGCATCTGGTCGCGACTCAAATATAATCAGGAGAACACCTAGCGGAGATGATGTTTTCTCCAATATTATTCCATCAGCAAGCTAGATAAGACAATAACATTCCAAAAGTCAAGATTACATCCAAGAATGAATTCAAAGATAAATCAGTGATCAAGTTTTCAAGTCATAAATGGATGCACTTTATCAGTATTCCCTAAATTCCAACTTGACCAAGCGTTTCCATGGTTAAAGATACAATAGAGTAAAGAATAATTTGTCTATGCCATTTGATTTCCATAAACAACATTTTTAGCTTTTCAGGTGTACAATTAGTGACAAAGAACCAGAGGACCAAGGAAAATTTAGTTCAATACTAAATTATTTGTAGCTACTTTTAGGCAGCCTTTAAGCAACCAAAATAAGCTTGAGGTGCGTGAAAGCCACTGCCTGGATCCATTCAAAAAGTTTTCGATAAAGAAAATGGGATAGATTGGAAAATGAGACCGATACTATTTTCTATTCACTGCTAGTCTTTGGGTTGTTCTATTCCTGCTCTAAGTCAAAGATAAATATACACTCTCTTAACCCACTCTACGATACAGCTATTATCCTATCCACTATATTGTCTGATCCAACTACGTTGTCCAGGCTTCAGAAAGTTATTTCATAAGAAGCTATTTCAACATAAACCTCTGCAAACTAATCTGTGCTCGTAATTTCAACAAAAGCAATCTTATTATACAAATAATGATATCTGGTTTATTCA
Source organism: Capsicum annuum (assembly GCF_002878395.1). Taxonomy (NCBI): domain Eukaryota; kingdom Viridiplantae; phylum Streptophyta; class Magnoliopsida; order Solanales; family Solanaceae; genus Capsicum; species Capsicum annuum. Next base: position 104,785,771 of record NC_061116.1, on the reverse strand, counting down.
CCTCGTCATTTCACAAGTCATAATGTTAAAAGTTCACTAGGTAGTGCCCGAAAAGCAAGATTCTTACCTCCGTCCTCTTTAAAATGCGGCCAACTGGCTCATCCATGTTAGCAAGCACACGGACTGAGTTTGCAAGACTTGAAATCTATATATAGTTTCAGCAAGAATACTAAAATAAGTATGTGATCATGCAGTGAAAATAATTTACACGACACTATCTACCATAAGTCATAAGTGAGCAATGTCTTACTTTTCCAGGCTTCAAAGCTAACCGAGATATCAAAGACTTCTCATATCCAGCTTGTTGAGCAGCAGCCACATCAGCTTCATTTTCAGCCAGGATTTCTTCTTCTTTTGCTTCCAGTGCATCAGCTATATCTAGCAAAATTTTACTCCTTTCTTGAGAAGAGAGGGCCTGAAGTTAAAGGAAGAAATAGTTAGAAGCCACATCCATGCAGCTCTACTGCAATTTATTAAATTTAGATGTCCTCTAGATATAATACCTGAAGCCGCCTGGCACATTCCCTTGCAGAAACTGCCATCTCTCGAGCATCAACATCTCCTGTTGATGCCCATTTAATGGCTTCACGATGAAAGAGAGTGCCAACACATTCTCCATCTAGTGCTTTAATGATATTATTGTTGGCGAAGCCACTTGATTCACAGAGAGAGAGAGAGAGAGGCAATCAACAAGAGTTGACATATAGAAAGCAACACAAACAGTGAGCGACCAAAACATTACATCAAATAGGTTGAAGAGAAATGTTTTGCTAAATACAACATGCATCCATCAGTTACTGATTTGTGTTCATTGTCAACTGGACAAATTTTGTGATTACAAGCATCTGGTTCTGCTCTCACCTTTAAAAACTCATTATGCCTATTAATGTAAATAGATAAAGTTCATCATAAAATTGTTAAATTTACTAGCTTATCTTTGTGACGTTTGATGCAGAGGCAGATCTATGATGTTAATTTGGGTTCAATAGCACCCATCATGTTTGGCTTAGACAGTAAGAATATATCTTAATTAGCTCAACATGGCCCACAAATTTTCTGTCAACTCTAAGTTACCTTTCAGGAAAAAAAAAGAAAGAAAAAGAACCTCTCAACTCTATCACTCCCAGAACTAAGGATTGGACTCACAAATTCCAAGAAGTAGATAGATAGATATCCACCCAGGGACAGCAAAGACGGGAACCAGAAAATACTGACTGATAGTTTTACAGAATGAGCATTGAGGAGGTGTTTTTACCACTTCTATAATAAGCAAAATCTGAATACTACGCACACGTCTAGAAGATGAAGGTAGTGGAGATGAGAATGCTCAGATGGATGTGCGGGCATACTAGGAGAGACAGGATTAAGAATAAGTTCGACATGGCTTCCTGGCGGACAAGATGAGGATGCAAAGGGGCATGTGAAGAGGAGGTGCAGAGGCGTGGAAGCTTGGATATAGCAAGTTGTGGGAGCGGTAGAGGTAGGACATAGAAGAACTGAGGGAGGTGATTAGACGGGACATAACACATCTTCAGCTTACTGAGGGCATGACCCTAGAGAGGAATGTTTGGAGGTTGAGGGTTAAGAAAGAAAGGCAGCAGATAGACGTGTGTTGTAAACTTGTGGAACTTATATGAGGAGAGGCAGAGAGCTAGTCTCATCTTCTCCTTATATAGGAGTTGTACCTAGTATTCACATAGTATCTTAGTCTTCAATTTTACTACTACATGTTCCTTCGTTTCATTGCTGATCTTGGTATTTTGTTGTCGTTATTTTTCTTTCTATGCTGAGGGTCTGTCGAAAAGAATCTCTCTTACCTCAAAAGGTATTGGTGTGTTAACACTACCCTCCCCAGACCCCACATGTGGATTGCACTAGGTATGTTAATGTTTTTCTCCTTTCTATCTTGCTTTGATTATGCTTCATTTGAGCTGTGGGTCTATCAGAACAGCTCTCTATCATACAAAGGTAGTGGTAAGGTCTAAGTACATCCTACCCTTCCAGTCTACGCTTGTGGTATCACACACACACACACACACATATACACATGCATATGTGAATCCCAGGAAAGTATATATATTAACTCTTGAACCTATTATTTCTTTTTTTGATAAAGAAAAAGAAAAGAAAATATAGGTTCAATAGTTAATATCTATACTTTTGTAGGATTTTCAAAAACTCATTACTTTGAAGCCACTTCAATCCTTGATCCCACTGATTTGATGGTAGCATCACCTCTTTCATGGAAAAATTGCAGGGGAGAATTTGGTCCACCTTATTAGCAATTAATGCAACCATTATTAAACAAGACCGAGAACAAAGCCATACCATGCCCTCGTGCGAAAGTAATGACGATTGCCATGAAGGACCACTAGGGGCCTGGTTTGTCCTTCATCCAGCAAGAACCCTAACCCATTAATTATTTTATTTTTTTGTCAATACATCAAGCAGAAGCTTCCAATAGTGTAGAACTTCTTAACCACCTCTGCCTGACCAAAAGAGAAATCTCAAAGCTTTCTATCATCAAATTACAACTTTGGATCATGAGTTTTTGGGGTCAATCAATGCAAATCCTTAAAATAACATAATAGCTACCACTCATATGCACAAGCTTCTATACCCTGATTGAAAGCTAAAAGTTCAACTAATGTAAGAGTTTACAATGTCAGAATTTTGTAAGTACTAATATCATACCTAGTTATCACAACAGGAATGCCAGCATAAGCTGCATACACAGCAGCTTTTACCTTGGCAGTCATACCCCCTCTTCCCACTCTAGACTTGTCTCCAAAAGTAATCAATCCCTCGTGCTTCTCCTTAACGTATGTATGAATTAGCTCTGATTGTGGATCGCTTGGAGGGCCAGTGTAAAGACCGTCTACGTCACTCAACAAAACAAGAAGATCAGCTTTTAGCTCCAAAGCCAATAGAGCTGCCAAACTGTCATTATCCCAAAAGATTCCAGAAGAATCCTGCAAGGAGAGCTAAAACTGTCATTATTAAGACAAACATGAACCTAGAAGAACAAAAATGGAAGAATTTCAACACCTATTATCTGTGGACACTTGCTAAAAGTTGAAATCAAATCACATCAAGGCAAAGCTGAAGATCAAACAAAATCAACTTGATATTTTGGACCATAAAGTAAAAGAAACCAATTTATAGAAGGGTACATGTGACGTGAATAATAAAGTAATAAAACAACATCCAAATAAAGAGAATACGTGTAACTCATGGTCTCAGACATATCAATGATCAAGCAGGTTCCAGAGGATCTATACTTGAAAAAGTTGAACAAACATTTCTCAAGATTTGAGAGTTGCACTCTTGGTTAGTAGGTCTTAGACACAAGTTAGCAAGTCTGTTTTATTCTCATAAAATTCATTATTGAACTACTAGCAAAGGAACTCTTATAGAAAGCTCCAGATACAGCAAGTACAGTATTTAAAAAAAATGGTACCTCATAAGGAGCTTTCCGCGTGCTGATAGCATCGTTCTCGTTAAATATAGGTACAACTTTTAGACAGAGCAATGAGTTTACAGTTTCATTGAGTTGTCTCCTAAAGTCTGGATCTCTAAAGTCATTATCAGTCACCATAAGCTGAGCTGAGGTTACATCCAACTGTATAAAGGTGAGAAACAAAGAGGAAGGTCAATATACAACCCTTGAGCAAATAAGGAATGACTCCGACAAACAAAATGAGGTATTACACCGTACAGATATACATAGAAGTTCGAAAAACCAAGCTTTTACCTGACTGAACAACGTATCATACAGAGCCATGAGGCCATTCTGACCTACAGCCGCACAAGCCTTGCCGTCAAGATCACCTTGAGGCTTTTGAAGGTCAGCAAAGCTGAAAATATGGAAACTTTCCAAGGATTAGTAAACATACTTTCAAGGGAACCTAGACCTCAACAAACTGGACTTGACGGACTAGCTGACTTCCCATCCCTATATGGAATTTGTCTAAGGCAAGTTTCACAACGAACTCTTTTCGAGTTCAACCAGCAGCTATCGGATCGGACATTACAAGTCCCAATTAGCTATTCAGTACTTAGAAAATCGCATTTGAAATGCGCATAATGGATCAGACTTGCTTGATATTTTAAAGTAGTATTTTGATAATGCCAAAATGTAAAATATTATCATTTGCTTCTTGACGACAAGGATAATACATACAACAAACAAAATCAGATGTATAACTTTCTGGTCTACTCTTGGTAGAGTTATGTCCATAATTTAGGCAGCTAACACAATATATTTCTTTATCATCAGAACATTTTTAATACAATAGGCAAAGATTATATCAGATGTCTTTTAATGCAGTAGGAAGAGATGATCATCCATGAAATAGACTGCTCTATACATGTTAGCACTTTAGTAAGAGGTCCTCATTCAACCATATCACTTAACATGGGCCATACACAAACTTTTTAATGATACCAAAAGTTGCATTTAACTTAAAAAGGTTGTACAGCTATTTGAATAGGAATTTATAACCCAAAGAGCACATCTTTTCGTCAGTAATAGCAAAGCAGAAACCTGCTATTAATGAGCTTCCTATATCGAAGCCGCTGACGGCCAACACCAACAGCACCTGAGGTCACCAATATAACTTCAAAGCCTTGAGAGGTAAGTTCCCGAATCTGTAAGTAGTTTGTGAGCACACATAGTAACATCTGATACAAAGAAACTATTTAATCCACATAGTGGAAATTGAGCAAATATAAGATCCACCTGCTCACACAGTGACCCCATTCTTCCAAGTGCTAATCTTCCGTCACCTCGAGTCACGACCGCAGTTCCAACCTTTGGAAAAGACATAACACATTCTTACAAAGAGAACTAAATCTATTTAATAACAGAGATTACGAAAAAAAAAAAAGATGGTAAACCAAACATAACATCTTACATCTGACAGCTAGCCGTCAATGATGTGTGCGAAAATCATGGAAAGCCAAGGTCGAAAAACCAGCGAGACGGAAAAATGTTTAGACGATATTTTTACCATCTGATTAAAGCTTAGTGGCCAGGGCGCCCAAGTTGGCAAAGAAACCACAGTTCTCAAAAAAGGAAAAGGGTAACATGAAAAATAGCTAACGAGTGAAACTACTAAGCAAAAAGGAAGGAAATTACGACCTTTTTTTTTCCAAACTAGCAAAGGAAAACGAAGCAGAATAGCCACTATTACTGAACACTAACAATTTTTTTTTAAAAAAGAGGACAATAGGAATTGATAGAGAAATTTTAAATTAGAATTCGTGGGAAAAGAAGGATCAGGGAGAAAAGAACGCGGAATGAGACACCAATACAAAAAAGAAAGAACAAAAGTACCTTGATAATTATTCGTTTGACGTCCTTAACAAATGCCCGAGCAGGATCAGCAGAATCCATAGTAAAAAGATACGATAGAGAAACAAAAGACAGAATAACGGCGTAATGCGGAGAGTCCTTAAACCCGCTAAGCACAAAATGTTGAATCCTCCTAAGTCCTATGTTTCTGGGTTTACCTAGTGCTTTGTAGATTAGAAGAGATGGAAGATATCTACCCATCCATACTTATATATAAACACAAATTGATCCCTCAGGTAGATTGAGGGGTGGAGAAACCGTAGGACACACACATAGGTTAATTTGTCGCCTTTTTTATTTTATTATATATATATATATATATATATATATATATATTGTGTGGCGCTGTCAATAGAGCAATTACGGTATGCCACGTCTAAGGGTAATCCTGGAAATTTGACAGGAACAAATCAGCAGAAAAATATGGTCTTCCCCACGTTCTGGCCTTATTATTCGCTGCTTCAATCAAAACCAAGTCAGGACAAATTAGGTCAGTGACTTGTCTCTTCCTCACGAGTTTTCGCAAATTATTTTTTTCTTTTTTTATTTATTTCATCTCAAGCACAACCATATACAAAATTACAAATTGCATGTGAAAATGAAAGGTAAACAAACAAAAACACTTCATGTGCTTACTGATTGGAGTCATAACCACTCTTATCAATCCAAATACTATTTTCTTAGTCCATCAATTAAACATATTCTTTAACACACACTAAACGTATTGTAATTTTGAAACTGTGATTGCAAAGTTCAATAATTATTAAAATATAGTATATTTTACGTATATACCTTTATTATATCTCGAAAAAATTTTGTTCACTTGAATTGAACATCATAGCAGTCTCATATTCGTTTAATCCACGTAGGTAACTTTGCATCATTTAAAGAATTGGTGATGTCCATTAAAAATATTGATCATATTTTTTTAGAGTTTTTGTAAATGTTAAAAATTTGTAAAAAATATTTTTGAAATTATTTTCCAACAAAATACTTCCTAACAACTTGGCCAACAAAAAGTTTTCCTGAAAAATTGACAAAGTTTTACGGGAGAAATTTTATAACAGTTAGGGGTCGTTCGGTAGAGTGTATAAGATAATACTGAATAGGTTGTATTAGTAATGTTGGGATTAATAGTGCAGAGATTAGTAATACTGAAATTATTTTTTATGCAGTGTTTGATTTGATGTATTGAAAATAATATGTATTGTTATATTTTAAAAAGAATATTGTTTGTTTACAAAAATACCCTTTGACATATTATAACTTTGTGCATTTTCTTTGCAAAACTTTATTATTCTTTTTTAAAAATAAAAATAAAAAGTAAAAATATAACTAATTGTTTACTTTGGAATTTTTTAGATTCAATCATTTACTTACAAATATTTTTTTGTTATCTCTTTTTTATTTGTTCATTATTTTTTTGTTGTTTCCACTTTATGATGTTTTTAAGTTGGAGGGAGATACATGTAATTTTTGAATGAGACAGTAAAATTATTATTAACATAAATTTGTGTTTTGTAAAGTGTTAAAACTAATTAGAAAAATTATTTTTATTTATGAATATCCTATTTACAAAATTAAAGCTTGTATGCAATCATGCAATTTATTTTCAAATTTTGACCAATAAGTCTTTTTTAAGTTAATAGAGTAGTCTTTCTCCCTACCCTCTCTCTCTCGCTCGCCCCGGTCCCCGGCCCCCGTCGCCGTCGCCGTCGCCGACCGTCGGCGCCGACCCGACTCGACCTCCGGTCCCCAGCGCCGACCTCCGGCGCCGCTCTAACGACTCTCTTTCTCTCTCTCCCTACCCTCTCTCCCTCTCTCTCGCCCCGGTCCCCGGCCCCCGTCGCCGTCGCCGACCTTCGGCGCCTACCGCCGGCCCCGACCTCCGGTCCCCGGCGCCGACCCCCGTCGCCGCTCCCCGCCACCCCGACCTCCGGTCCCCGACTCCGGTTCCAAGCTGTTCCCTCCCTCCCGCTGTTCATAGCCCCCCCCCCCCCCCCTTTTCTGTCCATACCCCCCCGGTGGGGTACACCAGCCCCCCCCCCACCTCGGCCTCCAGCCAGCCGCCGCTTGATCTCCAGCCGCCAACTCGGTCTCCAATAGTCGAAGCTCGGTCTTCAGCCGCAGCTCCATCTCAGCACCGGAATCCCCCGGAAGCCGGTCAACACTGGGATTGGTTTCCGGCTTTGTCTACAAGCGTAATCCGGTGACTTCTAACCTTTGTTATTTCGTTATTTCATATTTCATTTTATTTCATTATTTCATATTTTATTCTTCGTATTATGCTAGTAGTAGCCCCTGTACCTTGACTTGTGTGGGATTTGTGGATATTGTCTGTTGTCTGTTGTTGCTGTTGCTGTGGTCGTTTCTTGCACTGCTTTGGACTGGGTTATCGGCTGGGAATCTGTATTTGGGGCTGTGGATGTTGAGTCCAGTGGTGTTTGCCCCCTAATTGAGTATAGTTTTGTTTCGAGAGTATTTCTTTGAATTTGTGTGAGCCTTGTATTTCTTGCTGCTGCTTTGATACTACCATCGTGTATATCTTTATATTTTCTTATACTTTTGTGTAGTTGTGGCTGTGGGCGGTAATGGGTGGATAGGGTCATGTCCGAGGGGGTTGGGGCGTGGGGCCGTTGTGGGGGCGGGGGATGAGGAGAGGGCGGGAGTGGGAGGGAGGCCAAGGTTTGGCCGCGCGGGGGGGGGGGGGGGGGGGGGTAGTGGAGGGCGTGTGGATAGTGACGGTAGGCTGAGGGTTGGGTCTTGGAATATAGGGACCCTTCAGGGTAAGTCCATAGAGCTTGTGAAGATTCTTAGGAAGAGTAGGATCAACATTGCGTGTGTTCAAGAGACCAAGTGGGTAGGGTCTAAGGCTAGAGATGTGGATGGTTACAAGCTGTGGTACTCTGGGAGCGAGAGGCGTAGGAATGGAGTTGACATCTTAGTAGATGAAGAGCTTAGAGGTCAGGTAGTAGAGGTGAAGAGGATCAACGATAGGTTGATGACTATTAAGTTGGTCATTCGGGGGTTTACCCTGAACGTGTGTAGTGCTTATGCGCCGCAAGTGGGATAGGAGGGGGAGGAGAAGATGCGGTTTTGGGAGGCTTTGGAGGAGGTGGTGAAAGGCGTGCCTAGTTCGGAGAAGATTGTTGTAGCAGGGGATTTCAATGGGCACATCGGGGCGTTACCGGGAGGCTTTGGTGATGTGCACGGTGGTTTTGGTTTTGGGGAGAGAAATGAAGAGGGGGCTACCCTATTGGAGTTTGCGAGGTCCTTTGGGCTGGTGGTGGTGAACTCGGGCTTCCCGAAGAAGGACGAGTACCTGATCACCTTTCGAAGCGCGATAGCCAAGACCCAGATTGACTTTTTGTTGCTTAGGAAAGGGGATAGGGCGTTGTGTAAGGACTGTAAAGTCATCCCGAGTGAGAATCTTTCGACCCAACATAGGCTCTTGGATATGGATTTGGGTATAAAGAAGAATAGAAAGAGGAGGAGTAAGGAGTGTAGACCTAGAATTAAGTGGGGCGACCTGACGCCAGTAAATGCGTGGGAGATAGGGGAGAGGTTGGCGGGAATGGGGGTGTGGGAGTGTAGGGGGGACGTGGATAGTATGTGGGACAGAGCGGCAAGGTGTATCAGGGAGAATGCAAGTGAGGTGTTGGGTGTTTCTAGGGGCCGGGCCGGGCACCATCGGGGGGATTGGTGGTGGAATGAAGAGGTGGAGAAGAAAGTGGGGACCAAGAAAGGGGCGTATGCTAAGTTGGTGGAGAGTAAGGACGAAGAGGAGAAGCGGGTAAACAGGAAAGAGTACAAGCTAGCGAGAAAGGAGGCTAAGTCAGCAGTCACGGTAGCTAAGACGGCCGCTTTTGAGAGCTTGTATGTAGGGTTACAGGGGAGAGGAGGGGAGAAAAAGTTGTTTAGACTCGCTAAGGCTAGGGAGAGGAAGGGTCGTGACCTCGATCAGGTGAGGTGCATTAAGGGGGAGGGCGGTGGAGTGTTGGTGGAGGACGGCCACATTAAGAATAGATGGCAGTCGTACTTTCATAGGCTCTTGAATGACGAAGGGGATAGAGCTATTGTGTTAGGGGAACTGGAGCACTCAGAGGAGTGTCGGGATTTTAGCTATTGTAGACGTTTTAAGGTAGAAGAGGTTAGACAGGCTGTTCGCAGGATGTGAAGGGGTAGGGCGACGGGGCCGGATGAGATACCGGTGGAGTTTTGGAAGTTCGTTGAAGAGGCTGGTGTAAGGTGGTTGACTGGATTGTTTAATGAAATCTCCAGGACGGCAAAGATGCCCGAGGCTTGGAGGTGGAGTACCATGATCCCTCTCTATAAGAATAAGGGGGACATTCAGAGTTGCAATAACTATAGGGGGATTAAGTTATTGAGTCACTCTATGAAGATCTGGGAGAGAGTGGTCGAGGTGAGGCTGAGACGGATAGTGTCTATTTCGGAAAACCAGTTTGGATTTATGCCCGTCCGCTCGACGACGGAGGCAATCCACCTGGTACGGAGGTTGGTGGAGCAGTATAGGAAAAGGAAGAAGGATCTGCACATGGTGTTTATCGACCTGGAAAAGGCTTACGACAAAGTCCCCGGGGAGGTGCTTTGGAGATGCTTGGAGGTGAGTGGAGTACCTCTGGCATATATCAGAGCAATTAAGGATATGTATGATGGGGCGAAAACCCAGGTGAGGACGGCGGGAGGAGACTCAGAGCATTTCACTGTCCTGACAGGATTGCATCAGAGATCTACTCTTAGTTCCTTTTTGTTTGCGTTGGTGATGGATGTGTTGACGCGGCGTATTCAAGGGAAGGTGCCGTGGTGTATGCTTTTTGCAGACGATGTAGTTCTGATAGATGAGACTCGAGGGGGTGTGAATGACAAATTAGAGGTGTGGAGGCAAACTCTTAAGTCTAAAGGGTTCAGGGTGAGCAGAAGTAAGACAGAGTATGTGGAATACAAGTTTAATGATGTGAGGCGGGAGAATGAGGTAGTAGTGAAGCTGGAAGCACAGGAGGTATGTAAGAGGGATAATTTCAAGTATCTTGGGTCCGTGATCCAGAGTAACGGTGAGATTGACGAGGATGTCTCGCACCGTATTGGGGCGGGATGGATGAAGTGGAAGTTCGCGTCGGGGGTGCTGTGTGATAAGAAGGTGCCGCCCAAGCTTAAAGGCAAATTCTACAGGGTGGTAGTCCGTCCGGCCTTGTTGTATGGAGCGGAGTGTTGGCCAGTTAAGAACTCCCACATCCAAAAAATGAAGGTGGCAGAAATGCGGATGTTGCGCTGGATGTGTGGGCTGACTAGAGGGGATAAAGTTCGGAATGAGACTATCAGGGAGAAGGTTGGTGTGACTTCAGTGGAGTGCAAGATGCGGGAAGCCCGATTGAGATGGTTCGGACACGTGAAGAGGAGGGGCATGGATGCCCCGGTCCGTAGGTGTGAGAGGTTACCGTTGGATGGTTTTAGGCGGGGTAGGGGTAGGCCGAAGAAGTACTGGGGTGAGGTGATTAGGTAGGACATGGAGCAGTTACAGCTCACCGAGGACATGACCCTGGATAGGAAGGTCTGGAGGACGCGAATTAGGGCAGAGGACTAGGGCCAGTTTGGGTCGCTAGTGTAGGGAATTACTTGGTGGGGGTTTTATTCCTGTTATGATTCCGTGTTCCGTGTTCCATGTTTTATTACGAATCTGTGTGCTTTTCTCTGCTTTCCTCTGTTTTATATTACTTATGGGTGCCGTATTTATGTTATGTAATCTGCTTCTGTGCTTTACTATGTGTTTGTCTGGTATCTCGTGCCTTGAGCCGGGGGTCTATTGGAAATAGCCTTTCTACTTCTTTAGAGGTAGAGGTATGGACTGCGTACATCTTACCCCCCCCAGACCCCACTAGGTGGGAATACACTGGGTTTGTTGTTGTTGTTGTTGTAGAGTAGTTTTTTGTGACTAAAATTATTTGGAGGGATATTATTATCTTGATAAATTGAAAAGAAATAACTCACATTGAATAAATTGAAAAAATTTAGAAAAAAAATTAAAGAAATTTGAGGGCGTTTTTATCTTGACACATATTTATCCATAGATTGTAATCCATGATTTACTAATCTCACCAAATTGGGTGTATTAGTTATACACCCTATAATATTATGTATGATGTATAACTAATTCATGTATTAGTTATACATAGCTTCAAAATTACTACCAAACAATGTATTAAGTAATCCCACCATTTAATTCATTGATTGTGAAAATAATCCACCTACCAAACGGGTCCTTATGGAAACTAACAAATGCACCACTGAATTTTTCACCATTTTCCTCCCTATTCTCCATTGGTACTTCTCCTTTCTTTTTCATTTTTTTATTCCCTACAGCCAATTTTCTGCAAATTGAAATTTGGTTTTCATCAGATTATCACTTTACTCTAACATTTCATGGGATCCTTTTTTTAGGCTTTCTGCCAGTTTAATTCCTATACCAAAAAGTAGTTGCTCATTATGTAATTTTTCTGAATTAAATAATTTTTTGCAAATATATTTATTGTTAAATATTTTCGAGGCTTGACAATTTTTCCTAAAAGCTTGTATGACATCAAAACTATGAATCTTTTGCATAAAGACATGAGGTTGTAATCTTTACAGATCTGATCTATGAATATTCATTACTGTTTTAAAATTAAGCAAAAAGAGTAATAGTATGATGCAAGAAAATGAACAAGAAATGAGAGAGACATAAGACGAGAGCTTATCTTATTCTTTCAAGTGTTTTTGTGTATAAAATATAAAATTCTATGCCTCTATTTATAATCTTCATAGAATCATACAAAATATTGCCATAACATAACATAAATAAAAATATTATAAGGAAAGTTAAAGGGTGTGAGAGTTAGTGTGAAGTAATGGAGGATTAGCTACATATCATGAAGAAGATGAGTGAAAATGACTTAATTCCTAAGAGTTATATAACATTTTATATTATCACACTTCCTCTTAATGTTCATAGAAAATGTTTCTCGTTAAAATCTAATTAAAAAAATCCTAGTAAAAGAAAAAAAGTACACACATCTTTAATACGCATAATTTGTTGCCTTATTAAAAACCTTGCCAGGAAAATTCAGTAGGATAAAACCTTGATTAAGAAAAAAGAGTACAACACATTTTATACTCCTTTGATTAAAACATCACTTAATTCTATAATAATTTCGTGCAATCTCATATGTTAGCTTTATCGATACCGATATTGACAGTGTATCACTATGATCAAATCACATTCATGAAGATATTGCATTCTTGAACTCATCCTGATATATTCTTGATAATCACTTTGTTCGCTACCTTATTGTCGGAAGCAAATTGCTCATTCAGCTTGTTCCTAGCAATTTTCAAGTTGCGGACACTTTCATTTGCATGATAATAAATTGACTATCTTGTAGAATAACATGATATGATATGATATGATATGATAATGTTTCTACATGCAAACGGATTACTTTCTTCAGATCAAGCTTCATATAAATCATATAATTTTTCTGCACTTTCATGATCAACATTCCCTTGACAATATTGATTAGAAATAATAAATTCATATTAATATTTGATTTCATCCAAATCCATATAAAAATGAAATTATGTCTTTTTTACACATTAAAAAAATATTATCTCATGTCAGGATACATATGTGCACCAACTGCACCAATACATGGTACTTTCTAACCACTTTATAAGATCGAAACAGATCTTTCTTTATGATAAGTGATCTCTCAATCATTGGGATATTCAATAGACCGAATCTCCTTTAAATCCTTAATGGATTTTTCTATAACATTTATCGTTTATCTAGATATGACAGTCATTAGTTATACGCATTTAAGTTTTCCATATATTGCCAGATTTTTTTTAAAAAACTTATTGTATTCACCATAGGAGGACACATCTCCAAACATTAATGCTAGGACTTTTGCAAATAACCATTATGCCTCAAGGCACAAGTCGTACTTTATATCTTACGATTTTACTATTCGCACAATCACTTATTTGTACCTTATTGACATTATACCTTAGTGTATGGACAAATTCAAAACATCACTTTTTAAGTGAAATATAATATACCTGAATTGTGTATTTTATCTATCCACACTATTTGACAGATTTAAATTCAAGATTCTCATTACTATTTATAATGGTAAGCGCTACATTATACCAAAAATACTTTGACGGTTATTTGATATATGTTTCAATAAGACATAACTTATTGAGATCTCTTTGTTTTATTAGTTCCAGGTACCTGTCACGACACGAACCAGGGCCTGTCCGTGACGAGCATTTCGAACCATGAAGGCCCGAAACACCCCTATCTGTCTGGTCATCATGCACCTAATTCATATGATCAAAGTAATGCGGAAGAAGCACAATAATTCGGAAACATGGTCATAAATATGAAAAGAAACAATAACAGGGAAATAAGGTTTCCCCTAACATCAATCAACCTCTAAACAACCGTCTGCGAAAATCTCTAACAAATGACTGAGTCAAGTAACCATATATAAACTGGGACAAGGCCCCTAGTAGACCCCAAAACTGAATATAAGATAAAAAGAATACAGGACATAAGACCTTTTGAAATATAGAAGGCTCACCACTTGTCTCTGCAACTCTGTCTGAATGATCTACTGATTCTCTTGACCCCTAGACCGGGCCTCTGAACCTGAGAGGTTGAATAGGGGAGGGGGTCAGCACAAAAGTACTGGCACGCAAAGATATCAAAACAAAACATAATATTTTTACAAAATATAGTTGAGAGCCATTATAAAGCAATTTCGTATCAAATCATTTGAAAACACATGGGCGTAATGCAATAGTTTCTCAACAACAATGAAATGCAACTGAGCTAGGTGGAATACCCTACATAATTTACACCAACTGTCTAACCTCGGTTGCCGCCGAGATTAGAGTATAAGTGAGGGAGAGACACACAAGATCACGTAGCATATTGTCTCGACCCAATGGTAGTGCCCAAGATCACTTAGCCCGGGCTCCTACCTATAGTCCCAATTTGGAAATGACATAAAGTCAAGTACATAAGATCACTTAGCCTGGTACCAAATCTCCGTGTCGGCAAACACATTTTCCAACGATGAGTTCTTACACTTAAACGCCTTCTTCGGGCATCCACCTATCTCATGTAAAATCAATACATTCGAATTTTATCTGATTCAGTCACATATCATATTCTATAGGGTATCGTCATACCCGACTTGCAAGTCATCAATATCACTTCCACATATGCATTATCATGTAAAAACCAAGGTGTTTCTTCATTTACAAGTGGTAAACAATATTTATTTCAAATTCATGCTCTCTTTTGTTGGTCACAATATGATATGGGGTATCAAGACATTATCATAGGAATTTGAAAGCAATTTATCATTCATATTTATCAAACTTCCATGGAAAATCTCAAATCACATATGCATGGTTTCAACCATTGAAGTATATAGGCAAACAATTCCCATGACATAAAAAAAAACGACTTAGAAATCATATTGAAAGCAAGTTATTAGAATTTGATTGAAAACCCCCATTTAAAAGCATGCATGTTCATAAAAATACACCCATGAGATTTTAGGATAACACCACGTACCTTTATTTCCAAGGATAATAGATGTTTCTTGAAGCTTGCGGATTGGTGATTCCAAATATATAATTATCTTTGAAAATCTACGATCGAATCTTGAACTATTTGGGTTTTTATTTTGAAACCCTAAGGAGAATCTTTGAGCACTTTTGATGAATGGAGGTGTATTTTGGGGTCCTTGGAACTGAATTTCGTGTTTTCGGGCTAAGTAAGGGTGGAAAAGGACCACTTTGTCCCCAAAACGGAGTGTTTAAGTCACTTGAATTCTTTACATAGGCGCCGCCCATCGCATTGCCTATATTTACATAGGCACCGCCCAGGCTATCACCTATGTTTACATAGGCGCCGCCTAGGCTATTGCCTATGCTTTCCAGTGGCCATGGGCGATTGGTTAGGCGACGCATATCACTTTGAAAGGCCATAACTTCTTGCTCGGGTGTCGGATTTTAGCAAAATTGGTATCGTTGGAAAGCTAACTCGAATACCTATCATTTTACACATAGTAGGCTTTCTAATTAGACATATACAGAGAGTTATGGTCGATGGAAGCTGACACACTTTACAAAGTCCACTAAAACTTAGTCGATAGAAATAGTTTCAACTCATCCATGAGTTGAAGGACCTCTATGGTCTAAATTCAAGATTGAATGGATTCACATGCTACATAAATAATTAACATGTCGTATTGGCATAGGATTTTATGCTTTGGGATTATCAACGCATCGAAATCATGGTCTATATTGTAGCCTAAAATGCGGGGTGTTACATTATCCCCCCTTAGGATCATTCATCCCTGAATGATGATGCGGGACATAGACAGACACGATTTCAAGCATAATAAAGGACTAGGAAAGATAAGATAGAAATAATACCTTCTGTCTCATCCTCCATCGAAGCAAACAAATTGGGATATCTAATTCTCATGTCATCTTCTGACTCCCAAGTTGCTCATTCGACTTTCTGATTTCTCCATAGTACCTTTACAGAGGCTATCTCTTTGCTCCTCAGCTTTCGAACTTGGCGATCTAAAATTTCAACGGCTCTTCCTCGTAAAACAAGGAGTCTGTCACTTTGATACCCTCTACTGGTAATACCATAAAATGATCTCCAATGCATTTCTTCAACATGGATACATGGAATATCGGATGGACGGAACCCAAACTTGCAAGCAATTCTAGCTCATATACAACTGTACCAATCTTTTTCAGAATCTGATATGGCTCTACATAGCGAGGGTTTAATTTATCCCTTTTCCAAATCGCATAACTCCTTTCATAGGAGAAACCTTGAGAAACACCCAATCTCCAACTTCAAACTCTAGTTCTCTTCTCCGAACATTGGCATAGGACTTCTGATGACTCTGAGTAGTCTTGAGTCATTCTCTAGTGATCTTCACTTTCTCCATCGCCTAATGAACAAGATCAAGCCCATACAACTGAGTCTCACCCACTTCATACCATCCTATCGGAGACCTACATCTTCTCTCATACAAAGCCTCAAAAAGAGCCATCTTGATACTGGCATGGTAATTATTATTGTAAGCAAATTCAATCAGTGGCAGGTGATCTACCCAACTGCCTTTGAAATCAATAACGCATGCCCTCAACATATATTCGAGGGTCTAAATGGTACGCTCAGCTTGCCCATCCATCTGAGGGTGGAAAGCTATGCTCAAATTCACTTGTGTACCTAAAACCTTCTGAAAAAATCTCCAGAACTGAGATGAAAACTGCATACCTCTATCAGATATAATGGACACTGGTGCCCCATGCAATCGAACTATCTCCTTAATGTAAATCTTAGCATAAACCTCTCCTGAATAATTAGTCCTTACAGGCAAAAAGTGGGCTGACTTTGTCAACCGATCTACAATCACCCATCTAGAATCATACTAGTTTCGAGATCTCGAAAGTCCTGTAATAAAGTCCATGTTTATCATCTCCCACTTCCATAAAGGTAGCTCTATCTCTTGGGAAGTACCACCTGGCCTCATATGTTCTACCTTCACTTGTTGACAGTTCAAACGCTTAGATACAAAATCAGCTACATCACGTTTCATGTTATTCCACCAATACAAGGTTTTCAGATCATGGTACATCTTAGTAGATCCTGGGTGAATGACATACCTCAAAGTGTGTGCCTCATTAAGGATTCTTTCCCATAGCCCATCAATATTCAGAACGCACAACCTACCCTGGAATCTCAGAATACCATCACCACCAATTTTAAACGACATAACCTTTTGTTGATCCACATATTTCTTGATTTGCATTAAGATGGGATCTTCAACCTGCTTCTCCTTAACTTCAGCACAAAGGGATGACTTAGCTAACTCATTAATAATCACCCCTCCATCTTTGGAATTTAAGAGTCGCACTCCCAGATTTGCAAGGCGGTGAATATCCTTCACCATCTCTTTCTTTCCTTCTTCTACATGAGAAAGGCTGCCCATAGATAACCTGCTGAGGGCATCGGCTACAACATTTGCCTTGCCCGGATGGTAATGTAGACTTATATCATAGTCTTTCAAAAGCTCCATCCAAAGCCTCTACCTGAGGTTCAATTCTTTCTGTGAGAAAACATACTGCAAACTCTTATGGTTAGTATAAATATCAACATGCACTCCATAGAGATAGTGCCTCCAGATTTTAAGTGCAAACACCACGGCTGCTAACTCCAAGTCATGAGTGGAGTAATTGTGCTCATGCACCTTTAACTGCCTAGATGCATAAGCTATTACCTTACCACGCTGCATCAATACACAACCAAGTCCCACATGGGACGCATCATAATAAACCACAAAATCATCTACACCCTCAGGAAGGGTCAAAATAGGAGCAGTAGTCAGCTTGTTCTTCAACTTCTCAAAACTATTTTCAGACAAGTCAGACCACACAAACTTCATCTTTTTCTAAGTCAGTTTAGTAAGCGGAGCAGCTATGAAAGAAAAACTCTCTATGAACCTTCTGTAATACCCCGCCAAACCCAAGAAACCCAAATATCGGTTGGAGTCATGGGTCTGGGCCATTTTCTCACTGCTTCAACTTTTTGGGGATCCACTCGTATCCCGTCACTGGACACATTATTCCTCAGGAAGGCAATAACATCTAACCAGAATTCACACTTAGAAAATTTGGCATACAGCTGATGATCCTTAAGGGTCTGA
The DNA here is from genome assembly GCF_002878395.1 of Capsicum annuum. Taxonomy (NCBI): domain Eukaryota; kingdom Viridiplantae; phylum Streptophyta; class Magnoliopsida; order Solanales; family Solanaceae; genus Capsicum; species Capsicum annuum. The sequence goes on along the minus strand of NC_061116.1, from coordinate 104,767,612 downwards.
AGAATAATTCAAAGGTGATTGGCGTGATCCTCTTTACTCTTAGAATAGATCAGAATATCATCAATAAATACAATGACGAACAAGTCAATAAACTAACGGAACACTCTATTCATAAGATCCATGAAGGCTGCAGGGGCATTAGTCAACTCGAAGGACATGACTAGAAATTCGTAGTGACCATATCGAGTTCGGAAGGTTGTCTTGGGTATGTCTGACTCCCTAACTTTCAACTGATGATAACCCGAACGAAGGTCTATTTTTGAAAAACACTTGGCACCCTGAAGCTGGTCAAAAAGGTCGTCAATCCTAGGAAGAGGATATTTATTTTTAATCGTGACCTTATTCAACTGACGGTAGTCTATGCACATTCGAAGGGACCCATCCTTCTTTTGCACGAAGAGCACGGGTGCACCCCATGGGGAAATACTAGGATGAATAAAACCTTTGTCTAGGAGGTTTGTAAGCTATTCCTTTAACTTCTTTAGTTCTGCGGGAGCCATTCTATATGGCGGAATAGAAATAGGATGAGTGTCTGGCAACACATCAATACCAAAATCTATCTCTCTATCAGGGGGTGTCCCTAGGAGATCTTTGGGAAAGACTTATGGGAATTCATTCACTACAGGGACTAACTGTAAAGGAAGGTTTTCAACTTTTAAATCTTTTACTCGGACTAGATGATACATACAATCTTTGGAGATAAGCTTTCAGGCTCTAAGATAAGAGATAAAGTGACTCTAGGTTCCACAGAACTCCCTGCCCATATAATTGGTGTCTTATTCGGGAAAAAAAACATGACCTTTTGGGTTCTGCAATCAAGGGTGGCATAACACGAATGGAGCCAGTCCATCCAAAGGATAACATCAAAATCTATCATATCCAGTTCTATAAGGTCTGCCACAGTTTACCTACTATGAATAGACATGACACAATTTCTATATACCCTTCTAGCAACAACTGAATCACCTACAGGAGTTGAAACAGAGAAAGGTTGTACAATAACTTCGGGCTCAAACCCAAAACCAACAGCCATATAAGGGGTCACATAAGATAAAGTAGACCCGGGATTAAACAATACATAAACATCAAGAGAAAAGATTTGTAACATACCGGTGACAACATCTGGTGAAGCTTCCAATTCCTGGGGGTTAGTCAAAGAATATAATCGATTGTGACCGCTCCCGACAACTGAAGGGGCACCCTTAGGAAAAGAAGCTGTGGAGGCAGCTTGGGACTTAGCCCCCCTTACCCCCATATTTTCTCCAGCAGAAGGACAATTTCTCTGAAGGTGACCCACTTTGCCACAAGTATAGCAGTTTCTCCCCTCAAACCAGCACTTTTCTAGATGATTCCTTCCGTAAACCTCACACCGCAAATAAGTTCGATGCTGCTGGGATATACTGCCCTGAGACTGTGTGCTTAGAGCTTTGGATCCATGAGGAGTCTGAAAACTCTGAGTTAGTCTGTCTGTTGGTGGTCTGGGTGCTGGGGCGCTGGTTGCTGACTGTGCATTATTCCAAAACTTCTTCTTGTTCGACCACTTATTACCCCAGTTACCACTCTGTAGCTGACTCTGGTGCTGGTCCGCAGGTCTAGCTCTCTTAGCCTGTTTGTCTTTCTATCTAGATTCAACAATCTTTTTCTTCTTCTCTTCCACCTACTGCATATGAATGGTCAGTCGAGAAAAGTCTAACTCCTTATTAAACATAGTCCCCTAGCACTCAAGTACCAGGTTATCAGCAGGGCCAGATGCAAATTTCCTCATCCTGGCTCTCATATTACTAGTCAACTGTGGTGCATAGCAGGCTAGTTTATTAAACTTCAAAGTGTACTCCTGGACACTCATACTGCCCTGCTTCAGATTCATAAACTCTTCTGCTTTGGTCTCCCTCAATTCCATATGATAGAATCAATCAAGAAAAACTTCCACAAATTCGCCCCAAACTGTGGGCTCAGCACTTTCACCTTTTGCATCTTCCTAGTCGGCATACCACTAATTCACAACGTCCTTGAGCTAATAAGTTGCTAGCTCCACCCCTTCAACCTCATCCACATGCATCACCTTAAAGATCTTTTCCATCTCATCCACGAACACCTATGGATCTTCCTCCACCTTGGTGCTAGTGAACTTAGGTGGGTTTATCTTTATGAAATGTCCAACTCTAGTAGCCTCATACATAACAGATGCAGACCCAACATCTTCCAATCGTTGAGCCTGGTTAGCTACCAGCTGTGTCAACATATGAATAGATCATCTAAATTCTGCATTTGAAATATCTTCGTGAGCAGTTGGGGGACAGTTGGCATTAGTCTGCGGAGCTCGAGGTGGACTGGTCAGGACTGGAGGGACTCTGGAGTAGGGACACATTCTGGAGTGTGACCCCTGTTATGGGTCAGCATCCCATGGGTGGGACGGACCTCATCTGCCTGAGTATTCTGATTAATGATACGATGTGGAAACATAACTGTGTTTTTGAAACACAAATGATCATTGATTAGGGGACAGTTCAGACTCTGAAGCACGTACTAAATCACAAAGAAGGGAAATATTTCCTAAAAGCCTAGTAGCCCCCTACTTATAAGTGTGGTGCACTACACACCCATAAATAAGACTCTACCCGACGCGATTTTGCAGACACCCTGGGACCATGAACTGTGCTTTGATACCAAGTTTGTCACGACCCAAAACAGGGCCTGGCCATGATGAGAATTTCAAACCATGAAGGCTCGAAATACCCCTATGTGTCTGGTCATCATGCACCTAATTCATTTGATCAAAGTAATGTGGAAGAAGCATAATAATTCAAAAACATGGTCATAAATATGAAAAGAAACAATTACAGGGAAATAAGGTTTCCCCCAACATCAATCAACCTCTAAATAACTGTCTGCAAAAATATCTAATAAATAACTGAGTCAAGTAACCGTATATAAACTGGAACAAGGACCCTAGTAGACCCCAAAACTGAATATAAGATAAAAAGACTGCAGGACATAAGACCTTCCGAAACATAGAAGGCTCACCACTTGTCTCTGCAACTCTGTCTGAATGATCTACTGATTCTCTTGACCCCTAGACTGGGTCTTTGCACCTAAGAGGTTGAGAGGGGAGGTGGTCAGCACAAAAGTACTGGCATGCAGAGATATCAAAACAAAACATAATATTTTTACAAAATATAGTTGAGATCCATTATAAAGCAATTTCGTATCAAATCATTTGAAAACACATGGGCGTAATGCAATAGTTTCTCAACAACAATGAAATCCAAATGAGCTAGGTGGAATACCCTACATAATTTACACTAACTGTCTAACCTCGATTGCCACCGAGATTAGAGTATAAGTGAGGAAGAGACACACAAGATCATATAGCATGGTGTCTCGACCCAATGGTAGTGCCCAAGATCACTTAGCCCGGGCTCCTACTTATAGTCCCAATTTAGGAATGACATAAAGTTAAGTACACAAGATCACTTAGCCTGGTACCAAATCTCCCTGTTGGCAAAAATGTTTTCCAGCGATGAGCCCTTATACTTAAATGCTTTCTTTGGGCATCCACCTTTCTCATGTAAAATCAATGCATTTAAAATTTTTCTGATTCAATCACATATCATATTCTGTAGGGTATTATCATACCCGACTTGTAAGTCATTAATATCACTTCCACATATGCATTATCATGTAAAAACCAAGGTGTTTCTTCATTTACAAGTGGTGAACAATATTTATTTCAAATTTATGTTCTCTTTTATTGGTCACAATATGATATGGGGTATCAAGACATTATCATGGGAATTTGAAAGAAATTTATCATTCATATTTATCAAACTTCTATGGAAAATCTTAAATCATATATGCATGGTGTCAACCAATGAAGTATACAGGCAAACAATTCCCATGACATAAAAAAACGACTTAGAAATCATATTAAAATCAAGTTATTAGCATTTGATTGAAAACCCCCATTTAAAAGCATGCATGTTCATAAAAATACACCCATGAGATTTTAGGATAACACCACGTACCTCTATTTCCAAGGATAATAGATGTTTCTTGAAGCTTGCGGATTGGTGATTCCAAATATGTAATTATCGTTGAAAACCTACGGTCGAATCTTGAACTATTTGGGTTTTTATTTTGAAACCCTAAGGAGAATTTTTGAGCACTTTTGATGAATGTAGGTGTATTTTGGGGTCCTTGGAACTGAATTTCGTGTTTTAGGGCTAAGTAAGGGTGGAAAAGGACCGCTTTGTCCCCAAAATGGAGTGTTTAAGTCACTTGAATTCTTTACATAGGCACCGCCCATCCCATTGCCTATGTTTACAGAGGTGCCGCCTAAGCTATCGCCTATGTTTACATAGGCGCTGCCTAGGCTATCACCTATGTTTATGTAGGCCCCGCCTAGGCTATTGCCTATGCTTTCTAGTGGCCATGGGCGATTGGTTAGGCAACACATATCACTTTGAAAGGCCATAACTTCTTGCTCGGGTGTCAGATTTTAGTAAAATTGGTATCATTGGAAAGATAACTCGAATACCCATCATTTGACATATAGTAGGCTTTCTAATTCGACATATAAATAGATTTATGGTCGATGGAATCTGACATACTTTACAACGTCCACTAAAACTTAGTCGATAGAAATAGTTTCAACTCGTCCATGAGTTGAAGGACCTCTATGGTCTAAATTCAAGGTTGAATGGATTCACATGCTACACAAATAATTAACATGCCATATTGGCATAGGATTTTATGCTTCGGGATTATCAACGCATTGATATCATTGTCTATATTGTAGCCCAAAATGTGGGGCGTTACAGTACCTGAACCTTTGCTAAGATTTTATGAAATGTTATGTCATGGTGCTCTTTTAAAGCACTTGCCATATCATCAATACCATTTTGATCATTTACTTCTCGTCTTCTTTAAGAAATTTTACCTTTGGAACCAATTGGTCTATCACATTTCAGGAGTGCCATAGACTCTGTCCTTCAAGGATTTTCATTAGAGCATTTATAGTTGAGTTATAACATAGGGTTACTCTGGCAATTAACTTGTAATATTTTGCAAATCATGAATTATATCTTGAACTTCGAGTTCACTATTTTTATATGAGAATCTAGATAATTCATTTCATATATTTCAGTTATAATCATACCTCCCCCTAACGTTAGAAAATTTAACATTACCCCAACCTTATTTTGGAATCTATTTTTTTGTGTGGTAGATGTTGCATATTCAAATTTTTAGATGAATTTATTTGGTTACTGACTATCATAACTCGATTTATGAGTTATGATGGCACCTACTTTATTCCTTCAGTAGGTAAGCCAAACCGTAGCCCAAAGCTATAAGCAATAGTTTGGTGAAAAAATGTCCTAAAAGCAAAAAATTAATAATGAAAGACTTATACTAATAACAAGGCAATGAATATAGTTTAAAAGATAAACAAAGCATCAACTACCGTCTCATGACCTAGTAGTGTCAGTACAAGAGCTACTATAAATGAAATATACTAAAATAGTCAAATACAATATATCTTAAAAATTGAAAAGCTAGACATAGACAATAGAAGGAAAATGGCGTAACTCCGACTCCGAGAGCTCACCTATTTCTAAAATTAACTCAGCATGAATGTCACGTCAGTGGTGGCTACTAGTACTCAAATCCGCATAAAAAATATACAAAAGTGTAGTATGAGTACTAAAACCATGGGTACTCTGTTGGTATCATCAACTGACTGAGTTAAATCATGATATAAATATAATAACATATAAGAGAAAATAAACTAAGTCAAGGTAAGAGGGCAAGTTTGAAAATAAGCACTAACACTGTAAATAAATAGCTGAAACAGATATAATAATGAAAGAAAGTATATTTAATACTACAAAACTAGCCCTCATAAGCCAGCAAGTGAAAAAATAAATGGCCCAACATAGGTCTCTATAAGCTCAGATGATGTAATCAAAGAAAGTAAATAATCAAAGATTTATTACTTTACCAAATATCAGCTATAACCAATCCATACCTTATCATATCATACATAAATCTCAATGCCTGATTTGAATTGAAACTTATATCATCATCATAACATCCTCAATAGTATCAACATCATAACATCATTGGCCGAACATAAATCAGAAGCATTATCAATATCATCATTAATTACCGGACTTGAACCAGAACTTATATTATCAATACCATATTAAATGCTGAACTTTAGCCTAAAATCATATCAATAAACCATATCAATAATCCATATGGTTTTATCCAGATTATCACCAACTCCCAAATACCAAAGTGCTTAATCTCTTCAAAGTTCCAAAATAAGCATTTCAAAGGATATAACATGCATATAAAGGTCTACAAAAGCTAACACAAGTCTTAATCTAAGGTGGATCGGAAGGCCAACTTTTAATCCCTGAAATCCATTTTAGGAAAATTCTATCCTAAACTAGGCTAGGGTATCTAAATTCATTTTAGATGTTAAATAAGACAAGAATAAAAAGGCTATTTGTGATTAGACGTAATATGAAATAGTTACAGTTTACTAAGGACATGACCCTAGATAGAAAGGTATGGAGGATGCGAATTAGGTTAGAATGCTAGTGTGCGTGGATGAGTCATAGCCAGTAGTTAGAAGAGCTTTGGTGTAGCCGGATGATAGTCTTAGGTTTGTGTTCATAGGTTGAAGTTGCTAGTTAGGAGGGTAAGGGGGTGGTCGGTGCCTTTGGTTTGTTAGTGTATGGTATTACTTTATGGGTGTCTTATTTTTGTTATTCCATCTTGTTTCATATTTTATTATGACTTTGTTTACTGTTCTTTGTCTTGAACCGAGAGTTTATCGAAAATAACCTTTCAACTTCTTCAAAGGTAGTGGTATGGACTGCGTACATTTTACCCTTCCCAGATGTAACGCCCCAAGATCCCATCCCAAGACGTTACACGGTGCTTATGACTCCAAAGGACCATAAGCTAACCCTTTACTGATATCTGTACCTGAACACTGCATAATATCTAAAATAAATGTGGAAACTAGCCATAAGGTTCAACACATCTATGAATACTCAAATTACAGAAAACTGAATACTAATACATCTAATATCTTTTTGAAAAGCCTTTAAACTGTCTAAATTGTGGAGTTGATGGGACATATCCCCAACTAACTCCATTTACTGAAATTATAAATAAAGTATGATGCCATAATAGTAAATTAAGATTCGTCCTCGAAAGAAGAGGACTCACCGCTATGACTACTACTGCTGACTGGGATTGAACTATTGAGGAAACTCTGGGTCCTGTGTCTCTGAACCTATGGTGCCAAATAAAATACCATAGCGCAAATACGTCAGTACAGGGATATACTGAGTATGTAGACGGGGTAAGGCTAAATGCAAGGGCTCATGCATGAACAATATCTAAACTGAATAATCATGAAATTGTCACACGAGAACACATACATGAATGCACAAACCATAATTACAATCATCATAACTCTAAATATTGAAAATCGAATACCACTTTACTGCAGACTAAAATCACTACTGACATTGAGATACTGAATCACTGACTCATTTGATACTGATAACTGAGGATTTGAATGCACTTATATCAAGGAATGAATTCTGATCTTTACTGCTGTCGACTGACAAGATTGGAGATCAACCTATCTAACAGATGATTTCAAAAACTATTATTAATGATAAGAAATATAAATATATCTAAATCTGACAACAAGGATACTCAATAAAATGTTAGACTGTGAATCAAGCCTGTCTGGCAGCATATCTTTGAATATGATATCAAAAAATTGTATATGAGACTAAGCCTATCTGACGGGATGGTCCATGAATCAATGAAACTATCTGAGTTCCTCATAATGATAGATGACTCTATTTAACAATCCTGATTTCTGAAGATTGATACTGAAACTAAAACTATCGGAAGTAGTTACTTAACCGACATGCCCCAACCTACCACAGGTGGGGTCCAACCTATAACCCCTGCTGAAAGGGTGTCAATACCGTGCCACGAGTAAATCCCTCTCTCTAGTCAATCCTCTCTAGCGGGTGACCCTTACCAGGCAGTCGACCTAAGGCACTATAATAGTTAAACACTCTCTCTCTAGAGGTGACAACCTTTTCTTGATGATGACTCCTGTATCCTGCGCTGGCTACGCAGTTTTGGATGTCAGGGATTACTACTAATGACTCCAGCCTCTTTCGCTGACAGAAGGAGCTGCCATCCCTTCCTTCGCTCGGTGCTAGTTTCTACTCCCAACTGAAAGACTCTAAACTGAATTCTTAACTAAACAAAACTGAACTGAATCTGATACTGATCATGTTTCTCAAAAGATCTGACTGAGTTATGCTGAGATCATTTGGTTCTATGTCTAATAAAATTCTATTAGATCACGAAATCTGACTGATGATACAGAGCTTGAATAGATTATTCAAATCACTTCTAAGATTAGAATTGAATACTTGAGTACTATTAGATCTGAGCTAATTTCAGGACTGAGGTTAGATTACTAGCGATAAGGAGATTACAGAGATAACTGAGATTACTGAGCTTTCTTAAGTTCTGCAATTGTCTGAGGGTACAGAGTTCGATAGTTCACTGAGTGCTGAGAATCATGGCTCGATTGAAATTATCAAGAGACTGACACGGGCTCTAGACAACAGCTCTATTGTCGGGTATAAATACCCCTAGGACTCGATAACATAAAAGTAAAGCATAACCATTCTTGACTAGTCATCACCACAATCATTCATTCATTATCACAAGCATTTATTCATCATCACAATCATTCATGTATCATCACAACCCTTAAAGCATCTTCATAATCTTTAAAGCATCTCTTCATGTAATTAGGAATCATTTCATATGTTCATTCCCACAATCATTAAGACATCACCTCAAGTATTTAAGGATCACAATGTCTGTTTATCATCACAGTCGCCAAAGGGTCACTTAAAGCATTTCAGAATCATAATCACATAATAACGTAGGGGAAAATATGCTACTAGATCATACTCTATTCAACAAAGTCTTACCCTGATACTTCATACTTATATCAATCTTGACATGTATTTGGATATCACATGGTTCGGGGAAACTTCATAGTATCACATATCAACTCACTTGCTAACTACTTGGCATGTATTAAAAGCTTAGGATATATCAAAGAGCACATAATTGGGGGAATTTACCACTATCTTATCTTAACTTACTCGCTAAGGTCTTTCAATAACCACTAGACATGTACGGTTTTACACCTACTTAGGGATTTCACACTATCATAGAACCATTCATTCATTAAGGCATTTTATCAAACACTAGGCATGCATGGACTAACTCACAACTTGGGGTTTCATCTTCAACATACTATACTAGTCCTTGTACTTCACCTAAGATTTTATCAAACCTATAGGGAACATGATTCACTTATTTAACCATTTCTACACCCAAATGTCATGAACACATCACATAGAAAACAACTTCAAGAGGGTTTATCACAAACATCACATGAATTCCACATACTAGGGTCAAAGCTCATAAATATTATAAACAAATATGAATCAAAACTCAACATCAGCTGGAACATCAATTTCAACTCACATGAATCATTAACAACTCATAAACATAAAATCTTTGAGTTTTAGAAAAGTGTACTTGAGCTTCTTGGATGAAAGGGACCCAAGAATCAACATCTACATACCTGGGAAAACTCTTTCTTGATAGACTTTGGAGATATTCTTGATTTACTCTTGATTTCTTCCTTGATTTTTGTTGAAGAAGAAGAGAGGATTTAATTTTTTTGAAACCCTAGTTTTTGGAGTAGAAGAGAAAAAATGAGGTTGAGATCCCTTAATTGGGTATTTATAGAGGCTAGGGAAAAGGGGAAAAGACCAAAAAATCCTTGGAATTAAGCTGAAAATCCCCAATTTTACATTCTGTTGCGACACACCATAATCGTGCCAGTTAACTGGAATTGGACAATTAGGAAACTGCATGACGGCGCGACGTGGTGGAAATCGCATTGCCCCCTAGGTTGCAAACTGGAACTATACCACGATGTGGTGGAATTGCGAAGTTTCACTTGAATTTGAAAATTGCCATTTTGGCTGGCTCCACGATGCGCTAAGGTGTGAGGTGGCACACTGTCTCATTAAAATGACTCTAACTCTTCACCCGAGTGTCCAATTTGGGCAAATTTTATATCGATGGAAAGCTTATTCAATGGTATACATTAAAAAAAGTAGAAATTAGGGAAATTACATATGATTCAAAGTAATTCATATTTATGAAGATATTTCTGAATCTTTTAGACTCGGATTTTACTTTACTGAATACGCTCTAAGGCTCAGACTGGAAGAGGACTATGCGGGGTATTACACCAGACCCCACTACGTGGGAATATACTAGGCTTGTTGTTGTTATAAATAAGCCACAAATAGTTATAATATAGAAATTTTACCTAAAATATGAGCAACTAAGTCAATTATGCCTAATATAAAAATTTAAAATAGCCTAAACAATCCAATAATTCAAACATTATCAACAATACCTCTATCACTGAAATTTCATCCCATATCTATCATAATATCATAATTATACTATAAAATAGCTTATTCTATGAACAAGTTAAACCTAGATGTAATGACCCTCCAGGTTTTCTATATTTTCACTCTTTTAAGTTTTTAGACATTCTTATAAGTGCCCAAGTCATTTATGACTTGCTGGAACTGCCAGTTTGATTATCGAATAGTTCATTTGGTTTTTAGAGCCAGTTCAATATTTTGAAGTCTTCGTTGGTTCAAATTGGCTATTGGGTAAAAACTTCAATCAAACGACCTTGTATGCTAATTCTAATAGTTTCAACAGCTCCAAAATATCAATTTTAGGTTAGGAGGACCCTTGATTTGGTACCAAGGCTCCAGACTCATTTTGTGCTACTGGGCATAAGTTAAAAAAATAATAAGTGGGTATGAGACCTACTTTTCACTGAAACAATCTTGAATGAAAATTTTAATTACACCATTAAGTCCAGAGCATAAAATTTAATAGGGCAGTATAATTCGTTTACGTATACAAAATTTTGAATGAATCTTAAGGGGTTGGTGAAAGTCTGAATTGATTATGGAGCTTCATCTGGAGCCGACTGCTTAGCGATCAGGTTGGCCCAGTAAGGCATTGCTTAAACGGCTCCCTTACCGCTTAAGTGGTAGCCGCTAAAGCAGTAAATGACCTGCTAAAGTGGTACCTGTTAAAGCGACACTAGGTCACTTAAATGGTGATTGCTTAAGCGGCTCAGTCTCCACTTAAGCGGTACCCAAATACCCAGGGAGGGTATAAATATCCAACTTAGCTCAATTTTTTTCCATTTTCATCTATTCTCTAGAGTATTAAACCCTAGAAAGTGGAAAAACTTGTAGACTTATTTACGTATGTTGAACACTTAGTAGTGCTTATTATGGGACTTTGAGGAGATTGAATACTTAATGAGTATGCTAGTTTGGTATTTGGGAGTTGGTGCTAATTTCTGGTAGAACCTGGTGGTCTATTGATATGGTTGATTAATGTGATTATTGATATGGCTTATAGATGTGATTATTAATGTGGTTAATGGATATGATTACTAATATGGCTTATAGATATAGTTATTGGAATGACTTAATAGATATGATATCATTATGGTTTATAAACGTGGTTATTAGTATGACCTGTGGATATGGTTCTTGGTTTGATGTATAGATACGAGTAAAGGAATGGTTTATTGACATGGTTATTTGATGTTGTTATTGGTATGGTTTGTTGAGGTAGTTTATTGATTTGGCATATTGGTACGGTTTATTGGTACAGTTTATAAATATGAGTTTTGATTCAAGTCCGACAATTGATGATGATATTTATAATATGAGTTTTGGTTCAATCCCGCTACATAATGTTATGATGATGATACTATTGAGGATTTTCTAATGATAATGATATGAGTTTTGATTCACATTTGGCAAATGATGTTATTATGATAATACTATTGGGGATGTTATGATGATAATTATATGAGTTTTGGTTTGAGTCCGGCATTAAAAGTTAGGTATGATATGATAAGGTATGGATGGTCTGATGGCTATGGTTGATATTTGGTAGAATTATGGATCTTCAATCATTTATTTCTCTTGATTGTACCCTCTAGGCTTATGGGGGTCTGCGTTGGGTTATTACTTTTTTTGCACTTATTGGCTTATGGGGCCAATCTTGTAGTTATAGTAGTATAATTTTTACATTACAATTCTGTATTTATTTATGTACAATAGTGTTGGAGCGTATTTCCAAGTTTGTCTCGTTTACCTTGACTTAGCTTATTTTATCTTGTATTTTTTCATATTTGTATCATGATTTAGCTTAGTCGGCCGATGATGACTACTGAGTACTCATGATTTTAGTAGTCATACTGCACTTCTATACCTTTTTGGTGCAGATCCGAGTCTAGTTGCTTCCATTAGCATGATGCTCGTGTAGGGTTGATTACAGAGATTAGGTGAGCTTTTGTAGTTAGAGTTACCCCCTTTCCTTCTATTTTTTAATATCTAGTCTTTCATTTTTGAGATGGATTGTATTTGACTATTCAGTTCTTATAGTTCATTTGCAGTAGCTCTTGTACTGACATTACTAAGTCTTGGGATGATTTTTGCCCTTCCAGCTTTCTATCAGATTGTTATGACTACTTTACTATTGTTTTAACTCTTTAAATGTTGATTTTTAACTTTTAGGCTATTTTCTACCAAGTTATCCTATTATGTGTAGCTCTGAGCTATGGTTTGGCTTACCTAATAGTGGGAAAAAGTAGGTATTAGCATGAAATATAAATCGGATCATGACAAATTAGTATCAGAGCCTAGGTTTCACCAGTATTGTTAGTACAAGAGCAAGTGTCCAGTAGAGTCTCATGGATCAAAATAATAATGTCCATTTCTTATCTTCAGGAGGCTATAGGACATTCTTAGGAGTTCTTCACTTCTTTCACTCATTTCGTGCTTAGAGTCTAAGTTGGTTTCTAAAGTATTTCTTTAATTTTTCTTTTTCAAGATGGTTAGGACACGTACTACTGCTACACAAAATGAGGGTCCTGAGATCAAACCTAGGGATCCTTTTGCTATTCGTGGATAACCTAGAGGTCATGGATAAAACAGGGAGGTGTCCCCAGCCAAGGGCCATGATAGGGGGCCTTTACCTGACCCTATTTTTGCTCCTAAGCCAAAAATTCTTCTGCTTCGGCCTGCGGTGGGCTAGGGACCAACCTAGGCTCCATCGAGGTTTATCTCTTCTTCAGTCTTTAGGGATACTTTGGTTCAGCTTTTGGGATTGGTTGGTGGTACACTACCTAATTTTTCTCATACTATGGATCTGGTTGGCATTACAGGGAGGATGCAGCCTGTAGCTGCAACTCCCAGAGTTGAGTTTCTTTCTGTACTAGCGGTTGCCTAATCGGTAGTTGCCCAGAATATAGTTTCTCAATTGGTGGTTGCCTAATTTTCTATGTCTGCTAAGAAATAGAAGATATTGGGTAGGTTTTTGAGATTGACCCCACCTAGATTTTCTGGTATACCAGGCGAAGATATGTATGAGTTCTTGATTGCATGTAAGGTCAGGCTCCATAATTTAGGACTAGTTGGGACTTATGGGTATGGATTGCATTACTCTTCATTTGAACTTGGCAACTCGACATTAGTGGAGAGTTCATCTTAATTCCAAACTAGCTAGATCTCTCCCTTGACATGGACTCTATTCTCTAAGATCTTCTTAGAGAAGTTTATGCCTTGAAGTCTTAAGGATCATTTGAGAGATTAGTTCTCGAGGTTGGAGTAGGACTCCATGACTATTGTAGAGTATGAGGCACAATTTCATGAGTTGGCTAGGCATGCTACTTCCATTCTGACTACTGAGTATAGTAGAGTTCATTTCTTTGTTTGAGGATTGAGACTTCCTTTTCGCATGTCTACATAGAGTTTGGTTATTGTGGGTAGGTCTTTTGTTGAGGTTTTTGATCATGCTCAGGTTATGGAGGAGATGCATCACGAGGCCTAAGAGGGAAACAATAAGAGGTCGTGATATCAGGGTAGTTTTAGTGGGAGCGATAGTGGGTCATAGTTTAGAGGTAGTGGTTCTTAGGAAAGGTACCCTCCACGTCAGCCGTATTAGCATCAGGGTCAGTCTACTAGGCTCGTTCGTGTCACACTTTAGATTAATAATTGAGGCTAGTCTAGTTTCAGTGATCATCCTAGCTAGGGTTGTGGACAGTATTTGAGGAGTTCATCTTCAAGTTATTGTAGTCATGGTGGTTATTTTCGGTCAGTTGGATCTTCTGGATTTAGTGCAGCACCTAGGGCATGTTATATTTTGGGAGTTTTTGGTCATTTCTCGAGAGAGTGCCCCAGTCGTGGAATGATTATTCCTTTAGCTCAAAGTGTTCCTCTAATTCGGGCAGTATATCCCCCATCTAAAGGTGGTATACATGATCATAGGAGTGGTTCCTAGGGTACTCGTAAAGGTTCTTAGGAAAGTAGGAAGTAGGTCAGTCAGGAGCTCAGCCAGGTGAAAGGCATGGTCAGTTATAGGCTGTACTTGCTAGGCCCGAGGCTAAGTCTTCTAGATTCTGTTATAACAAGTACGATCTTGGTGTGTCGTTAGTTGGCTTTTGCTTTATTCGATTTGGGATCCACTTATTCTTATGTGTCTACTTATTATGCCCCACGATTAGAATTATCTTGGAATTCATTATCTGTGCCATTATGCGTATCTACTCCAGTGGATGATTCTTTAGTAGTGGATTAAGTTTATAGATCATGTCTTGTAACTGTTCGAGATTTTGATGCTCAGGCTGATCTTATTGTGTTAGATATGATAAATTTTGATGTGATTTTGGGCATGGACTGTTATCTCACTATTATGCAGTCCTGGATTGTTTTCCCAAGACTGTTACCTTAGCCATGCTTGTCATACCCTCTGTCGTGTGGCAGAGAGCTATTAGTTATGAGCTGATGGGGATTGTTTCTTATATTCTTGTTAGGAGACTTATTTTTGTGAGTCTTATCTCTCTTATATTCATGTTTTTAGTGTGGAGAGTCTGTCACTTAACTCTATTCTTATAGTTTGTGAGTTTTTGGATGTTTTCCTTACCGATTTACCTGGTCTTCCTCCCGAGCTTGATGTAGAGTTCGTTATTGATCTTTAGCTAGTCACCCTACCTATTTTTATGGAACCTTACCATATGGCTCCTACCGAGATTAAGGAGCTGAATTCTTAACTTTAGGATTTTCTTGGTAAGGGTTTCATTAGACTGAGTGTGTCTCCTTGAGGAGCTCCTATGTTGTTTATGAAAAAGAAAGATGGTTCCATGTTTATGTGTATTGATTATAGGCAGCTTAATAAGGGACGGTGAAGAACCTTTATGCTATGCCTCACATTGATGATTTGTTTGACTAGCTTCAGGGAGCAGCAATGTTCTTTAAAACTGATTTGAGGTCCAGTTACCATCAATTAAGGATTTTAGAACCCATTATGGTCATTATGAGTTTCTAGTGATGTCTTTTGGGTTGACCAACACCCCAACCACTTTTATGAATTTGATGAATCACGTGTTAAGGCCTTATTTGGATTCTTTTGTGATCTTGTGCATTGACGACATCTTTTGTATTCGAGAAGTAGAGAGGAACATATGCAACATTTGAGGATTGTGCTCCAGACTTTGAGAGATCATGTGATTTTTGCCAAATTCTCTAAGTGTGAGTTTTGGCTAGAGTCGCTGTCGTTCCTTAGGCATGTGGTGTCTAAGAATAGGATTATGGTAGATCCAATAATGATCAAGGCTATTCGTGATTAGGATAGGCCTACTTTTCCGTCTGAGGTTCGTAGCTTCACTGGTTTGTCTTGTTGGTATAGATGGTTCGTTGAGAGTATTGCTACTATTGCAGCACCTATGACCAAATTAACTCGGGAGAAGGTTCCTTTCTGATGGTTCGAAGAGTGTAAGTCAAGATTTGAAAAGCTTAAAAAATCTCACTTCAGCTCTTATTTTTGCTCTTCTTGTTAAGGGTGAGGGATTCACTGTGTATTGTAATGCTTCTGGTGTTGGTTTGGGTTGTGTGTTAATGTAGCAGGGTCATGTAATTACTTATGCATCATAAGAGTTAAAGGTGTATGAGTGCAACAACCCCACTCATGATTTGGAGTTGGCGTAAGTAGTTTTCACGCTTAAGATTTGGAGGCATTATCTTTATGGTGTGCATTGTGAGATCTTCACAAATAATCATAGTCTTCAGCATCTTATGACCCAAAGAGAGCTTAATTCTAGGCAGCGTAGATAGATGGAGTTACTTAAGTATTATAACATCTCTATCTTGTATCATCCGATAAAGACGAACATTATAATAGACGCATTGAGCTGGACGACAGTGTGTAATACCCCATAAGATCCTAGAGAAGTTCCCAATTAGTCATCACATGTTTAAAACGTCCCCAAAGAAATTATTCCACACTAAGTACAAGTGTCATGAGCATTTTGACACCCTTAATATTTTGAACATTTTATTTTTGGCCTTCCTGTGTGTCAAAACATTGATTCTTTAGCTTGAACTATGTTTAGGAATGTTAAAAGGGTCATCCAGGAGACTTTCAAAAATTTTGGAGGAGATTCGGGGTAATTTTAGACCACGGGGCAGTGTACCTCTACGATTTCAATGTGTCACGGAGGCAAGCCTCCGTGATAGGCAGCGTGTCACAGAGGTTGGCCTCCGCAATAGGCTCTGTACCACGTCGCAGTGTAAAAAGCCATGTAATTACTTAACACTTAAGGGGTTTTTGGTTTTTTTCTTCCCTATAAATACCCAATTCACGACCTATAACCCCAAATAAGCATAATTTTCCCTCTTCTCAATCGTTTATCAACATTCATACCTCTTTCACTTTCATGAACAACAAGGCTAGTGTTTCATCCACAAATTCATTCCCCATGTCCCTTAGTCTAAGTTCCCTTCAAGAAGTCGAGCAAATCCAGGTATGTGGGGTTTGAACAAGGATACTCTTTCATCCTTGTTCCCCAAAGCCTTGGTTTTTGCAATTAAATTTATGTGGTTTTCAGTTAGGATGCATACCCAATTTTCATGTTTATGAGATTATAGTATTGTTATGTGATTTAAAAGTTTAGTTTGCACAAGAGTTTACCTTTACACATACTTTTACTTGCATGATTGCTATTATGAGATGAATTTCATTATTTTGACATGAAGTTTGGTATTTTTGATAAAAGGATTCTTAGTCACCAAGTGACATCCAGGGGGTACCTTTGGGATGCTACAGACTTGGTATCAGAGCCTAAGGTTGTAAAGAGTCCTAGGGAGTTTGAAAAACTGCATTACGTAGTCTTGATCATGGGTGTTAAGTGCACCACACTTAAGAGCAAGAGGGCACGCAAAGTATTAGGAACTATCCCTTCTTTCATGATATCTATCATGATTTAAAGTTATTGTTATCTATACTAATTTGTGTTTTCACGTGATATAGATGCCTCCTTGAAAAGTTTATGTAGGTAGAAATGGTAATCATCCAGCCCCACCACCATCTGTCGACCCTCTGAATGAAAATTTCTCACATGCAGGGTTTTGGGCTGCGTTTCAAGTGTTAACTTAGATTGTGAATGCAAATGTTCAAGGAAACCGGCCAGAAATAGTCCTACTTTAGTAGAATGGTAATTTAGCTACAACCAAAGTTTGGGATGTTACGAGGATGAATCCACCCGAGTTCCTTGGGTTGAAGGTGAATGAGGACCCTTAGTTCTTAGTTGATAAGGTGAAAAAGATTACCAAAATTTTGCATGTTACGAGGAAAGTGTGGAATTGTCTTTTTATCAATGGAAGGATGTTTCTTATGATTGGGTTAACATGTGGAAGGATAGTAGAGGTGAGAGTGCAACTCCTAAAATTGGGATATGTTTGAAACCGTATTTCTCATGAGTTAAGAGAGGATAAGTAGAGGAGTTTATGAACCTGAGGTAGGGCTCTATGTCGATTAAGCAGTATTGCCTTAAGTTCACTCAGCTAGCTAAGTTTGCACCAGCACTGTTGCTAGATTCTAGAGCTCGAATGAGTAAGTTTGTCACTGGTGTGTCTGATTTGGTAGTTAAGGAGTGTAGGACGGCCATGTTGATTGGCAATATGGATATTGTTCATTTGATAAACCATGCTCAGCAGATTGAGAAAGAAAAGTTAAAGGAATAAGAGAGAAGGAAACAGAGGGCTAGGACTGGATAATTTAGGTTTAGTCAGTAGAAGGCATGAGTGGGAAATCGTCCTCAGTATCAGGGCCACTCATTAGCACCCGCACCATCCTCAGTTAATACCTTTACACCTAGAACTAACCAAGATCAGTGGGGTGGAGCTCTGACTTCTAGATCCCTAGGTAGTTGACCCACCAGACCCAGGTCCTTGTCGTAATGGGCGTCCCAGGTCTAATTGGGACTGGAGACCACCCCTGTTACCCATCCCAACCTCCAGTCGCCTGCCCTGAGTTGGCTAAATTTTGAACATATAACAAGATAGCATAACTAGACAAGGACTGACCATGGGATAGGTCTATTCCTTGACTAACCCTACCAAGTCATCCCATCCATCAAACCATACCAACCAAACCAATACCGAACCACGGGCCATAAACAAGGCCATAACCAAAGGAGATCCAAAACATAACCAAATAAGTTCCATTAATAATTAAATAATCCCAAAACGAAATACTATAGAACAACCAATAATATTGTTAATTGATATCATCCCCAATAACAATATCAATGCTAAGGCTGATACCACTACCGAACCCACCAATTTTAACACAGCAGTACCAACAAAGCCTCTAACCAAAAGAATACCAAAAATTCGGTTGGGACATGCCCCCAACCATAGCCAGAACCAATATCCATAAAAAGTCAAAGTATGAAATAACATCCATGAAATTGAGCTTTTCGAATAGATAGAAGCTCACCATTTTAGTCCAAATTCTCAGCCCAAAGTCTGAATTGCTAAGAAGAAGGAGTGGAATGGCCGGTCCTGCATCACGTGGGGATACAGTGCTCGAAGATGGATTAACAGGTGAACACTAGCATGAACTCAGGATAAATACAAAATAATTCCATTTATAAAACCAAGTAAAAACTATCCATATGCACACAACTATACATATATATATATATAACCATGTCGGGAAAGGGAACCGGGTTTAGTATACCATTAAAACCTTTACTTGGGCTGTGTTGCTTGCCGTTCAAAACCACCCATAGGCTATATAGGTTCATCTTCCCCTGCTGAAAGGGCCCAGTGTATGAAGCCACACAACCAAGGAAGTAAACCTGGGGTGACTAGTACATCCTCCAAAATATATAGTGTGACATCATGCACACGATCACTAGGACCAAACCTCACATCGACAAATATAAATTTCTAGGTTAGATCCCCCGGGACCTCCACCTTCTACGACTTTGCTACACATCCCTCCTTTAAGCCCAATTAAAACCATTACCAAGCAACCAACCAAACCATTAACCATTTATTAACCATGTTTATTAGATAATGGTATCGTCATACCGACCATAACTTGCAAGTATTGTCCTTAGCCAAACCTTTTTAAGATCAATAGATTTCTATGTACCCATAGATCATATTCAATAAAAACCATGGCCACCAAGGCCTTTCCAATCCATTTAAAACCATTTAAATTATTCATATCATTTAGGGTTCTATTACCAAGTTTAAACCATGCAGAAGTTCCATTAAAAAACCAATATTATAGTAAAAACATTGTTATTGTCATTTTATCAAATACATTGGGGGCATAGTATTTCATAAACCAAAGTCCATTACCAAAGAACTATTCCCATGCAACCAATTATCCAAAACCACTATTAAAGCATATAAAATCACAATTAAAACATGGGGAAACCATAACCAAGCATTTATATCCAAAACCCCCAAATCATATTGGAAAACCCAAAAGCATACAACATTTAAATCATGAAAATATTGTATAAAGCCATGTCTTTAGTTAGAACTAACAATGATATGCCTTAAACCAAGATGATGATGGAGAGAAATTACCAAGCCAAGTAGCAATTTACTCCTTAAGATGAAACCCTACCTTCCTATGCCCAAGAACTCTACAGAGGATTTCAAAGTGTTTTCCAAGTTTTTAAGAATAGAATAATAGGTCAAATAACCTCCGCGGAGAAATATAAGTCATGGGACCTTAGTAGGATAAGTGGGGAAATATCCAGATTGCCTTCATATAAATTGCATTAAATTCCCGACATAGGGTATGACTGACTCTAATGAGTCGTACCCATCCTGTACGAGTGGTACCCATCTTTCATACCTTAGGATTTCCCTCTTGGACCCAACACTATCCAAGGTATAACACACTTAAACCCAAGTCATATTTAAGTGTTTGACTAGTATCCATAAATCATACCCCTGGCAGGATAAAATCTAGGAGGTTTGAACACTGACCACCTTACGAGTACTAGGTATGAATCGTACCCTGGCTTATGGCTCATGTTAAGCCACTCATACTCAGATCCAACTTAAGCTACCAAGTATAAGGTTAAGTGAAGGAACCAAATGATCTGTATCCACCAGTATGACTCGTACCACCAAGTCATACCTTTTCCAGTAACCAAAATCCATTCCACCAACCAACATTGATCAGCATACGATTGGACCATACCACCCATTCCCAAGTGTATGAATCATTCCCCTAAGTCGTATCTTGCCTAGAAACCAGAAATCAAGGAAATTTCTAAGGTCCAAAAACCAGGGTGTTTTAGTAGAGTGGTTGGGAGGCCTAGTTATCCAGCCTGCGCAATGTGTGGTAAGACCCATCTAGGTGAGCACTTTCTAGGTATATGTGGTTATTATGGGTGTGATAATATGGGCAAAAGGTCAAGTAATATCTTTATAATAATTAGGGATGCTCGTCTTTAGACTTAGTCCACAAATTCAGCAATTCAGTTAGGCTGCCCAACTCCAAAATAGGGTGTGTCATCCAGTATCAGTGGTGGACAGCATCAAAATCAGTTTTATGCTATACCATCTCATCAGGAGTAAGAGAGTTCCCAAGATATTATCACTGGTATGCTCTGTGCCTTTCATCATAATGTTTTTATTTTGCTAGACCTAAGGTTAATCCTCTCTTTTGTGATCCTATTTATTTTTGTAAATTTTGGAGTGAGTCCCAAAAGTCTTTATGAACCCTTCTTAGTTTCCACTCCAGTGGGTGAATCAGTTATCACTAGATGAGTATATAGAAAGTCCTCTATTACTGTCCTTCATAGGGTCATATTTATACATTTAATAGAGTTAAATATGATAGATTTTGATGTTATTCTAAGCATGGATTGGATACATTCATGCTATGCATCAGTCAAATGTCACTCTCGAGTAGTGATGTTTTAGTTTCTTAATGAGTTAGTCCTAGAGTGGAAGGCTAGTTCATTCTCTCCCAAAGGCCATTTCATCTCTTCTCTTAAATCTAATAGAAAAAGGTCTTATCTACCTCCTAGTTTGAATTAAAGATACTAATTCTGAAGCCCCAACCATTCTGTCAGTCCATGCAGTAAATAAATTTTCAGAGGTCTTTCCAGAGCATTTACCTGGGGTACCTCCTAATAGAGAAATAGAGTATGGGATTGATCTCCTTTCCAATACGTAGCCTATCTTCATTTATCCCTATCGTATGGCTCTGGCCGAGCTTAAGGAATTGAAAGAGCATCTTAAGGACCTCTTAGATAAGGGGTTCATTAGACTTAGTATTTTTTCATGGGGCGCTTCAGTTCTATTCATGCACAAGAAGGATGGCACACTCATAATGTGTATAGACTACAAACAGTTAAACAAGGTCAACATCAAGAATAAGTACCCCATTTATAGGATTGATAATTTATTTGATCTGTTTTAGGGATTCCGTTGATTTTTGAAGATTGATCTTAGGTTGGGGTACCACCAGTTGAAGGTCAGGGAATGTGACATCCCAAAGACTGCTTTCAGAACCCGGTATGGTCATTTTAAGTTCGTGGTTATCTCATTTGGGCTAACAAATTTTCCTACAGCCTTTGTGGATTTGATGAACAGGGTCTTCAAGTAGTACTTGGACATGTTTGTTATTGAATTCATATATGACATTCTTGTTTATTCTCGAAGTGAAGAGGACCATGCGGACCATTTGAGAACCATGTTGCAGACCCTTAAGGATCGTCAGCTGTATGCAAAGTTTAGTAAGTGGGAATTTTGGTTGGAGTTTGTTTCATTTTTGGGTCATGTTATTTCGAGGGTTAGTGTTCACGTGGACTCTAAGAAAATAAATATAGTGAAGCACTGGCCAAGACCCATTACTCCATTCAATTTTAGAGCTTTCTAGGTTTAGCTAGTTACTATAAGAGATTTGTTGAGGGTTTTTCCTTAATAGCTACACCATTGACTAAGTTGACTCAAAAGAAGGTAGAGTTCATATGGTTAGATAAATATGAGAAGAGTTTCAAAAGATGAAGGATAGACTGACTTCAGCTTAGTGTTAGCCTTGTCGGAGGGTTTGAATGGATTAGTGGTGTATTGTGATGCTTCCAGAGTAGTCTTAGGTTATGTTTTGATGCAAAATGAGAGGGTAATATCCTATGCCTCAAAATAGCTTAAAAACAACAAAAAGTATTATCCAAACCATAATTTAGAGTTAACAACTGTTTTGTTTGCTTTTAAGATTTGGAGGCACTACTTATATGGTATGCATGTTGATATTTTCATTGATCATAAGAGTCTCCAGTATGTATTTATGCAAAGGATGTTGAATTTTTACCTGAAAAGGTGGTTGGAATTGTTAAAAGATTATGACATGAATGTGCTTTACCATCCGGGTAAGGCAAATATGGTGGTAAATACGCTGAATAGGTTGTCTATAGATAGTATGGCTCATGTGAATAAAGAGGAGCAGGAATTGGCTAAGGAAATATATAGATTAGCTTGTTTGGGTATATGTCTGCTTGATATGGATGATGAGGGAGTAGTATATGGATGATGAGGGAGTAGTGGTCCAGAATGATTTTGAATCATTCTTAGTGATGGAAATGAAGGATAAGCAACATAGTGATCCCATACTTAGCCAGATATTGGATGCAGTTAGCAACAAAAGGTTGAGGCTTTCTCCTAGAGGGGAGATAGTGTTTTTATTTATCAAGGCCGACTTTGTATTCTGCATATAGAAGGGCTGAAAGAAAGGATATTAGTAGAGGCTCATAGTTCATAGCATTTGATTTACCCCAGTGCTACTAAGATGTACCGTGACTTGCAGGAAATTTATTGGTGGAATGGAATTACGAGGGATATAGCAGAGTTTATAGCCAAGTATCCTAACTGTCAGAAGGTAAAGATTGAGCATTAAAGACCTGGAGGTACACTTTAGGATATTGGCATTCCTACTTAGAAGTGAAAGGTCATTAATGTGGATTTTGTTACTAGACTTCTTCGTATATTATCATGGATCGAATGAACAAATCAGCCCATTCTTACCTATTAAGACTTTATATACAACAGAAGATTATGCTAAGATTTATATTCGCAAATTAGTAAGACTCAAAGGGATTCCCTTGTCCATTATTTCAGGCTGAGGCAAATAATTCACTTCCAATTTTGGCAATCATTTTAGAAAGACCTTGGTACGTAGGGGAAGCTTAGTATGACTTTCATCCATAGACAAATAGTCAGGATAAGCGTACAATTCATACATTGGAAGATATGTTGAGAGCGTATGTGATGGACTTTTAGGAAAGCGCTGATGATCATTTACCTTTGATTGAGTTTGCCTATAATAATAGTTATTATGCTAGTATTCAAATAGCTCTGTTATAAGCATTGTACGAGTGTAGATACCGATCACCAATAGGTTGGTTCAAAGTTGGCGAAGCAGCCTTGTTTGGGACGGATTATATTCTCGAAGTTATGGAAAAATTCCAGTTGATTCGTGAAAGATTGATGATTGCTCAGAGTTGCCTGAAATCATATACAGATGTAAAGAAGAGAGAACTCAAGTTTGAAGTGGGTGATTGGGTACTATTAAAGGTGTCACCCATTAAAATGATAATGAGATTTGAAAAGAAAGGAAAGCTAAGTCCTAAATTTATTGGTCCGTATGAAGAAAAAAGGTGTGTTGGAGAGGCTGATTACGAGTTAGACCTTCCGCCAGAGTTAGCCGATGTCCATCTATTTTTCCATGTCTCGATGCTAAAGAAGTTCATTAGGTATCATTCCTTTGTAGTCCCCCTAGAGAGTATTAGAGTAAAGTATAACTTGTCCTATGAGGAAATTTCGATCGAAATTCTTGATAGGCAGGTCCGAAGGCTAAGAAATAAGGATATTGCATCAATAAAGGTTCTTTGGAGAAACTAGTTGGTTGAAGGAGAAACTTGGGTAGCCTAAGCAGACATAAAGACCAAGTACCCTGATCTCTTTACCTCCGATTCAGTCCTTACTGAAGGTAAATGATTTCTCTTTAGCAGATTCTTTATCTCTCATACCATCTATGTATCTTCATATCATATCATGCGTTCCTAAGTTGTTAAGTATGTGTATTAGTTGTAAATTTAATTAGCAGCTCAGTATGGAAATGTCAGTTTTTCCCCGAAATTCTCACCATAGATAGTTTCATTCATAGATGAATGATCCCAAGAGGGAGATATTATAATCCTTACAAGATCATTGACAAATTTTGAATTAGTCGTCACGTGATCAAAAGGTCTTCAAATTAATTATTCCATACTAAGTACAAGTGTAATGAGATCTTTGACACCCTCAATATTTCAAACATTTTACTTTTGGCCTTTCTGTGTTCGAAACATTTATTTTTTTTGGCTTGAAATATGTTTAGGAATGTTAAAAGTGTCATCCAGGAGAGTTTCAGAATTTTTAGAGGAGGTTCAAGGTAATTTTGGACCATGAGGCAGTGTGCCTCTGTAATTTTGATGTGTCACGGAGGCCAGGCTCTGTGATAGGTAGTGTCACAGAGGTCGACCTCCGCGATATGTATCGTGCCACACTGCAGTGTAAAATATTGTGAAGTCACTTAAGGCTTAAGGGCTTTTTGATCTTTTTCTTCTCTTTAAACACCCGATTCATGACCTATAACCCAAATAAACATAATTTTCTCTCTTCTCAATCAGTTATCAACATTCATCCCTCTTTCACTTTCAAGAACAATTAGGGTTGGGTTTATTTCACAAATTCATCTCCTAAGTCCCCAATTCCAAGTTTCCTTCAAGAAGTCTAGCAAATCCAGGTATGTGGGGTTTGAACAAGGATACTCTTTCATCCTTAGACCCAAAAGCTTTGGGTTTTGCAATTAAATTTATGAGGTTTTCAATTAGGGTGCATACCCAATTTTCTTATTTCTGAGATTATGGTATTATCATGTGATTCAAAAGTTTAATTTTCACAAGAATTTACCTTTACACATGCTTTTACTTGCATGATTGTTATTATGAAATAAATTTCATTATTTTGACATGAAGTTTGATATTTTTGATGAGAGGATTCTATGAGATTATGACTGATTTAAAGTTTAAGCATAAGTTACTAAGGTTATAAGAAGTTTAAGCTTATAAGCACAAGTTACAAGTATTACATCATGATTAAAGTTTATCTTGATCCTATGATCTACGATAAAACATGAAATCTACAAATTTTCTTATGAATATGATTTAAGTAAGAGACACATAGTTGGTTTTCAGTTTATAAACCCATATGCTATTTTAAGATGGATTTGATAAGTATGAGCATATAAGCATATGTTTTGGGAGTAGTATTAGCACTGAGAGGGAATATGAGTTTGGCGCATCCTATTCTCTAAAAACTATGTGCCACCATAGGTTTATATTTAGGGGCCTAGCCAGAGAGTGTCCCCTCCTTTACCCAATATAGGCTAAGTATAGTGATATTTAAGTTAAGTTTCCATTCTGATGGCAAAGGTAGAACAGCTCTCCCTAATGTGGGTAAGACATTGGACTCCATGATAGCTCACATGGTTTATGTTGGTTATAAGAATCTCCAACAAAAGTTAATATTTCAGAAACTAAGTATAATGACATACTAATATTATCAGATTATGCTTTATTATTCATGCATTATGATTTTTCAGCTTTCATTATTATTCATGATCAAGGTGAGTCCCTTTACACTTAGCGTATATATTTTGAAAGTATGTTCAGGTTAAGTTTTACTTATTACATTCACCCCACATACTCAGTACATTCTTGAAGTACCGACCCACATATATGTATATGTGCTACATTGTTTCATAATGTAGGTTTTGATATTCGTCCCCAGTAACACGATTGATGTTGGGAGTATTTATGCACTTTAGTGTTATCATCTTAGCTTATTTAGCCTTATTTTGCGGTAAATTTGTCTAATTTATGTGTATATAATGATATAAATAAGAATATAAGTGTTTAAGTATGTGGTCACAAGGTTTAAAAGTCTTTTAAAAGAAGTTTAGGTTCAAATTGATCATCTAGAGTCCAGATGAGAAAACTAGTTTCATTGGCTTGGGCTAGGCATTGTTATAGTCTATCGTGATGGATTTTAGTGTGTCTAATGAGTTCCTTATGATTTAAATGTGTGATTATATAATATAAAACTTGTTTATAATGTACAAGAGTCAATTTAATCAAGCCAAGAGCCAACTAAATAAGCTAGCGATTAATAGGACTAGACTAGGCTTAGCTTGAGTTTCTAGTTCATCGCTATGAATTGTTTGTTATGTTGAGCTCTAATACATGGTATTTATCACGTAGTATGCTTGGTGAGTTAATTTTTAGGATACATGGAAGATTCAAAAGTTGTAAATTAAGTAGAAACAACACCATAAGGAGTGGGATGGAAGACAAAAGGAAAAGGCAAAATAAACGGAAGGAGTGCATTCCAGTGAGCCAGGGCAATTTGAAGGCTACGCCCCCTTTAGACCACTGGATTGTATCAGGATATGACTCACTTATCCCATGGGGCTACTCCAGGTGGCACCTTCTCTACTCCCATGGTCCAGAACAGGCGGCGCATGGCCTATTTATACACGATAATTTTTCCCCACCTATAAATACAATACTTAAACACTTTGTTTAACACCTTGGATGGTTTTGAAACTTTGAGAGGGGATGGAAAATACTTCAATTAGGATTTTTATTCTTTTACTTTTGCTTTTTAATGGATTTTATCATGTATTTATTTATCTTGATTACGACTATGTCCATGAGTGGCTAAATGCCCCCTTTCTGGGGTTAAGGCCATGAACATGTTTACTTTCACTTTGAATTAAGTTTGATTGGATTTTTTTTATCATATTTGGTAGTTTTTTTTTTCCTTTTTTAAATATTTGAAGGAGTATCTAATCTTAGAATACATATATTGTCGACCTTATGATCTTGAAAAAGAGAATAGAAAGATAGAACGTGGGGATAAATAGAGTAATGTTCTTATTCTTTTATGAAATAAGGAATTTGAATTAGAGACTAGGATAGAGATATAACTATGTACCTTTCTTGGTTCACATGTAGGATGATATCTTCATGAATTTAATTGTATTATTACATCTCCGCTCAATGATGTAGTTGTAATGTTCAAGTTAGGTAGACGATTAGAGGTCAATAGACCATGATCATGCGATAAACCCTACGAATCAACAACCATGATAAGTAGTCTAACTAATGAAGTTCAATGGCGTAGTATGATTGTTCGTAATCCTTAACCTTGGATCTATATCCATTGATTGTTCAAAGTCATTACTTTTCTGCATTAGTTTATTTACTTTTAGTTTACAACTCTAAAACTCTGTTAGTTGCGTAATATCAATAGTTACACTAGAAGTATATAGTTGTTAAAACAAGTCCCTATGGGATTGATATTCGTCTTTATTTGAGGCCACTGTATTACTTAGCGAGACCATATACACTTGCGTGTGCGCTTGGGTGCAATAAGTTTTTGGCGCTGTTGTCGGGGACTTGTAAATACGAACCTATCTAATTTTTCATTTTTCTATATTGAATTTTATATAGTTTAGTTTATTTTAGTTTATTTTAGTTTTTTTATCACACTTCTTGACATGGTAGCTAGGATAGATGGTTTTTGAGGGACAATGATTCTTGTCATTTTTGTGGAGGACCCCATCAAGAGGCTTTTTGTCTAGATTTTGATGGAAGCATTTTGAGGGGACCTGCTTGTTTCTGACTTGTGGTGCAGACAATAAGTTGGTGTGTCGTTTGTGGAAATATGTATCACTCTGCAGATATGTGTGGTTCTAATCCTGATTCAGTCATGTTTGTGGGTAATGCTTAAAAGACAACTAGGGAGGTAGATGCAGAGTTGACTACCCAACTGACTGGATACAAAGTTTTTGATAATTTGAGAAAGTCTGAGTACTTGAAAACTAAAGTCGTTGACTAAGTTAAGGAGATACCACCACCACCTTGTCCACAAATGCTAAGAAAAGAAAAACATGAGGAGGATACTAGCCAATTTATGGAACAGACACAAGAATTTCAGCCATTTAACTATCATCTTTCTTTTGAGACTGCAATCGAGAAGGTGAATAAAAGTAAGGGTGTTGTAGATAGTGTAAATCATGAAGTGGGATTGGTTGAGCCTCTCTCAAATCCCTTTGCTACATTATTCTTAGATGATTTCTTTTTCATAGAATCATCTAAAATAGTGAGAGAGTGTGAAGATAAGGAACAAGAATCTTATATTCTTAATTTTACACTAGATAAGCAACATAAAAACACACCTCACTTCAAAGTTGAGTGGTTTACCATGCACTATCCATTACTCAGTTCCTTAATCTTTTCACCACCACCCTTTGAGTGAATAAAAAAGATGGACGCGCAGTTAGGGTAAAATTTATATCCTCAAGGTGGAGGAAAAATTTTATTGGGTCATGCCGCGACACTAAATCAGGCGCTCTTTGGGAGGCAACCCAAGTTAAGATATGTTTTATTTTTAGTACTTTATTTTTTTTACTTCACTAGTTTTTGTTTTTTTTGAGTCACAGGTTGATGGGAAGTCTGAGTACGAAAAAATTGAGCTAAGGAGCATGGCGGAGACTAAGTGTAGGGTCTCCATACCGACCCTCTTGATGTATAAAGATGCTAATAGCTAGGCCTAGAGCCCTCAAATACTATTTCTATATCTACCTTTAGAGTATACTTTAGGGACAGAGTAGATTCTTAAGTGTGGGATAGGGAAATTCCCAGTTTTAGGGTAATTTTAATTTTTTTGTGTTAGGAATAAGTGAGATATTCTTGTTGGTGCTATAGTTGATTATATGATGCAAGTGTTTTGG
Source organism: Capsicum annuum (assembly GCF_002878395.1). Taxonomy (NCBI): domain Eukaryota; kingdom Viridiplantae; phylum Streptophyta; class Magnoliopsida; order Solanales; family Solanaceae; genus Capsicum; species Capsicum annuum. The sequence continues at coordinate 104,738,197 of NC_061116.1, read as the reverse complement.
TTGTAAATAGCATGTTTATTGTGTGAATTACTACTTTTGAGACTCCTGGGCTCTTGATTATGGCTCTTGTACTTGTTGGCTTAAAGTTGAATTCATGTGATTGTTTGGTTGAGAATCAATGATGATCGTACTTGAGTTGAACATGTTCCATGTGCATGTAAGGTTGTTGTATATTCCTTGTTGCATTTAATTTATTGAACTTGGCTGGTGTGTATACGGAGCGAAATAAAGAGTGTGGGTTTAGGAGATGATATAGGCATTTCCTTGATAGCCCAGTTTTATACCTTTTTATTACATACCCTTGTGCATTATCCTAGTTAACCCCCATTGAGCCTTTAGCTTTTTCTTTGGCAGCCTCATATGTAGCCTAATCCTCTTCTTTGATTGACCTTAATTTGATAAAAAAGGCTCTTAAGCACTTTAATATATAGATTAATTGAGTTAAAAGGTTGTAAATTCAAGAAAAAAGGGTGAGATTGAATCCCTTAAGTAGTAGCTATTGGTGTTAAAAAATGATATGTGTATGGTTAGGAGTTGGGTACTAAAAAAAATAAAAATTTGTTCAAATTGAATAAGTTGTACATAGAATACTCCCACTATAGTATTTCTGAATAAGCTTAATGAGATGGGGTGAAAAACAAAAGAATGGGGTAGACAAAAAGGGTGTAATTTGGTTGTTGAAGGTGAATTAATTATAAAAGTGATGTATTAAAGCACTTAGGGAAGATAGTCACTATTACTGGCTAGAATAGTCCCTACCCATCCCTTAGCCTACATCTAAATTACAACCATTAAAGACCCATTTGATCTTAAGATTTTAATATTTTGATAGTAATGGCGTACTACACTAAGGGAAAGCTTATGGTTCATTTTGTGTGAGTTGTGAATCCTTTGTGAGTGTGAGCGTAAATTGATTCTTGTACCCATTCTACTATAAATTGAATTTATGTGAGTCTTTATGGGTAACTCTCTTGTTGTGAGGGCACATGTTTGATGGTAGTGAGGTGATTTGAATGATGTATTTTATTGAACAATATGCATTAGTTTGCCAACTAGGTGAGTCAATTCTTAAGGCTAGGATGTTTTGGAAGTAGTGTTCTTGAACTTTCAATTGTGTACATAACATGCTTAGTGTAGTAACTTGCATTCTGTGTAATCATTGTTGTAATAGCTTGAGTGTCTCTCTTGTAGTAGAAGTGTAGATTCTCCCTAGATTATGATTCTTAGAGGAAAGAATTATTCGAGGACGATCAATGCTTCAAGTGTGGGGTGGTGATGTTGGGTGTATTTATGCACTTTAATGTTGTCATCTTAGCTTATTTAGCCTTATTTTGAGGTCAATTTTTGTGCTTTATGTGTTGATAATGATATAAATAATAATCTAAGTGTTTAAGTATGTGGTTACAAGGTTTAAAAGTGTTTTCAAACAAGTTTGGGTTCAAATTGGTCATCTAGAGTCTAGACGAGAAAACTAGTTTCACTGGCTTGAGCTAGGTGTTGTTCTAGTCTATCGTGATGGATTCTAGTATGTTTAGTGAGTTCCTTATGATTTAAATGTGTTATTATGTATGGAAAAACTTGTTTATTGTGTCCAAGGGTCAATTGAATCAGGCCAAGAGTCAACCAAATAAGCTAGAGATTAATAGGACTAGGCTAGGCTTATCTTGAGTTTCTAGTTCATCACTATGAATTGTTTGTTGTGATGATCTATAATCCGTGGTATTTGATTATGTAGGATGATTGGTGACTTTATTTTGAGGATACATGAAGGATGTAAAAGCTTGAAATTAAGTGGAAACAATACCACAAGGCGTGGGATGGAAGACAAAAGCAAAAGGCAAAATAAATGTAAGGAGTGCATTCCAGTGAGCCCGGGAGATTTTGAGGATGCGCCTCCTTTAGACCACCAAAGGGACCATTATGCACCTCACTTATCCCGTGGGACTACCTCAGGTGGTGCCCTCTCTACTCCCATGGTCTAGAACTAGCGGCATATGGCCTATTTCCACACGACAATTGTTCCCTACCTATAAATACAATACTTAAACACTTTGTTTAACACCTTGGACAAATTTGAAACTTTGATAGGGGCTGGAAAACACTTTAATTAGGGTTTTTCTTCCTTTTTACTTTAACTTTTTAATGGATTTTATCATGTATTTAGTCATCTTGATTACGACTATGTCCATGAGTGGCTAAACTCCTCCCTTTCCAAGGTTAAGGCCAAGAACATGTTTAATTTCGATTTGAATTGAGTTTGTTTGTATTGCTTATCATATTTGGTTTTTTTTTTATCTTTGTTTTAACTATTTAAAAGAGTAGCTAACCTTAGAATACATATGTTGTCGACCTTGTGATCTTGAGAGGGGGAATAAGAAGATAGAATGTAGGGATAGATAGAGTAAGGTTCTTATTCTTTTATGAAATAAGAAATTTGAATTAGAGACAAGGATAAGGATATACCTACAAGCCTTTCTTGGTTCACATATAGGATGATAGCTTTATGCATCTAATTGAATTATTACATCCTCACTCAATGATGTAGTTGTAATGTCCAAGTTAGGTAGATGATTAGAGGTCGGGAGACCATGATCATGCAATAAATCCTACGAATCAACAACCATGATAAGTAGTATAACAAATAAAGTTCAATGGCATGGTATGATTGTTTTTACAACTCTAAAACTCTCTTGGTTACGTAATCTTAATAGTTAAACTAGAAGTAGATAGTTGTTAACACAAGTCCCCATGGGATCAATATTCTGCTTTATTTGAGGCCACTTTATTACTTGGTGATACCATGTACACTTGCGTGTTTGCTTGGGCACAATAATGATTAATTGCGGGCACTATTTCCTATGTTCAAATAGTTGGTGAGTCCTCATAGTTTGAGGGCCAAGTTTATGTTGATTCCTGATGTTAAATGCAGTTATTTTAGTGAATTTGATTTCAGTTTAGGTTAGCTGGGGTCTATCCCAGTGGCTTTTTAGTCATTATATTAGAGGCTCTTCAAGACTAGTTAGATTATGTTTCTTTCCATTTTCCACAAATTTGAAGGTTATTAAGTTATAGAGTTTTAGCTGGGATTACTTATATGATTGAATTCCATTTTCAGTCTTCTTCAGTATTCATTCATGATTTAAATTTACCTTTATGAGAGTTTAGAGCTGACTAGATATCATGGGTCATCTTGGGCTATTCATAGTTTTAAGCATTGGACGTCTAGGGGTACCTTCATAGAGTTACACGATGAGTATGTATAGCTTGCTTACATTTTAGTTTCTTAGAGGCCATTGGCACTGGACATGCAGTCTTTAGCCAACTTGATAACCCGACCTAATATTTCAGATTGTATAAGGATTTTTGCTAGTGTTAAGGTGATGTCTTTACTATTTGAGCAAATTCAGGGTTGTAAATTTGAGGATAAGAGACTTTGCATCATCTATGATTCGGTGTTAAGTGGTGAGTCTAAGAGGGCTGCCATAGATTCTGAGGGTGTCTTGATATTTGATATTCGTATTTGTGTTTTGAGGGTTGACGACTTGATTCAGTCGATTTTGTATGAGACTCATAACTCCAGATATTCAATTTACCCAGTTACAGCTAAGATGTATAGAGATTTGAGGCAGCATTATTAGTAGAGTGGTGAGAGATGTAGTGGACTTTACAGTGTATTATCTATGTTGTCAGTAGATGAAGGCTAAGTATTAGATACCTAGTGGCTTGATTCAAAGGTTTCCCTTTCCTAAGAAATGGGATTGAATTACCATGGACTTTGTTAGCGGTTTGCCTTATACTTCTCGTGGTTCTGATAATATTTTGGGTTATTGTGGATCGGTTGACCAAGTTGGCACCTTTCCTTCCTATTCAAAGGTTTTTTAGCACTGAGAGGTTAGCATGTATCTATGTTAGTGAGATAGTCTATTTGCATGGTGTGCCTATATCAATCATTTTAGATGTGGGTTCAGTTTTCACTTCTAGCTTTTATAGAGTTTTTCAAGTGGATTTTGGTACTTAGGTGGATCTTATCACAACCTTCCATCCCCAGATCGACAAAAAATTAGAGAGGAATATTCAGGTACTCAAGGATATGCTCCAAGCTTATGTTATCGATTTTGGAGGTCAGTGGCAGCAAGACTTAGCTTTGGCAGAGTTTGCTTATAATAATATAGTTAAAGTATTGAGATGGCACCTTTTAAGGCTTTTTATAGTTCGCGAAGTTGTTCCTCGATTGGTTGGTTTAAGACTTTCAAGATTTTGCCCAGTGGTAGTAACTTCCTAGGAGTCATTGGATAGAGTCAAGGTGATTAAAGATAGGCTGAAGGTAGCTCAGAGTAGGAAGAAGGTCTATGCATAGAGTAGACTTTGTGCCTTATGATTTGGAGTTGTTGATCGAGTATTCCTCCATCTATCACCCATAAAGGGTATGATGAGGTTCGGGAGGGAAGACAATATAATGACCTTCTAGGTTATTTCCTTGATTTTCATGCCCTTTTAACATTTCAATCCTTCCCACAATGGCTATAGGTCATTTATGACTTGCTGGAACTGTCTATTTAGTGATTGAATAGTTTATTTGGATTTTAGTCTCATTTCCCTATTTTGGAGCTTTCGCAGTTCATGATTTAGTCTTGAACCAAAACTCTTAGTAGATGACCTCAGATGAGAATTCCAACAGTCCTATCAGCTCTAAAACATCTACTTTAGGCTAGGTGGACCGTTGGTTTGGGTCTCGAGTTACTCGAGCTCATTTTGAGCTATTGGTCAGAAAGTTAAGAAATTAGAAGTAAGGTATGGGACCCATATTTTGTCAAAACAACCTTGGATGGAAATTTTTACTGCGCCGTTGAGTCTGAAACATTGAATATGACATGGTTTCATAGTCCATTTGCATATATGGGATTCCAAAAAAATCTCGAGGATTGGCAGATACTTGGAGTTTTTCCAAGTCTATCGTTGTATCAGCTACATCGCTGTCGTGATGCCAAGGGTCTCGATTATGAGATCCTTAACATTCACCAAGATACCGCGATTGCGGTATATATATCATAATTGAAAAAAGTCTAATATGGCCCTATATGTTGTGATTGCGAGGCTCTGGTTGTGATTGTGATTAGCGTCTGTAGACACAAGATATGGTGGTCGCAGAGCCTTAGGTCACGTTAGCGACTACCTAGGACCTGGGTTGGGTATAAATTGAACCCTTTTTTCCAATTTTGCTCATTATACATCAATTTCTTGAGAGCTAAAAACCCTAGATGCGAGATAAAGTGGGATTAAAACTTGTAGATGATTTGGGGAGCTTGGTTAACGATTATTTTGTGATTTCCCTTCAAATTCATAGTAAGATTCCTCCAAATTCTTAATAAGTTCTTAGATAATAGGCCTTTGAATTCCTAATCTTTACCGGTTTATTTAAGACCCGATTTGTGCTCAAGTTTTGAGCATAACTTCCTTATCCTTCAAAGGACATGTGATGGGTTCAATTTTGGATTCTATTCACGGGATCCGAGGGCCCGTTCTTGACTCAAAATTTGACCCAACCCATTATATGGAAATATGGGTCTCATTTGACTCTTAATGACGTGTAGATTATGATTTTGATAGACCGATGACATTTTGGGATCATTTTGTAATAACGAACATCTTGCGGATAATTCAAAGGTTTGTAGTTCGGCATTGGGATAGAATACTGTCTACTCTTCCTCACAAGATGATGTGTTTATATATTGTATATAAATAAGAATGTTAAGATTGATTATGGGTAGAAGATCGTTACTTAGTATTGATTATTTAAGTTTGGGGATTACATGAGGGATTTACCTGTAAGTATTTCTAGGATCCTATTGTATTTTTCATAAATTAAGATAATTCGTAAAATGGTTATGATATGATGCTTGATTTTGGATGTAGTTTAAGTGTTAGAAGCGTGGTTAGTATGATTAACCTTATTTGGGCTATTATAGCGACCTTAAAACTGCAAGTTAGATGGATTTGACTTAATTGATCATGTTCTTGGTGGAATTCCTATATTAGAGCTAATTAAGGCATATATACCATCTAAAAGATAGTATAGATACCTAAGCCTATTTCGGGGTAGAAATTTCTTAAATATAGAACTCGAGGATTAGAAGTGGATTCCTCCGGCCCACCTTAGGCCAAGACTTGTGTTAGCCCCTGTGGACTTATATACGCATGTTAGACAAAGTTGAGACTTCTGAGCCTTTAGTATAAGGATTAATTCATGACTTGGTGAATGATAAATTTTTTTTTGGATTATGATTAATGACTTGTTTCTATGCTATGACTTGCAGACTTGATTTATGATATGGTCCATCGATATGGTTAATAATATAGGCATAAGCATAGTTATGATATATAGCCTGTAGATATGAGATACCTTATAGAGGTGATATGACCCATAATTATGATATGTGGCCTATAGATATGAGATGCCTTATAGAGGTGCTATGCCCCACAATTATGATATATAGTCTATAGATATGATATGCCCTATGGATACAATATGGCTTATAGATATGATATGCCTCATAGATATACTATCACTTATAGATATTAGATGGCTTAAAATACTATTATTCATATATCTTCCAGATATGTATATGGGCCTAAGGACATGATTATGATGTCGTAAATATTTCGGACACATTATTAAGCCCAAGGCTGTGTTATGATATCAATTGGACATTCGGGAAGTGTTTGTACTTGTAAAGGCTGTGGTTGTATTTTATAGATATATTGATGCTTATGGTTCCATTGTTTGAACACTGGTGATGGCATGCATAGATTTGGTACATTCATGATCATTAAATTGGTACATAATACGATTATAACTAAAATATGATTTTATTATTATTTTTCCTAAATAGGGGTTACAACACACTTTTCACCTTAAAAATGGATTTCTTTATTAAAATAATTTCTTGTATTAATGAATAGCCTATGTTTAGGGAGATTGAAAAGGATGTTTTAATGATTTGATCGATACAGATTCTGATTTATGATTCTTATGCTACTATATACTCTGGTCATGAGAGATTCTGACCTTTTCTATATTTTTATAATGATTTAGTCCTAAAGTTTACACCGGTCAATGAATTTATGGATTTACACTCCTTTAAACCATGACTTGAGTCAGTGTGCCTATTATATAACTATATACACATCTCTCTAATATGGGACAGAGGATGATGATGTATCAATGATAGAAATTCTAGGAAAAACTCGATGATAGATTATAGTATTACTTTTATATATATGTGAGGATGATTGTGATGATATGTTTATATACTTGGCAAGGCCAGCAGATGATTATAATGATATGCTTATATACCCGGCAAGGCTGGTGGATAATTATGATCATATGCTTATATACCCGGCAAGGCCGGAGGGTGATTATGATGATATGCTTATATACTCGGCAAAGCTGGAGGATGATTATGATGGTGATGGTTATGATGATGATAATTATGATATTGCTTATACTTATTAGTTTGAGTTCGGATATACATTATGATACTCAGATTAGTTATGATATTATGGAATCTATTATATTCATCTTTGCATGCGCATTGCCTATCACCAGTATGTGCCAATATCTATCATCCTTATGGGTATGGATGATGAGTATGGCTTGTGGTGTATTGTATGTTGATTGAACCTTATGAGCCTTGGGTGATAGGAGTTCGTAAAAGGTTCGGTTAGGTATTATTTGTTAGGACTAGCTGGTTACTCGCATTGTCATTTCTATTGTTATCGTGGCAGATTGGTTAAGGATTTGGTATCGAGATCTGAGGTATGATTCTGGCTCTTTTATCTTACATTATATTATTATACATGGCTATCTCATGATTAAACATATGGATTAGAAACCCTGATGTGTTGTAACATTAGTTCCTATTATGATTATGAGGTCTTATAATGCTAGACGATGATTTAGGTTGTACCTCGTGTTGACCTTGTTCATATATATATATATGTATGTATATCTGTCCCTATTTAACTATAGTGTTACCATATGTCCTTTTCTTTCATTTATTTAGATTGTATATTTATTCCTATATATATATATATATAAAATATATATATATATATCTTTCTTTCATCCTGATTTTTTATGTTGGCCAGTGATATACGGTAAGTGTTAAGATTTTTAAGTATGGCTGGAATAGGATAGTTCACCCTTAAAACTTCCGTGGCCTTATTGTGCTGGTTTTTTCGTTATGCATAGGATAGTTATCCTTATTATCTCATTGGCTTTCTTATGTAGTTCCTGAATATTTGGTTTAGTTTTCATTCTGTTTATATGTTATATGTATCTTCATTATCTTTGGAGCTCAGTCAACAGTTTCCTACTAAGTACCACATATTTGGTACTCATACTACACTTCTGTAGCCTGCAGAGCATAATATGGGTTATTGCTGGTGTTGTGTGCGTCGTATGGAACAACCATAATTTGGAGACATAGAGTTAGATCCTGACATTTGGAGTATTAATTTCTCCCTCTTATGTACTATACTATGTTGTATTCATAGATGGTCGTATCTGTATATTCATTTAGTACCTCAATTGTATCCTTCTTATATTAGAAGCTCTTGTACTAATTCCACCAGGTTTTGGGATTATCTTATGTATTTTAGTCTTTTATTTCACCTATTCCGTATTCTTCCTTTCATTTTTATGGGTAGTCCATTACTAGCAGTTTCGGACTACATGATTGGCTTTCCTACTGATTGGTTATAGTAGGTGCCATATGACCTAAGAAATTTAGTCGTGACAGGCAAACTTAGCCCTAGATATATTGGACCCTTTGAGATTTTACACACAGTTAGTGAGTTGGATTATGAGTTATTGTTACTCCCCCCAATATTTCTATGTTTTCCATCTAGTTTTCCATGTTTTTATGTTGCGGTGGTACATTACTGACCCTTCTCATGTTCTTAGGTGGGACTTAATTCGGTTGGATGATCGATTGCCCTTCGTGGAGGAGCCTGCGCTCATTTTGGCTAGTGTTGTTAGGAGGTTGCACACTAGAGAATTCTAGTAGTTAAGGTTTAGTTGAGGCAACTCCTATTAGAGGAGGCTACTTGGGAAATCAAGAGCGAGAAGCAGACGATTATCCTCACCTGTTCGAGGCTTCAAGTATATCCTAATTCTGTACTTCGCAGGCAAAAGTTCTTTTAATAGTGGATATTGTAATGGCCATATCAAGAGGCCACCGGGTTCTACCTAAAATTAGCACCTACTCCCACATACCAAACAAGCATACTCATCAATTATTCAATCTTCTCAAAGTCCCAAAATAAGCTCCATTAAGGGTTCAACATGTGTAAATAAGCCTATCAAAACTAACACAAGTCTTGGACTAAGGTGGGCCAGAGGGCCCCACTTCTAATCCCCAAAATACATTTTAAGGTAAATTCTACCCCAGAATAGGCTAAGGTATCTAAATTCATTTTTGGATGTTAAATAAGCACTAATTAGCCCTAAGATAGTAATTTATCCTAAAACATGAGCAACTAAGTCTACTGCGCCTAAATTATGGTTTCAAAATCTAAACAGTCCAACTAACATAACTATTTTCAATCATACATCCAATACCTGAATCTTATCCTTTATCTAGCATAACATCATAATCATACTACGAAATAGCTCAACCTATAAAGAGGGCAAACCTATCCTACCTAGACACCAAAGAAAATCTTGAAGAATTTGGTAAACCGATGATATCCCTTTTCAAGATGCTTTCGTAAGATTCCATGCTATTGAAATCACATTCTACTTTTAAAAATAGAGAATAATGATAACCATATTGCACTATTGTACCTCGGATCCTACAATCGCATTAAAATACCAAGTGGGGCTTATTTGCATAATCGTACTTTCAAAATCGATAAAACGTCCCTCTATGCTTAAGGAACATTTACCCTAAAAATGGGTGAATTTTGAGCTCAAATGGTGCTATAATTAACCCACCATTATTTTTAGGAAATAATGAGAAATTAGCCATGGAATTTGATGAAGTTTGCCAATAATTCAAAGAAGAAATGCGTTAATTGAGTCTATAAACACTTCAAAATCACCCACTGTAATCATCTTCCTGGTCATTTTCTATATTTCCATTCATTTTCTCCGTTTAGATCTTTCCTATAGCTGCCCTAAGTCAGTTATGACTTGCTAGAATTGATAGTTTGGTTACCAAGCAATACGTTTGTTTTTTATAGTGAATTCCCTATTTTGAAACCTTTACTGGTTCAAATTATCTACCGGGAAAAACCTTTTGTCAAAAAACCTCGTATGCCAATTCTAACTGTTCCAACAACTCTGAAACATCAATTTTAGGTAGGTGGACCCTTGTTTTTTTCCCCAAGGCTCCCACACATGTTTTGAGTTATTGACCAAGAGTTAATAAATATGGCAAGTAGGTGTGGGACCTACTTTTCATTAAAACGACCTCAAATGGAAATTTTGACTGTGCCATTGAGTCCAAAATATTGAATTTGATATGGTAGCATAGTTCATTTTCATATACGATATTCAAGATGAATCTCGAGGGTTGGTGAAGACTATAAAATATTCCAAGTCTCCAGCTAGTGCATTAAATTTGGTGTGACATCTAAACCGACCCTTGAGGTGCTTTAGTATCCTTAGCTCAACTAATATGTACCACTGTAGCGTTACCTGGGCACTTTAACAGCTAGGTCTAAAGCGGCCCATGGTCCATTTTAGTGGCCTGGCTTGTGGGAGCGGGTATCGCTTAGTGGTACCTAAGAGCTTTAGCGGTGTCCGCTAAAGTGGCCCTGGGTCCACTTTAGCTGCACTTGGTGCTTATAATTATCCCTTTTGGCCCGATTCCTTCCCACTTTTCACCCATTCTCAAGAGAGTAAAACCCTAAATAGTGTGAAAACTTGGAAGAATTATTTATGGGTGATTGTGGAGCTTTATTATCATTAATTTACACGATTCTTCATCGAATTTGTGGTTAGATTCCATTATTTTCATAATTAAGCTATTTTATAGTATTATTATGATATTATGCTAAATATGGGGTAGGATCTAGGTGTTGGAGGTATAATTAAAAATATTTAGTTTGGTTAGACATTTTAGGCTATCTTGAAATCGTAATTTAGGCATGCTCAACTTAGTTGCTCATGTTTTAGGATAAATTTCCATCTTAGGGATATTTAGGGCTTATTTAACACCTAGAAATGAATTTATATACCTTAGCATAATCCACGATAGAATTTGCCTAAAATGGATTTTGGGGATTATAAGTGGGCCCCTCCAGCCCACCTTAGGCCAAGACTTGTGTTAGATTTTATAGATTTATTTATGCTTGATATACCCTTGTTAATACGTTTGGGACTTTGAAGAGATTATATGCTTGTTGATTATGCTAGTTTGGTAATTAAGAGTTAGTGCTAATTTCAGGTAAGTTTCGATGGATAATTATTGTGATTTAGTGATATGGTTTATTAATACCATTTTACATGGTAATTAATGATGATAATGATTATGAGTTTCGTTTTGAGTCCAGTAGTTGATGATGATAATGATATATGTCCAGCGTATGATTATGATATTGATAATATGAGTTCCAGTTCAAGTCTGGCATATGTTAATGCTATTGATTATATGATTTTCGATTCATGTGCAAAGTGATGGTAATGACAATATTTATGATATGATATGGTTTGGGTGGATTCTTGGTTATGGCATGATAACTTAGTAATTTGTGGTTATCGGGTTATTTACTTTCCTTAATTGTACCCTCCAGGCTTATTAGGGCCTGCTTTGGGTTATTTACTTTTCTACACTTATTGGCTTATAGGGGCCAATATTGTAGATACAACTATGAGATCTCCGAGTTACTATTTTTTATGTATTTATTCATTCATGTACAATAGTGTTGTAGCTTATTCTAGGTTTTTTCTTTTACCTTGACTTACTTTAATTATCTTGTATCTTATCGTATTCATATAATAATTTAGCTCAGTCGACCGATGATGACTACTAAGTACCCGTGGGTTTGGTACTTATACTTTACTTCTGTACCTTTTTTATGTAGATCCGAGCACTAGTTGCCGCTGCTAATCTGACTAATGTGCTGAGTGATTTTAAAGATTCGGTGAGCTCTTGGAGTCAAAGTTACCCCTTTATCCTTCTATGTATCTATGTCTAATCTTTCATTTTTGAGACAGGTTGTATTTGACTATTCAATACCTATGTTTTTCTTATAGTATCTCTGTACCGACATTATTGAGTCTTGGGATGGTTGTTGCTCTTTTATCTATCTATTAGACTGTTATGACTGCTTATTTGTTGTTTTAACTCTTTAAAGGTTAATTATTGGCCAATTGAGGCCCTTTCTACAAAGTTAGCCTATTGTTTATACTCTGGGATATGGTTTGTCTTATGTAGTGGCAGGATAAAGTAGGTGCCATCATGACTAGCAAATCGAATTGTAACACCCACTAACGATTCTCCCAAATTCCCACACTCTTTAGGGTTCCACACACTTGAGAATGAGAGAAAAATGGGAAAATATCGGGCTAAGTTGGGGTTTTTTATAGGCTCCCCAGGTGTCTAGGTGTCGCTTAAGTAGACACCGAGTCGCTTAAGTGGTCATAGCTTAATCGACCTAGTGTCACTTACATGATACTAGTCACTACTGCCAACTATTGCCTAAGCGACCATCTCTTAAGCACAAAAGGCATCGCTTAAGCAACTGGCATGCCTCTTAGGCGGCATTCGCTTAAGCGACCCATAGGACGCGTAAAACATGCATAGCACCAGCTGAGACTTAGAATTTTTCCAAGTCTCTGCCAACCCCTCAGGATTAATTCAAAATCTTGTATATGCAAACGAACTATGCTACCCTATAAAATTTGATGTTTCGAACTCAATGGCACAGTCAAAATTTCTATCCAATGTCATTTTGATTAAAAAGTGGGTCCTACACCTATGTTTCATTTTTCTTAAATTTCGCAAATGGCTCAAAATGAGTTTGGAAGCCTCAAGACCCAAACGAAGGGTCCACCTAGCCTAAAATCAACGTTTTAGAGTTGTTGGAACTGTCAGAATTGGCATACAAGGTTTTTTACTGATGTTTTCGCCCGATAGCCAATTTGAACCAGTGAAGACTTCAAAATAGGAAATTGGCTCTAAAAGCTAAACGAACTACCTAGTAACTAAATTGTCAATTCTAGAAAGTCATAAATGACTTAGGGAAGCTATATGAAAGCTCTAAACGATAAAAATAAGCAAAATACAGGAAATGACCTAGAGGGTTATTCAATATCTACTACTAATTGAACTTTTATCCACAAAAGTAAAGGATTAGAATGCACCCGAAACCTCAAATAGTTGAGGGTACTGGGTTCACATCTCGATCTTGATCTCCCAAGTAGCCTCCTCTACTGGGAGATGCATCTACTGAACCTTAACTACTAGAATCTCTATATTGCGTAACCGTCTGACATCAATAGCCAAAATGGGCATATGATTCTCCACGAAGGTCAATGGCTTATCCAACAGAACTGAGTACCATCTAAGCACATGAGATAGATCAGGAATATATCGCTGCAGCATGGAAACATGGAAAATAGGATGGACAACAGAAAAATTTGAAGGTAAGGCTAACTTATAATCCATCTCACCAATTATGCAAAAAATCTTAAAGGGACCAATATTTCTAGGGCTGAGCTTGCCTTTCCTCCCAAACCTCATCACACCCTTCATGGGGGATACGTGAAGGAATACCCAGTCACCTACTATAAATTTCAAGGCACAAAATCTACGATCTACATAAGCCTTCAGTCTACTCTGAGTTGCCCTCAAACTATCCCGAATTACCCTGTCTCTATCTAATGACCCTTGAAGCAAGTCAGTACCACAAGGTGTAATATCAAAGTCTTAGACCATCCAATCAAAAAATGGTATCACCTACCACGCAAATCTTCAAAAGGCGCCATATCAATACTCTAATGGTAGAGATTATTATATGTAAAAAATGTCAAAGCTAAGTGTTGCTCCCACTAACCTCAAAAATCCATAACACAGGCTTGGAGCATATCCTCGAGAACCTAAATAGTTTGCTCTAACTTTCTGTTGGTCTGAGGATGGAAGGTTATATTAAGATCCATCTGAGTACCCCACTCCTCCTAAAAAAGCTCTCCAAAAGCTAAAAGTGAACAAAAACCTTGATCTGAAATGATAGATATAGGCACACCATGCAAATAGGCTATCTCACTAACATAGATATGGGCTAACCTCTAGGCATTGAAAGACATTTATATAGAAATAAAATGTGCCTACTTGGTCAACCGATCCACAATGAACCAAATACCGTCAAAACTACAAGAAGCATGGGAAAACTACTAACAAAGTTCATGGTAATCTGCTCCCATTTCCACTTGGGAATGGATAACTTCTGAATCAAGCCACTAAGTCTTTTATGCTTGACATCCACCTACTGACAACATAGGTAGTAAGCTATAAAGTCCACCACATATCTTTATATACCACTCCATCAGTAATGCTACCTCAAATCTCTATACATCTTAGATGTACCTGGGTGAATAGAATAGCTAGAGTTGTGAGCCTTATGTAGAATCAAATTTATCTAGTCATCAACCTTCAGAACACAAATGCGACTATCAAATCTCAAAACACCCTCAGAATATATGGTAGCCCTCTTAGGCTCACCATTGAACACCTAATCATGGATGATATAAAGTCTCATATCCTTCAACTGACAACTTTGAATCTACTCAAATAGCGAGGATCTCTCCTAAATATTTGGAAGAATCCTCCTAGGGTCTGAAATATCAGGTCACACTATCTAGTTCACTAAGGACTGGGCATCTTGTGCTAATGTCCTCTGAGAAACTGAAATACAAGCCAAGATACCTATACTCACCGCCTTCTGGCTCAAGGCGTTCACTACTACATTTGCATTGCCTGGATGATATAATATAGAGATATCTTAATCATTAAGAAACTCCATCCATATATGCTTCCTAGAATTAAGCTCTTTCTGGGTTATAAGATGCTGAAGAAAATAATAATCTGTGAAAATCTCACAATGCATGCCATAAAGATAATGTCTCTAAATCTTAAGCACAAAAACTACTACTACCAACTCCAAATTATGAGTCGGGTAGTTGTGCTTTAAATGCCTTGATGCATAAGAAATAACTCAACCCTACTGCATCAACACACAACCCAAACCAACACCAGAAATATCATAATATATGGTAAATCTCTCACTCTCAATAGGAAGAGCCAAAATAGGAGCTGAAGTAAGAAACCTCTTGAGCTTTCTAAAGCTCGACTTACACTCCTCAAACCATAAGGAAGGAACTTTCTTTTGAGTCAATCTATTCATTGGTGCGACAATGGTATCAAATCTCTCAACAAACTGTCTATAGTAATCGACCAACCAATGAAACTAAAAACCTCAAATAGAGATGTAGGTCTGTCCTAATTACGAATAGCCTTAATATTCAATGGGTCTACCATTATCTCATATTTAGATACCACATGCCTAAGAAATGTCACCAACTCGAGCCAAAACTCATATGTTGTGTATTTGGCAAAACGACTATGATCTCTCAAAGTCTGGGCATAATCCTCAAATACTACATATACTTCTCTCTATTCCTCAAATACACAAGGATATCATAGATGAACATAATTAAAAAATCTATATAAGTCTTGAACAAATGATTCATCAAATCCATAAATACAGCTGGGGCATTAGTCAACCTAAAAAATATCACTAGAAACTCATAATGACTGTACCGAGTCCTAAAGGCTGTCTTTGGGATATCTTCAGCCTGAATCCTCAACTAATGAAAACTCAGCCAATCTTAGAGAACATCACCACATCCTAAAATGGTCAAACAAATCATCAATGTGATACATAGGATGCAGATTTTGTACCGTCACCTTATTAAGATACCGATAATTAATACACATACACATGGAACCATCCTTATTCTTCACAAACAACACATGAGCTCCCCAAAGAGATACACTAGATCTAATGAAACCCTTACTAAGAATATCTTGAAGTTCAGCTCCTTAAGATCAATAGGAGCTATACTGTAAGGTGCCATTGAAATAGGATGGGTTCCCAAATTAAGATCAATAATAAACTCAATATCAAGCTCAGGAGGAAGACCGAGTAGATTGGTAGAGAAAACTGTAGGAAACTCACGAACTATAGGACTAGAGTCAAGTGATGGACTCTCTCCACTAACATCACAAATATAAGTGAGATAATACTCACAACCCCTCAAAATAAGTCTCCTAGTTCAGATATAAGAAATAATCCCCGTTGGCTCATAGCTAATAGCTCTTTGCCATACTCCAGGGGTATGCAAGCATGGCTAAGGTAATAGTCTTAGTAAAATTATCCAAGATTGCATGATATTGGGATAATCAGCACATTCCCAGAATCACATCAAAATGTAGTATATCTAACAAAATAAGACTATCCTGAGTATCAAACTCTCAAACAGTGACAAGACATGATCTATAAACCTAATCAATTACTAATGAATCACTCACTGGAGTAGATACACATAATGTCACAGGTAATGAATCCCAAGATAACTCTAACCATGAGGCATAATAAATACACATAATACAATAAGTGGATCTTAGATTAAATAAAGCAAAAGATGACTGATGGCACACCAAAATAATATTTGTCATAAAACCATCCAAAGATAGCCTCGATTTTAGCAAGTACAACATACAACTAACCACACCCACCACCTGACTGGGCTCCTAACCAATATCCTATCCTACCTACCCATGAAGCTCCATAAGTACCCTGGGTACCACCTCTACGACTATGCATACCACCTCTAGCTTGAAGCAAAAATGTCTAAATTGATGGAATACTCTGAGCTGAAGAAACCTTCTCTCATAATTGGGGAACTTTCTTAAGAAATGACCCAAAGCCCCATAATCATAACATGAACCAAATGTTATACTAAAAGTAAAAGAACCCATTGACCCGAAATAACCACCATAACTAAAATTCTAGAAAATAAACCTTTTGAAGACTGACTACTACTCTGGAAAAGAAAAATACTAAAACAAGACTGGCCTCCATTGGTAATCTGAAGTGCCGCCTAAATGAGCCAACTAGAATGACCCTAATACTGATAAGACTGACACAGTGGGTACCTACCATTAGACCCACTTCCTCTGAATTAAGAGCCACTACGACTTCCATGAAACTACCTTAATAATGCGACCTCTTATTGCTTCTCCCTTAGGCCTCATTATACATATCCTGCATAACATGAGCATGATTAAAAAGCATAGCAAAAGACCTATCCGTAACAACCAAACTTTGTGTCGACATGCAAAGAGAAAGTGTCAATCCCCTAATAAAGCAATGGATCCTCTCATACTTAATAGTTAGAATAGAAGTAACATGCCTAACCAACTTACAAAATCATGCCTCATACTCTACGACAATCATAAAGCTCTTCTCCAACCTCAAAAATTAATCCCTTAAACAATCCCTAAGACTGTGAGGCATATACTTCTCCAAGAAGATCTTGGAAAACTAATTCCATGTCAATGGGTGAAATTCAGTTGCCTTGCAATCAAGATTACATCTCTACCAATGTTGAAATTCCAAGTCCATCTAAAAATTAGTGTAATCCATACCACAAGTCTTAATTTGGCCTAAATTACAGAGCCTGTCCTCACAAGCAATCAAGAACTTATATGAATCCTCATTCGGTGCACCAGAAAACCTAGGTAAAGCCAATCTTAAGAATGTATCCAACACGTTATACTCCTCAATAGACATAGTAGGCTAGGAAACTACCGGCTGAGCAACCATCGGTGCAGGGGAGGCCTCAACTCTGGAAGCCACATCTATAGGTTGCACCCCTGCCTCAATACCATTATGATCTGTAGATTGTGCATTATTAGATTGTGCACCACTAATTAATCTCAAAAGCTAAACCAAAGCATCTATGAGAACTAAAGAAGAAATAAACCTCGGTGAAGCCTAAGCTGGTCCCTTGACCACCGCTGGCTGGGGCTAAAAAATCTCTGGCTTTGGAGTAGAAGTAGAGTCTGGGGAAGGCTCCAATCCTGGCCCCTAGATGCTAACACCTTCCTAGGCTGTCCATAACTTCTAGGCCATCCATAAATAGTGACACGATCCCTATCTTAGTCTTGAGACCATCGTTTCATGTAGCAGTAGCACGTGTCCTAGCCATATGTAAAGAGTGAAACTAAAGAAAATCTTTAGAAACCAAATCATACTCTTAGCATGAAATAAGTGAAAGAAGTAAAAAGCTCCTAAGAATGTCCTATATCCTCTAGAATATAATAAATGGACGTTATCATTATGATTTACGGTACTCTGCTAGACACTTGCTCTTATCCCAATAATACTAGTGAACCTAGGATCTGATACCAATTTGTCATGATCCCATTTATGAGTCATAATGATGCCTACTTTATCCCGCTAATAGGTAAGACAAATCATAGCTTGAAGCTATAAACAATGGGCTAATTTGGTAGGAAAATGGCCTAAAAACCGAAAACCAACAATTAAAGACTTATAATAATAACAACACAATGAATATTATATAAAAGATAAATAAAGCATCAATAACCATCCCACAACCTAGTAGGGTCAGTATAAGAGCTCCTACAAATGGGAAATAAGTACTACAATAGTCAAAGACAATCTGTCTCAGAATTTGAAAGACTAGACATAGACAATAGAGGGCAAAAAGGGGCAACTTCGACTCCAAGAGCTTATCCTATCTCTAAAATCAACTCAGCACGAACGTCACATTAGTGATAACTACTCGTACTCGAATTTGCACCAAAAATATACAGAAGTATAGAATGAGTATTAAAACCACACATACTCAGTCGGCATCATCAACTGGCAGAGCTAAATCATGATATACATACAATAAGATATAAGATAAAATAAAATAAGTCAAGGTAAGAGAGAAAACCTAGAAATAAGCTCCAACATTATAAGTAAATAACTGGAATAGACATAACAATGTAAGAAAATATAATTAATAATACAAAATTTCCCCCATAAGTCAATAAGTGCAGAAAAATAAATTACCCAACATGGCCCTTCAAAAGCTTGGAGGGTGCAGTAAAAGAAAGTAAATAACCAAAGATCTATAACTTTGCCAAATATCAGCTAAACCTATGAGACATCCATATCGTAACATATCATACCTAACTCTCAACTCCAGACTCAAACCAGAACTCATATCATCATTATCATAACATCCTTAATAGTATCAATATCGTAATATCATTTGCTGGACTTGAACCAAAAAACATATTATCCATATCACCATCAGTTAGTGGACTTAAACCAGAACTAATATTATCAATACCATATCAATTGAAGGACTTGAAACATAACTCATGTCAATAAACTATATAAATAAATCATATCAATAAACTAGATCAATAATCAATTAGGTTTTACCCAGAATTAGCAGCAACTCTCAAATACCAAACAAGCATAACATTTAGTGTTTAATCTCATCAAAGTCTCAAAATAGGCATTTCAAAAGGTATAACATGAGTATTAAGTTCTAAAAAATCTAACACAAGTCTTGGCCTAAGGTGGGCCGAACGGGCCTGCTTCTAATCCTTAAATTCTAGTTTTAGGAAAACTCTACCCTGGAAAAGGCTAAGGTATATCAATTTATTTTTAGATGTTAAATTAGCCACAAATAGCCCTAAAATAGAAATTCTACCTAAAACAATAGCAACTAAGTTAATTATACCTAAATTATGATTTCAACATAGCCAAAATAGTCCAAATAATCTAAACATTGCCAATCATACCTCCAACACCTAAATCCCATTCTATATCTATAATAACATGATAATCATACTACCAAATAGCATATTCCATGAAGACGGTAAACCGAGCTTACATAAACACCAAAGAAAAGCCTAAAGAATCTGCTAAATAGGTGATTTCCCTTTTTGAGAAGCTTCCAAATGATGCCACGCTGTCAAAATCACATTCTACTTATTAAAATAAGAACAATGATACCTATATTGCATTATTGTGCTTCGGGTCCAACAATCACGTAAAAATTCCATGTGGGACCCATTTGTGGAATCACACTTTTGAAATAAACAAAATGTCCCTCTATGCTCAAGGAATATTTATCCTAAATAATGGGTAAATTTCGAGCTCAAATTTTGCTATAATCAACCCACCAATATTTTAGGGATTTTGAAAAAATCATGAGAAATTAGCCATGAAATTTGATGAAACTTACCATGAATTTGAAGAAGAAACACCTTAATTGAGTCTACAAACACTTCAAAATTACCAACTAATGATTCTCCTAAATTACTACATTCTTTAAGGTTCTACACAGTTGAGAATGAGTGAAAAATAGGGAAAGATTAAGCCAAGTGGGGTTTTTATAGGCCCTTCAGGTGTCACTTAAGTGGACACTGGGTCGCTTAAGTGGTCATCGCTTAAGCAACTGGTGTTGCTTACGTGATATGGTCACTAATGCCAACTTTTGCTTAAGCGACGTTCGACCGCTTAGGTGACCATTGCTTAAGAGATACCTGCTGGGCTTAGCCAGGACGCTTAAGCGACTGCATGCCGCTTAGGCAACATTCTCTTAAGCGACCCATGGAATGCTTAAGCGATGTACTAGTACCAGCTGATACATAGAACTTTTCCAAGTCTCCACCAACTCCTCGAGATTTATTTGGAATCCTGTATATGCAAACGAACTATGCTATCCTTTCAAATTTGATGTTTTGGACTCAATGGAGTAGTCAAAATTTCATCCGAGGTAGTTCCAATGAAAAAGTGGATCCCACACCCATGTGCCATTTTTCTTGACTTTTCGCCAATAGCTCAAAATAAATTTGAAAGCCTCAAGATCTGGACCAAGTGTCTATTTAGCCTAAAATAAATGTTACAGAGCTGTTGGAACTGCTAGAATTAGCATATGAGGTTGTTTGGCTGATGTTTTTTCTAGTAGCCAATTTATACTAGCTAAGACTTCAAAATAGGAAATTGACACTACAAACCTAACAAAATGTCCAGTAATCAAATTGTCAGTTCCAGAAAGTCATAAATGACTTAGGACAACTATAGGAAAACTCTAAATAGATAAAATGAGTGAAAATACTAAAAAGGACCAATAGGGTCATTACATTGACCCTGAACCAATTATATAGGGGAACCTTGTAGGCTTGATGCATGTAAATGTTACTCTATTTAAATAAACTCGTCTCCTTACCAAATTATTTTTGGGAGATTTGTTCACATAATCTATGGTTTGGCTATAACTAAAGGCACATAATTTCTACTAAACTATTTAACATTTTAAAAACTTTTATAGTTTGAAATTATGCTTTTAATTTAGCAATTTGAGCAGACAACTTTGCAAAAATTAAATTGCAAGTTGATAACAAAGAACATGTGACCAATCATATATGCAGCTTATTTCATAGTAAAAAGTCCACATTGCAGGTGAATGGACCCATATTTTCCTTATTATACATTGTAAAAATTTAGGAATACGATCTCAACCTTAGCCAGTATAATATTTTAGAAGGAACAACATAGGATAATTCTTGAGGAATCTTTTATTTCTTAAATGTATAATCACATGAATTCTCGATTATTTTTGCATTATATTCTAACCGAAATGGTCAAACGATCATGCCAGCTTATATATTTTCTAAAACTTTTTGTTTACTATATATAATATGTGATTCCATCAACAAATAAGAGGAAAATGGGTAACATTTCATATAAATATTTATAATCCATTTTGGTTGTAATAATATGAAGATGTAAAATTTTTTCTATAATTTAAAATCTCAAAATAACAATAATTTATTTTCTTGTCAATTTTTTTGAAACTTAAAAGTTTCTTTTAGAGACTTACTACGACCTCAATTTTATGAACAATTTCATTTCTCCATGTAGTAATACATTAGCTTTTCCAAAGTTATCAAATACTTATGTACTACTTTTTAGTCCAAAACACCATTTACATAGTGAACATCTCCTTTAAGGAGAAAACATTTATCTTAATGATCAAAATCATTATAAAAAAGACCCCTTGCTTTTTTTCGTCTTTAATAATTTAGTTTTATAAGACTTAGTGAAATGTTTTTGGCATACCATTGTACGCTACCAATGACAAATTCATTTGGTCACGTCATACTATTATTTTGGTCATGGAAAAATTTGCAAGAATCATTTCTTATCTTTACCCTTTGGTAGATCAAGATAAGACATACCACAATATTTGTGAATAACCTTTGTGCCAATATTATATTTTATTATTTCTCTAAAACCTTTCAATAGGTGATTTTTGATATTTATCAGACCATATATAAGCACGCCCTTATTCATAACTCTTCCCACATATTGATAATTCATTTTCAAGAATGGCCAAACATTCATGATATGTTTATCACAAGTCACATACTTTTCAAGAAATGGACTAATTTATTGCTTGAACTTCATAATTTCACTATAAGCTCGTGGTCATTAATTGTTCATTTTTCATTGAAATACCCTGAATTTTTGTCCTTGAAAATTTCTCAATCTTTGAGCTTACTACCCAAGTAATGACTCACCTTACGAGTTGTAAAGTGTCTTGACAGGTTGTAAGATCCCAATCGTAGGGTGATCAGTAAGGGTTGCCCATGATACTGCCTTGGTAATGACTTGAGCCCATGAGTCGTCAAGACTCTATACGAGTCATATAGTGTAAATCGTAGGGTGTCCAGTGAAAGTTGTCCTTGTTACTATCCTGTTGTACAGTGTAAATCATAAGGTGTCCAGCGAAAGTTATCCTTATTACTCTTCTGACTACGACTATATATTATGAATCGTTATAAATCTTAATGAGTCATATGGTTAAATAGTAAGATAACCAGTGTATACCAAAATGGATTCTATATTGATTACGACTGGACCCTACGAGTCATAGAGTCTCATTACGGGATGAAGACTACAAAACAAGTCATAGGGTCAACAGTTTGGATACCTTGAGACACTGTCTTGACTACAAGTCAAGGTAATGACTCGTAGTCAGTCGTTACGAGTCCTAGGGTGACAGTTAATAATTGTTAGGTAACTTTCAGCATGTTTAAGTGGGGCATTTTTGTTATTTCTCTTTCTCCAATTGAGACACATGACCTAAAATACCCTACGAGAGCCATAACCCCCCATTACTCATATTATTGCTCTCCTCTCTTCTCTCAAATTTCTCACTCAAAGACAAAACTATGATTTCAAGAAATTGGTTATCTAGGGCTCTAAGAGTAATTTCTCCTTTACATTTCTTCCAGATTAAATGTCGCACCTCAAATCCTATTGGGGCAGACTGGCACCCGTAACCGAGGAGGCCCGGGAGAACCAACTCATAACCTTATACTTCCCATGCATACCTCTATGACAACCCAAAATTCGGACAGCATCATGTCGCATATAAAAGGAAATAATCACCTGTATAAACTCGAGCACACATATATATGTATATATAATACATGGCCGTTGGAGCCATCACGTCTATTAACAAAACACCACCTTGACTGTACATTAGATCTACAAAGCCTCTAGATAAGACACAGAGTTTAACTAAGGTCGGGATACACCTCGCTATATAACTAACTTCTATACAATACCAAAAGTGACTGAATATAACGCGCAAAGCCCCAAAGCAAACTGGAGCTCACCAAAAGCAGTTGGATATCCTGGCTCCTACTTGTGCGCTGTATGAGCTGAGGTACCTGTGCCTGCAGCATGAAATGCAGGTCCCCCGTTGGGGATGTCAGTATGAAATATGTACTGAATTTGTAAAGCTATATATAATCACATATGATATAGGA